>NC_083382.1:31664970-31980588 GCF_031755915.1 Ziziphus jujuba | reverse complement strand
AGAATAGGCGACGCATAATCTAAATAGTGCATCGCCTGTTAACTATCTAAAAATTTTTATTTGTTATTTGTTGTTGAAATAAAATTAGATTGATTAAAAGAACTAAAAAAAAAAGGTGAGGAGAGAACAGGCGACGCACAATCTAAATAATGCGTCGCTTGTTAACTATATAAAGAAAAAAAGAACTAAAAAAAACTTTGAAAAAAGAGAACAGGCAACGCATAATCTAAATAGTGCGTCGCCTGCTAATTATCTAAAAGAAAAAAGCTCAGTTTTGGCGGTCTAATATTTTTACTTATTATTTATTGTTGAAATAAAATTACATTAATTAAAAAAACTATAAAAAAAAAAGATGAGGAGAGAACAGGCGACACATAAGCTAAATAGTGTGTTGCTTGTTAACTATATAAAAAAAAGAACTAAAAAAAACTTAAAAAAAATAGAACAGGCGATGCATAATCTAAATAGTGCATTGCATGTTAACTATCTAAAAAAAAAAAAAGTTCAGTTTTGGCCCTGTAATATTTTTATTTGTTATTTATTTTTGAAATAAAATTAGATTGATTAAAAGAACTAAAAAAAAAAAGGTGAGGAGAGAACAGGCTACGCACAATCTAAACAGTGCGTCGCTTATTAACTATATATATATATATATATAAAAATAACCAGTTCAGTTTTTGTGCACTAATATTTTTACTGGTTATTTATTATTGAAATAAAATTAGAATGATTAAAAGATCTAAAAGAAAAGTGAAGAGAGTACAGGCGACACACAATCTTATTTGTGTGTCGCCTGTTACACATATTACCAAAAAAAAAAAAAAAAATCAGCCCAGTTTTGTTGCTTTAATATTTTATGGGTTATTTGTTGTTGAATTAAAAATAGATTAATTAAAATAACTAAAAAAAAAGGGAGGAGAGAACAGGCGACGCACAATCTATATAGTGCATCGCCTGTTAACTATATATAAAAAAAAAGGTTCCTTTTTGTCGGTCTAATATTTTTACTAGTTATTTGTTGTTGAAATAAAATTAGATTGTTTAAAAAAACTAAAAAAATTAGAAAGTAAAGGGAAGAGGACAAGCGACGCACAATCTAATTAATGCGTAGCCTGTAACATATATAATAAAAAATAAATAAAAAAACAGCTCGATTATGTTACTCTAATATTTTACTGCTTATTGTTATTGAAATAAAATAAGATTGATTAAAAGAATTGAAAAAAAAGAAGAAGGTAGAAATGAACAGGGGACGCACAATCTAAATAGTGCATTACATGTTAACTATATATTAAAAAAAAATCTCAATTTTGTTACTCTAATATTTTTACTGGTTATTTGTCGTTGAAATAAAATTAGATTGTTTAAAGGAACTTTAAAAAAAATTAAAAAGTAAAGGGAAGGTAACAGGCCATGCACAATCTAAATAGTGCATTACCTGTTACCGCTATTCAAAAAAAAAAAAAAAAAAACCAGCTCAGTTATGTTGTTCTAATAGTTTTACTGATTATTTGTAGTTAAAATAAAAGAATACTGTTTAAGAGATTTGCAAGAATAAGCTATACAAGAAAAATTATATAATTAAACAACAACCTTGTATAATTAAATTTTATTATTATGTAAACATAGATTAGTGGTTGGTACACATTTTTCATGAGTAGCATTTAAACGTACAATACAATTCAGATAAAATATACATGCAGTATTAATGGCGACTCTGGTCAGCCCCACATTCAGCGACCCTTAAAGGATGTGTCGTGTGTTTTTTGTTTTTAGCGATCTTTTGAGGACGACAATTTTTGGATGCGTCGTATATTTATTGAATTTTTACTGACGCATTAACCTCAGAATCGCAGTTTTGTTTTTTCATAGGCGTTTGTTTCGTAGCGTCGCTAAGTGAGTGTCGCTAGATATCAATTTTTGCATAGTATTTTTTTAATTTTATCATTATTCAATTGTATATTACATATAATTTGTAGTAGTGCTTAGCTGGTATTCTTTTCCATATTTGCTAACGAACAAGTTTACTTACAAGAAGTATTCCAACGGCTAACCTTTGACAATATATGCTTATTAGTTTTAGGCTTTGATCATCACTGTCTTTCTATGGAATTCCTTGAAGTTGCATATGAAAAAGCTTTTGATAATATCGAAAAGATTATCTTGCTCTATCATGTTCAACCTTAAAGCTAGTGGAAGTTGCAGAAGTGGCTTCAAATTGGAGGAGAGAAACAACTAGCGGAATCATCATTGAAAGTTTTCAATGAATTCTTACACCAATGCATCTGTAAGAAACAACATGAATATAACAGAATTGATCAAAAAGACGAATCTAACTTCGACATGCTCACAATTTATATGGCAGAACAACAAAAGCAAGGACAAAGAGAGTACCTTGGTATGAGTTCCGACAAGTTTCTCAGGGACACAGCACTTAATTTCTTGGTAGCAGGGCATGACACCATAGGTTCAGCTCTCACTTGGTTTTTTTGGCTAGTCTCGACCCACCCATTTGTGGAAACTAAACTTGTCGAAGAAATAAATGAGAAATTAACACCAAAACATGATGACAAGGCTAAGGTTTTCGGTGCAGGGGAGGTGAGTAAATTGGTTTATCCCATGCAGCATTGTATGAGTCATTACGACTGTATCCACCAATTCCAATCAATCACAAAGCCGCATCTCAATCGGACACACTTCCAAGTGTTCATCAGATAAAGCAAAACTAGAGGATTTTGATTTCTTTCTATTCCATGGGAAGGATGGAGGAGATATGGGGCAAAGATTTCTTGGAATTTAAACCAGAGAGATGGATTGTAACACCTCGTCCCAAAGTAAGTCGGAATTTTTGCATGTTGACCGAGGTTGATCGTTGACCGAGATGATCAAAATTTTGACTTTTTGTTCTGGAAGGAATTTTGCGTTGACCGAGGTATCATTTCTTAACGGATTGTGAGAATCGAAGGCCTAAAATCATAGAGCTTTCCGATGAGATTCTGACCACCACGGGTCCAATCTCAGGGAAGTAAGACCATATTTGTAATCCTCGCTTCACAAGCTTCGATTCGGTATATCATTCGTAAATTTTGGTTGTTGTTTATGTTCGTTCTCCCGGATACCCATTTGTGAATTACCCGATTAAAATATTAATATATTTGATTTTATGTAACGTTGATATTTTAGGTGTACGTGTGGGTAGTGGATTTGATCCTGTGGAGGATCTTGATTGATACGCGTACTCAAAGTGAGTGACCCACCTTCAAAATTATTTTGGATTGGTAAATTGTATATATTTTGTGTTGATTATATATATGGAAATTATATTTCATGTGTGAAATACTTACTAAATTTATATTTGGAATTTTGATGCCAAAATTGAATGGAGTTAAATATTTGTGTATTATACATACTTTGGGTTTTAAGAATTTTCTTGAATTTGAGGTTTAATTTAATAATCATTGAATTTTGTTATTGGAATATTTTATAATTAGATATTTGAAAAATATGTTTTATGTATTTGATATTAAGAGAATTTCCATCTAAATTATATTACCGATTTGTGTTATTTTAATAAATATTTGGGTGCCAAAAATATATTTGGGAATTAAAAGAAATTGTGATGTTAATTTCCTTTTATAATTATTACGTTTATTGTGTGATTTAATTATATTTTGAATTTTGAGGAATTGAAGGAATATTTGTTTTAAATTATTGTTAATTTCATTGATGGATTTGAATTTGATGGAATTTGTGCGATGGATTTATGATGATGATTTATAAAGAAATTGTGGAGAATTTACGGGTTTAATTGGATAGAATAAACCCGGTAGTATTTATGAGATTTAGAGATTTGAAAATAAATATATTGATTTTATGATTTTTAGATGCACCATACATGTACTGGTGTTCTTTATACATGGATATGATTAGCGCGCAGGTGGATGTGGTGAGTGCGCAGGTGGGTGTGAGCAGCGCACAGGTGATTATAGGGTTGTCCTGTGGTTGCCATCGGATGAGGGTAGGCCGCCCCTCCATGGCCGGAATGCATGGTTGCAGCGGCGCGGTGGGACGCCACGCGACCGTATGTCAGGATCCGTCCAAATTCCTCACCGGAACCCTAGACAAGCCCTGATCCCAGGGAAACCCTACCGGACCCTCCAATGGAAAATCCGGCAGAACCTCCCCTAAGGGTTGGACTTACCACAACTTTCCTGCACTGAAACACACTTCTAAATTCATCCTCTTATTCCTCCCACAAAACTACAAGTTGATTCCACAAATTTACAGCACTCCAAATGAATAACAGTAATCCAGTGCATAATTAATACATAAATGTCCAAGACAGTATACAGAGCTTCATGAAGTACTATTAAGCATAGAATACAACAAGGATGAAAAAAATATTACAATTGAAATAAATGAAGACAAAGGTAACTTCTCGAACTACAACAGCGACGGAGATTAGATTTGCTCTGGAAGAACGTCTACCACCCCTTGTACCTAAGGGAATGGAATTTAAAAATATGAGATGCTAATCATCTCAGTGAGTGACCCTATCTACTGAACACTTTTAATATTAATAATATAACAAATAAAGGAACTTAATTAATACCAACAATTAAATAGATAAATAAATAATAAACAATTGAAAGTAATAATTTCACTCAAAACCCTCACTATTCACTCCGTTGGAAATGTTCCATTTTAAAACATTTTCACAAAATCCGTTATTCGTATTTCCCGAAAACCAAAGGATCAATTAATTTAATAAATAATAATTAAATAATCCAAATATAATAACTTGCGCGCTAATCCACATATACAGCTAGAACACCAATATTATATGAGTGCGTCTAAAACTAATTATTAAATTAATTATTACCGTACCGATTTTCCAAAAATCACCGTGGGAATTATACCAGTTTTCAAATTCACCATCCCACATTTTCCTTTAACATTTCTGGTACGAAACCATCGATAACAATATACCAATAAATTTTTTTCGTAGTACAAAGTCCAACAAATAATATTCCACGGGCATAATTATCAAATTTAAAACCACTAATTTAAACAAATATTTTTCTTAAAATATTTAAACCAATTATGCCCAAAAAATAATATAAAAATCCAAACACAATTAATTAATGAAAATACTTTGCTCATGTGTAATAAATACAATTAAATCACAATAATAAAAAATCGAGGATTTCTTAATAACCCAAAATTCCGTTTAGCACCAATAAACATATACGTACTTATAAAATAATATTTTTTCACAATTATAATTAAATTTCCACCACATGAGTATAATTCCAGATATCAATTTAACACCAAATAAATATAATTAATTGCCCCAAAATACTTTTAAAGGTGGGTCACTCACCTTAAGCACGTATATCAATCAAGATCCTCCGCAGGATCAACTCCACTACCCACAGGTGCACCTAAAACATCCACAATATACCAAACCAAATATATTAATATTTTAAGCGGGTAACGCCCAAATGGGTACCTGGGGAGCAAACACAAACGAAAACCAAAATTGACGAGTAATATACCGAATCAAAGCTTGAGTGATGAAGATCACGAATCCGGTCTTACTTCCCGGAGATCGGACCCGAGGTGGCCGGAATCTCGCCGAAAAGTTTTCGGGATTCAACTCTTTGATTCTCTCAAACCGTCATGAATTGGGGGAAAAGGACACCGGATTTGGATTCAGGAGGTCGGAATTAGTGGAGAGGGAAAGGAGACGGGACTAGTTACTCACCGGAATAGGGATTTCTCGCGAGCCATCGCGGTCACCGGCAACCGTCGCCGTTGGCAGCGCCTGCGGTGGCTGGTGGCTGAGATTTTTGGGGGTTTTGTAGATCAGAGGGAGAGGGTCTCAACGGTACCGGCGGTGACAAGAACGGAGGCCGGAATGTGGAGATCTCGGCGGTTGAAGGAATCGGCACCCCGCCGGAAAAAGCCCTTATCCGGGAGCATCGCCGGACAGTTGGCCGTGAAATTTTGGGGTTTGGCCGGGAATGGAGAGGCTCTCCTGTCTGGCAGGCGTGTGCGGCAAGAATCGGTCAGAAAATTTCGCAACTCTAATGGCTGGCGATTTTCTCTCTCCTTCTCTCTCTCCTCTCTCTTTTTCTCTCTCCTTCCCCATCGTTTTGCCAAATAAAAGCCACCGTGGATGACACTATTCACCCACGTGGACCTCTTAAACGTCGACATGTGGCGTCACTGTGCACTTAAGCTAGATATAATAAAATATCACGGTATTCGGAAAACTTCACACGTCCATAACTTTTTAACCAGATGTCCAATTTAAGCGTGCCGCTAGTCTATGAACTCGTATCAACGAGTACTTTACAACCATATAAAAGTCCAAACAAAATTCTACAACTATAAAAAGTCAACTCCCGGTACCTTTTGGACAGTTTGCACCTCGACTTGTCTTGCCCATAACTTTCAAACCGTAGCTCTGCTTTCGATGTGCTACTAGTCTACGAACTCGGGGCATCATGTACTTCACCACGGTACCATGGTCAACTAGAAATTTCAGCTGGAACAAAAAGTCAACTTTTGACCCACTCGGTCAATGGTCAACCTCGGTCAACATGCAAGAATTCCGATGTGGTTTGGGACTGGGTGTTACAGGATCGCTCACTGAGATGATTAGCATCTCATGTTTTCAAATTTCGTTCCCTTAGGCTTAGGGGGTAGACATTGTTCGATCAGGGCGAGCTCGACAGTTTGATCGTTCCCGGAACTTCGAGAAGTCTTCCTTTCTTCATTTCATATTATGTCATTTTCTTTCTACTCTGTTGTATTAATTAGTATACTTAGAACTTTATTAACGCTCTGTATACTATGTTGAATGTATTATTTAATTGATTATGCACTGATTCCCCGTTATTCATTTGAAGTGCTGCAAATTTGTAGAATTAAATTGTAGTAAAGTGGAAGGAATAAGGTAGTGTATATAGGAGTATATTTTCAGTGCAGGAAAATTATGGTAAGTCCAACCCTTAGGGGAGGTTTTGTCGGATTTTCCATTGAAGCATCTGGTAGGGTTTCCCTGGGATCAGGATTTATTTGGGGTTCCGGTGAGGGATCTTGGACGGATCCTGACAGATTTCCGACAAAGGTGAAATTGTTTATGTACCATCTTACAAATTCACAGCTTTTAACAACGGTCCTCGTTCATGTTTGGGTAAGAACATGACTTTTCTTCAGATGAAAATGGTCGTGACCTCCATGTTATGGAATTTTCGATTTCAAGTGGTGGAAGGGCATCCAATTTCCCCTGATATGTCTACCATGCTTTACATGAAACATGGACTCAAGGTTATAGTATCCAACAGATTTTGTGGTGCTTAGTATATATTGTGCTTTATTAATTAACTATATGTTACCAATCAATACAATTATTATGTATTAGTTAAATTCAAGCGAAACATTTTCAATTCGATGCTTGGAATTACATGGGTTTTATGTGTTGCATATATATCAAAACTTATCGGTTGTTGTATTGTATTATGAATTTCCAATTTTGTAAAAATATTAAAAATGTATAATGTAAGTGTAAAAAGTGGATTGTATTTTTTTTTTCTGTTTTTAATCAATAAAGTGGATTGTATTTGATAAATGTTTTTGGTGGTCCTACCACATGATCCATCATTTAATTATATATTTATGATGTTTCCCTTTGTCAGGTTAGGGTTGTCCTTGGTTAATTACTAGTCCAAATAGGAAGTGGAAAAAACAAACAAATTAGTTCACATAATCTTTAACCCTTTTACAAATTCAGTATTTTTGAATTTTCCGAATAGATGGTTAAAAGGTAAGCATATGTATTGGCAAAGTTGGCAACATCTTGGATGTTTGATTTTACAAAGATGCAAAAGTGTATGGCAGACAAGTAGAAATTAATCCCAATCGGCCAATCAGCATATCTTAATTCCAAATACAAATTAATTGGCATATATATATTTTTTTTTTGTTTGGAGAAATTACGAAATTGCCCTCAATTTAAACTCTTAAATTCGTCCCCTAAACTTTGTTTTAGCAATTTCCCCCATAACTATTACATATTAATGTCAAACTAGCCTCTTTCTAAAATTTAATTTTTGGTATAATTTGACAAAGTTGATCATCTAATATTCAAATGAGCTATTTAAATAAACAATATCTGTCCAAATTATAACTTGTTTTTAAGTAAAATTGATAGATATTGAGCAATATATAACACAGATTAAAAATATTTTGATTCATTTTTGTTTTTTTACCAATTTTGTTAAAAAAAAAAAGTTATGAGTAAGACATATATTGTTTACACAAGTAGTTAATTTGAATATTCATATATTGTTTACACAAGTAGTTAATTTGAATATTATAATGTCAATGTTGTCAAATTCAAAGAAAAAAAATTTAAAAAGAGGGCAATTAGACATTATAATTGAGTTTTGGGGGGTAAATTGAATCATAAGTTAAAGTTTTGGGGATATATAATAATTGTCACTCTTTTTTTTTTTTTTTTGGTTGTTTTTTTCCCCCGTTTTTGTAAGTAAGTGAAATTGTCAATAACTTGGATAAGATATCACTTATATTAGTGAATAGAGTGTGTACAAAGCGTACGAGGGCCTTGACATTTTTTTTTTTTTAATCGTTTTGTAATGTTTTTGGTCTTACAATATTTTTGAAGATGGAAACCCATGACAACAATAATAATGATAGAATATTCACAAAATTTATCCATCAAATAATATGGTGTATGATGTGGTAACATTTAATTAATTTATTTTCTTGAGTCACTTATTCATTTAAGGTTTTACTTATTTATATTTAAATTATATAAATATGGTAACTAATGATATTTAAAAACATGTTGTGAATATGTTGGTGCTAACTATAAAGATGTGTGTTGTAAAAACTTTATTGCCTCAACCTCAAATTGAGACTTAAAAAAAAATAGTTAATTGTATATTAGTATTCTGAAATTTTAAAATTGTTTGAATTAAACCTTAAAGTTTCAAATTGTGTAAATTGAATCATAAAATTTCAAATTTGTTACAAATCAGTCTAATTAGCTAACATGGTTAATTTTTCCATTAAATTATGTGAGCATGACAGTATATTGACATCATGATTCATTTTTAAAAATATATTTTTTTTGTTTTTCTATTTTTGGTTTATGGTTTTTTATTTAAAAAATTATATCTATTCCCATTTTATTTAAATTAAAATTTCAAAGAATTAAATATTTTTGGACCTAAAATTAGACTACAAAATAAAAATAAATATAAAATTGAAAATTTTAATCTAATAAAAATATTTCTATTACATAAAAAAATTAATAATAAAAATTTCCAAACTATACAAAATTAGACCAAAATGAAAAATAAAAATTAGACAAAAAAATAAAAAAAATTTGAAATTTTTGGTCTAATAAAACATTTTTATTAGACCAAAAATTAAATAAAATAACTTTATTAGATCAAAAGTCACTAATAATTTTTTATGCCTAAACCATAAAAAAAAGATCAAAATTAGAAAAATAAAAATTAGACAAAAAAATAAAAAACAATTGAAAATTTTGCTCTGGTTAAAATGTTTTTATTAGACCAAAAATTAAATAAAATAATTTTATTATACCAAATATTTATAATAATGTTTTATGACCAAACCATAAAAAAATGAAAATTAGACCAAAAATAAATTTTTTTTATTTTTATGCTTTGTTTTAAATTTTTGTCTAATAAAAATAAATTTATTATTATCAATTTTATTTTTATTTAATCTAATAATTTATTTTTACTATTTTTAGATCTTTATTTTTTTTAATAAAAATGGTTCATTCTAGTTCTAATATTTCTATAGTTGTTTATTCCTTGTAGAGTCGAGTGATTGGCAAGTGAGTATAGGTAGATGTACTGCTTTGACTAAAATAAAAAACCATAAAAATTAAAATTTATTTTTATTTTTTTCTAGTTTTTAATATATATTTTTTTATTTTGGACTAATTTTTTAGGGTTTGGGCATAAATAATTATTATTAATTTTTGGTCTATCGCCATCCTTAAGCCCAAAATATTTGGGATGTCTTAATTTCTTTTCTAGCATAGTCATCTTTTCTGATTATTAATTTTTGGTCTAATAAAATTATTTTAATTAATTTTTTGTCTAATAAAAATATAAAATTTCAATTTTATTTTGAATTTTTATTTTTTGGTCTAATTTTATATCCAAAAAACTTAATTTTTTAAAATTTTAATTTAAATATGAAAAACACCTTGAAGAGTCTTAAAAAGATAAAGAGTGGGAATTTTTTTTTAGGCCAATAACAATTTCTATATTTATACTTTAACTAATGTTAATGGTATTAAAAAGTCCACTAAGATATTTAGTAAGATGATGTAGCTATTTGATATATTTTTATATTATTGATTTACAAATATATATAATTTAAATATGGATAAATAAATTATAAAAAAATAAACATAATTAAATATAAATTAGTAAAATTATGACACCGGTAAACATTTTGATATACTTGTGCCCTTAGAATTATTTTTATTCTTTATTTTTTATTTTTCCATTGGCAATTGATTCGCTTCTCTCTCTCTCTTTCTCTCTCTTGTTTTTCTAAAAGCAAAACGGCGTAGAAAAAAAGTGAGAGTAAATATGAAAATTACAATTAATGCATATGATTTTAATGGTACATAGAAACGTTTTTTTCTTTTTCTTTTTCTTTTTTTTATTTTTTTATTTTTTTGAAGATAATAGTGCATAGAAACTAGAAAAACAACAAATGAAAATATTAAAAATTTATGCAGATAAATTTGGCTCGTTATATTTAAAGAGTAGGCCACTCTTTATTTTAATTTTTTATTTAAAAATGTTTGTTGGAATTAAAAATAATAATTATAATAATAAAGATAGGCTGGCAAAAAATATCTGGAATATGCTCTAAGAAAGAGTTGTGGGAATAGTACCATATTAGACAATATATTTGTATATATATATATATATATATACATATGAGGTTTTGCTCTTCTCCTCCTCAAATCCAGACAAATTTTTACTTCGTCTTTAGACAATAACACTATCTCTCCCTCTTTCTATATATAGATATATATATATATATATATATTTTGGTAATAACACTCTATGTTTTAGTACTATGTGAAGCCTTGTCTTCAAACTACTGTAATACACCTCTTCTTTGGCAGTTTAATTGATTAGTTTTGCAGAAATACCTTTCTAGCTACGGAAATTGAAAAAACACCCCCTCACATTTCAATATTTTTGTTGCAGTATCTTTTTGTTCACATATTTTTTAATCTTTTTCTTTTTTCGATACATTAAGAGCACTAAAGAGCATATTTTTTTAATATTTAACAAAGATGAAATTGCAACAAAAATAGAAGGTGAGACTCAAAGTAATATAAAAAATACAAAAATATAAATTTAAAAGTACTGCTAGAAGAAGCCGGTTGGTTTTGACGTAGTTTTGCTGTTCATTTAATACTAACTTTTTCCTCATTACTATATATTTTCAATTATTTTGACAACACCCTCACGAATCACGTGTGCGGATGAGGTGGTGGTGCAATTATACATAGATACAATATCTCTGTTGAAATTTTAGCAAATAGGATATATATAGTCAAATTCAAATCACATTTTTAATATTAGATTTTTTTATTAATTTTTAAATTATATTAATAATTAAAATTTAAAAATAATAAAATATAAATTTAATAATATAACAATATTTGATTTTTTAGAAAAAATAAATCCTATTCGAACCTAATGGATATAATTTTAAATATAAATTATTAATATGGTATACAGATTAAAAAAAATAAATCCTCATATTAATCACGATATTCAAAACTTAATTTGAACCTTTTATATATATATATATATATATATGCACTATATACTATATACAAAATATAAAATCTCGAAATACAACAGGCAATTAATTCTGACCCCACCTGATTTTAATTTGAATATGATATATTGATATGCATCCACTTAAACAATGATACTGCTTAATTTATTTTTTCACTTATATTTTTCACCGTTAAAATTTCAGACATAACGTATGGTGGGTAGGCTTAGTTCCGTCCATTAGTTGCCGCCACAAAATTCTCAACCAGCTTTTGCTTCCAGCAATGTACCCCAATTTGAATGGTAGGTATAATAAATAATAAGACAATTAAGTTATATGTATGTTATTTATTATCATAGGCAAAATTTCATTTACACATTTTTAATTTTGTTCTAATTATATTTAAATTCTACTCTTTTGAAAAATTATCACTTATATCTTTTTATTAGTTTTTACCAATTAATTTTAATTATTAAAGATTGTAATTGTATTTTTACTTATATTTTTACAATATTATTCAATCCAAAAATTATAATATCTAACATTTCGTTGGCTTTTAAATATCAAAATCAATTAGTATAAAAATTGATAAATGTATATATTTTGATAAATATAAAATAATAATAAAAATAATTTATCAAATTATAGGATCTAAATAATGTAATTTATGACGAAATTAAAAAATATATATATAAATGGAAATCTGCCCTTTATTATATTATTAGAAAACTAAAGAAAATACAGTTAGCAGAGCAAATTAATTATTAATTATCAGTATTTGAAGATGGGCAGGTGGAAGAAAGAAACTATTCATGACATGTTACCTGTAGGCCAAACAATGAGAAGGTGTATAATTAATGATGATGATGATTAATTGATGATGATGATGATGATGATGATGATGATAATAATGAAAACATGTTGGCAAGAATTTCTCCTACTGTCAACGAAAAGCTGAGCCTCAATTCCATTAAAGCCTAAAGTTAAAAAAGTGACTGCAAAATCTGATCTACATTTTTTGTCTTCTTTTATTAGTTTTTGAGAAAAAGGAAAAACCCATCACATATTCATGTAAGACTCTACCAAAACTGTGTTAAACGTGTATAAACTTTTCATTTAAAGTTATTTGAACCGTCACTTTGTTGATACTCTCAGCTTTGTTTGTTCTCCAGATGATATTTTTGTGAATATTCTTTCCAACAATATATGTTTTAGATGCAATGCAGAGGGGTGGCAGTGTCTAGCCCCTCTTTCCCCTCACGCTTTAATTGTTCAAAATTTCGGGTTTTTTTTTTTCCTTTTTTTTTTTTTTTCCTAAATTTAGTTGAAACGTATTTATATACATACACCTTTATTTCAGGAAATTTTACAAAACAATTAAAAGATTTATTTATTTTTCCTTAAATTAATTATATATCCATTTTCATGAAACATATATTACGGAAACACAATTTTGGCAGTTAAATTTATTAAATATTCTTACTTAACGACCAGTAATTAATATTACTGTATAACATTTATTTATATCTTGAAGAGGGCAGTTGGGTGCATGTGATCAACTTGTAACTTTTCCTGTAGCGTTTCAGAAATTAAAAAAAAAAAAAAGAAAAAAAAGTGTGTTTCTCTGCATGCACAATGAATTAATAGTCCACCCTCTTCATTGATATATATATATATATATATATGTATATACACACCAAATACAATCCACCTTACTGATAAAAAAAAAAAAAAATACAATCCACTTTTTACGTTTACATTATACAGTTTTAATATTTTTACAAATTTGGAAATTCACAATACAATGCAACAACTGGGTTCGTTTTTATATATAGGCAACATATAAAAACCATGTAATTTCGAGCATCGAAATGAAAATGTTTCGCTTGAATTTACCTAATACAGAATAATCGTATTACATGGTAACTGAGAAAGTTATTGTTGACTAATAATGAAAAGTTATTTTATTATTGAATAAGACACTAATATTTATATACAGATACAGTTGGTGTAGATGACTACAAATGAGTAATGATAAAAACTATTTACATAAGGGAATCTTGAAGATAGACTCACGTTAACTACTAATCTCTATCATGCCCCCTCAAGCTAAGTGTGGAAAGAACACTTAGCTTGGGTCGAAGAAACTGTAACCGTTGTTTGGACAGTGGCTTGGTGAGAGCATCAGCAATTTGCTCGTTGCTGGAAATGTGACACACACGCAGATCACCTTGAGACACCTTTTCACGGACAAAGTGGAAGTCAACCTTGATATGTTTCATCTTAGAGTGAAGAACAGGGTTGGCACAAATGTACGTAGCACTCACATTATCACAATAGATGACTGGAACTTGAGGTATAGCTAATTTTAACTCAGATAACAAAGATCGAAGCCAGCATAATTCAGATGTAGCAGTAGCAACCGAGCGGTACTCAGCTTCAGTAGAGGAACGAGAGACCGTACGTTGCTTCTTGGACATCCAAGAAATTGGGTTGGAACCAAGAAATTGACATAGGCAGAGGTTGAAGTACTGTCGTCCTTATTACCGGCCCAATCAGCATCGCAAAAGGCATGAAGAGAGGTGGAAGAGTTACGTGTAAGAAATAAACCAAAGGAACTGGTACCTTTAAGATACCGAAGAAGTCTTTTGACAGCAGCCCAGTGAGTTTCAGTAGGCTTATGCATAAATTGAGACAATTTATTAACAGCAAATGAAACATCAGGCCGAGTCAGAGATAGATATTGAAGACTTCCAACAACCTGGCGATACTGAGTGGCATCGGTCAGATTAGTTCCATCCGTGAGAGTTAGAGTAGCAGAGGTTGACATTGGCGTGGAAACTTCTTTCGCATCTAGCATATGTGTCTTAGCCAAGAGATCATGAATGTATTTTCTTTGTGTCAGAAGTAGGCCATCTGTGCGTGAAGTTACCTCAACTCCAAGAAAAAAATTCAAACCACCAAGATCTTTAAGAGAGAAGGCATTCGAAAGAGCTTTAACAAAGGTAGAGAGAGCAGAAGAGTTATTTCCAGTCAAAAGAATATCATCCACATATACCAGCAGATAAAGAATGGTGTCTGAATGGTGAAAAGTAAACAGAGAAGCATCAGATATAGAATTGACAAACCCATATGAGAGAAGGAAGTTCTTCAATTCTGTATACCATGCTCGGGGGGCTTGCTTTAACCCGTATATGGCTTTCTTGAGCTTGCAGACATGGGTCGGCCGAGTGGAATCAATGAACCCTTGAGGTTGCTTCATGTACACCTCTTCAGTTAGATGGCCATGGAGAAAGGCATTGTTAATGTCAAGTTGCCTCAATGGCCAGTTTTTAGTTAAAGCAATTGACAAAACAATTCGGATGGTTGCTGGCTTTATGACTGGACTAAATGTTTCTGAATAATCAATGCCCGGTCGCTGGTGAAACCCCTTGGCAACTAAGCGAGCCTTATACCTGTTTATGGTACCATCTGAATTTCTCTTAATTCTGAACACCCACTTACTGCCCACCAGATTATATTTGGAACTAGGAGGAACCAATTCCCACGTACCATTTTGAACTAATGCATTAAACTCATCAGACATTGCAACACGCCAGTTTTCATCTTGGAGGGCCTGGGAGACAGTTTGGGGCTCAATCTCCGAAACTTGTGAGTGAGAGGTTGCCATATAGAAATCCGAGAAAAGCTTGGGCTTAAAAATATTATTAAGAGACCTGGTTCGCATGGCATGCGTGCGATCAGTGAATTTTTTTCTTTGTGAGCTCGGTGGGTTTAGAGGAAGATGTGACGACATGTGAGGAGATATACCATGAGAAAGACTTGCTGCTTCCTGTGGACGAAACAACAGAGGCACTGATTGAGTGGCATGCTGTGACAGAGTAGGTGGAGATGGAGAAGGTGACTTAGAAGAAGGAATATCACGTGGGGAGAGCTTTTGAGAAGAACTAGTGGGAGTAGGTGAAGAAAGAGAATTTGATGTAGAAAAGGAAGCATCACGTGGGCATAGATGAGAAGAAGAAGGCTTAGTGGGATTAGGTAGAGAAAGAGAAGTGGATTTAGAAAAGGAGTCATCATGTGGGGTTAGGTGGGGAGAAGAATTACTAGTGGGAGTAGGTGGAGAAAGAGAAGTTGATTTAGAAAAGGAAGGTTCACATGGGAGTTGGTTGGGAGAAGATATAGAAGAGATAAAAGGAACTGTTGTGTGCGGGTCACACATAGAAGTAATAGATAAATCCCAAGAATTAATATTTTCGGAATTATGGGGATAGACCGATTGAGAGTTATATGGGAATATGGATTCTACAAAGGTAACATGCCTAGAAATATAATATTTATTTAGAGATAAATCATAGCATTTATAGGCACTTTGATTAGGTTGATATCCTAAGAACACACAGGGTGTGGAAGTGGCTTCTAATTTGTGTCTGTTATATGGTTTGATCCAAGGATAACAGAGACAACCAAAAACCTTTAAATGATGATAATTGGGAGGCTTTTGAAACAGAATTTCAAATGGGGATTTTAGATGAAGAGTAGGAGTAGATAACCTATTAATTAAATAGACTGCAGTTTGAAAACTATGAGACCAAAATTTTAATGGTAATCCAGCATGAGATAATATTGCTAAACCAGTTTCCCGAATATGTCTATGACGTCTTTCTGCATAACCATTATGCTCTGGTGTATGGGGTGGGGATAAAAAATGAGTTATACCAGTTTGTGCAAAAAAAGATTTTAATTTGATGAATTCACCACCATTATCTGAGTAAAAAGATATAATATTCGTGTCAAAAAAATTTTCCACATTAGTTTTGAATTGTACAAAAACAGAATAAACCTCAGACTTTTGTTTTAATGGATAAAACCAAATATACTTAGTGAAATGGTCAACAAAAATGATATAATATTTAAATCCATCAACTGAGGTTATAGGTGCAGGACCCCATACATCAGAGTATAATAATTGTAACGGTCTAGAACTGGTCATAGAAGAAATATGAAAAGGAAGCTTATGAGCTTTATTACATTTGCATGGATTACAAAAAAATTTTTTTGAGGATGAGACAGGTAAAGAAAATGAAGAAATTAAATGATTTAAAATTTTATTGGAGGGATGGCCCAAACGAAGATGCCAATCCTTGTAAGAAGTCTTGACACTAGAAAAAGAGATAAACGGTGGAGGAACAGTAGAATGGGGAGGAGAAGGCCACTCATAGATACCTCCGTTATTTGGTCCTTGAAGCAGAGTCATTCCCGTTGGTATATCCTTCACAATAAAACCAGTAGGTGAGAATTCAATTGTGGCATTGTTATTATGGCAAAATTTAGAAACAGACACTAGATTTCGAGTCATTTTGGGCACACAAAGAACATTTGACAGTAGAAAAGATTTATTATGAGCAGGAATATGAGCTGTACCAGTATGAGTAATATTTAAAGCATTACCATTGCCAACCATAATTGCATCTGTTCCATCATAGTCAGAATGGGCATTCAGATTGTGGAGATCATTAGTGACATGGTGAGAGGCACCTGAGTCAAGAAGCCAAGATGTTTGGGGTGGGTTCTGGATAGGAATTGAGTGATCCTGCTGACTGGAGTAATAGGCTTGCGGCATTTTGTGAACTCGAGGGGTGGGTAGAAGACCAGGCTGGGGATTATAAGTCCACTGTTGTTTCAATTGTGGACAAAATCTGGCGGAATGACCCTGTTGACCGCACAACTGACAGCGCCCTCGATAGCCTCCAAAGGTAGAAGAAGGGGAAAAAGTACGAGTGGAATGAGATCTGGTACCAAACTTCTTTTGAGGATTGCGAGGGAAGGTGTTAGGTCCCGTGGTTTTATTAGCAACATGAGCAAGCATGGGAGAGTCTTCAGGAGTGGAAATATTTGACTTTTGAATGTAGGCTTCATATTCTAGCAAACGTTCATGGAGATCTTCAAATGAGATCTCTGTATCCCTTGATCTCAAGGCAGCAGAGATTTCTTTTAGATCATGATTCAAGCCGTTGAGTACATAAATTGTTATCTCTTCATCTTTGAGTGGTTCATTAAGTAAGGCTAATTCATCTGCTGCGGCTTTGATTTCAAACATATAAGTTGTGATACTGCGTGATCCTTGTGGGCGAACAAGCTCTTCCCGAAGTCTAATGATGCGTGATCGAGATGGCTTGGCATAAGTGAGACATAGCTTGCTCCATAACTCACGTGATGTTTTAGCTGAAGCCACCATTGATGCAAGGTCAGGAGACAGAGAGGCAAGGAGAGATCCAAAAAGAAGTTGATCTTGCCGAGTCCAAAATAAATATGGCTGGTTGGAGGATTGGGAAGGACAAGGTAGAGAGCCATCAACATAACCGGTAAGTGCGTAACCATAAAGGAGAGCATCCCACTGTGCTTTCCAAGTGAAGAAGTTAATTGGGGTGAGCCGAATTGGTGCTTGTGTAGCAACATTAATGAAGACCAGATTGGCAAAGTCATAGGTAGGAGTATCCGTTAGAGAAGAATAAGAAGCAGAAGAGATGGGTGTGTGGTCAGCCATAGCAAAGGAAGGAAAAAAAAAAAAATGAAAAATTTGGCACAGATTGGATCGAAAAAAAAAACTCTGTTAGAGCTTTTAATGCTCTGATACCATGAGAAAGTTATTGTTGACTAATAATGAAAAGTTATTTTATTATTGAATAAGACACTAATATTTATATACAGATACAGTTGGTGTAGATGACTACAAATGAGTAATGATAAAAACTATTTACAACAGATAAGGGAATCTTGAAGATAGACTCACGTGAACTACTAATCTCTATCAGTAACATATAGTTAATTAATAAAGCAGAATAGATACTAAGCACCACAAAATCTGTTGGATACTATAACCTTGAGTCCATGTTTCATGTAAAGTATGACAGACATATCAGGGGAAATTGGATGCCCTTTCACCACTTGAAATCGAAAATTCCATAACATGGCGGTCGCGACCATTTTCATCTGAAGAAAAGTCATGTTTTTACCCAAACATGAACGAGGACCATTGTTAAACGCCGTGAATTTGTAAGATGGTACATAAATAATTTCACCTTTGTCGGAAATCCATCTCTCTGGTTTAAATTCCAAGCAATCTTTGCCCCATATCTCCTCCATCCTTCCCATGGAATAGAAAGAAATCAAAATCCTCTGGTTTTGCTTTATATGATGACCACTTGGAAGTGTGTCCGATTGAGATGCGGCTTTGTGATTGATTGGAATTGGTGGATACAGTCGTAATGACTCATACAGTGCTGCATGGAGATAAACCAATTTACTCACCTCCCCTGCACCGAAAACCTTAGCCTTGTCATCATGTTTTGGTGTTAATTTCTCATTTATTTCTTCGACAAGTTTAGTTTCCACAAATGGGTGGGTCGAGACTAGCCAAAAAAACCAAGTGAGAGCTGAACCTATGGTGTCACGCCCTGCTACCAAGAAATTGAGTGCTGTGTCCCTGAGAAACTTGTCGGAACTCATACCAAGGTACTCTCTTTGTCCTTGCTTTTGTTGTTCTGCCATATAAATTGTGAGCATGTCGAAGTTAGATTCGTCTTTTTGATCAATTCTGTTATATTCATGTTGTTTCTTAGAGATGCATTGGTGTAAGAATTCATCGAAAACTTTCAATGATTCCGCTAGTTGTTTCTCTCCTCCAATTTGAAGCCACTTCTGCAACTTCCACCAGCTTTGAGGTTGAACATGCCGGAGCAAGACAATCCTTTCGATATTATCAAAAGCTTTTTCATAAGCAACTTCAGGGAATTCAATAGAAAGACAGTGAGGATCAAAGCCTAACACTAATAAGCATATATTGTCAAAGGTTAGCCGTTGGAATACTTCTTGTAAGTCAACCTGTTAATTAGCAAATATGGAAAAGAATACCAGCTAAGCACTACTACATATTATACATAATATACAATTAAATAATAATAAAATTAAAGAAAGTTAATACACGCAAATTAATAACCTGAATTTCTGTTGTGGAAACGTGATGAAGAAGTGGGATGAGCCCATCCACCACATTTCTGTGGATGGTTTTCTCCATGTACAACTCAAATTTGCTCTTTGCCATCAATAATTGGAACATTTTTCTTTGAAATTTCCATAAATCGGAATCAGAATTGAAAATGCCATCTCCTAATGGTTCAAAGATCATCTTGAACTCAGGTCCCTTGGGATAGTTTGCAAAACTTTTGTTCAAAATGTGTTGCACATTCATAGGATCACTAGTGACCAGGAAATCCAAGTTAGCCAACCAAGGGCCTTTGATCTCAACAGTTCCCCCACCTTTTTGGAGAAGGTGGGAAGCAAAATCGTGGATGCATGAGACGTTTCTAAGGAGCCCTGGAAGCATACCAACAAGTGGCCAGTTAGTGATGATTACGGAAGTGTTTCTGTGCACCCTCCAATGGCGAAGTAGGACAAAGCATACGACCGCTACTAGTAACTCGACGTACCCAATTACACAAGCCATTTTGAATTACTAGTACCCTTTGAAAGATTGCTTAATTTGCTCCTTGTTCAAGCTTACTCTGCTATCTATGCTTTTATAGCATGTCCTGCCCGCGAAAGTTGATGGTTGGCAGAACCAATTTAATGATCATTTTGTTAGTATATTGAATATATATATATATATATATGTTGCTATCGCTTATAAGATTGTGTGATTTAAATCCAAACTAGTGTTTTACTTCCTCGGTTATTCAATTTATCATAAATTGGTTCAATTTTCATTTTGGTCAAATAAATTTATAACAATTTTGTTTAGAAACTTGTACATAGTTTGTAAAGAAAGAGATTAAAGTATTGAGTAAGGAAGAAAAAAAAGTAACTGCATGGGATTTGGATAAAACTATTACAAATTTATTTAGCTAAATTGATGATTGAACGAATCTACAATAAATTTAAAAAATTAAGAGTTTAAATTAATCCCTATATTTCAAAATTGAGAGTTTAAATTACAAAACTCTAAAATTAAATAGTTATAATGTAACCTTATGTATATATTAATTAAATAAATGAAATTTTATATTTTACAAAATGTTAAAAGAAATATATAGGGGATAGTTCAAAGCTAATTAATAACCAACTATACTTCAATGGTTACTAGATGGTATATAAATATATATTATCCAAATGTTGTCCGTTCAATTTTCCATGTTTTTTTTGTGGTTAGGCAATTCGTGGAGGAAAGGAACAAATATATAAATGATTTTGGTTGGAGAGGTTAAACATAACCGTATAGGGCCGTTTGCTGCAGAGAACATCCCAGCAGTCCCAGCTCATCGCTTCCAACCGTAAAGCACATCCCTTATCCCCTTTTCCATCACATTCACAATTAGAATTGGAATCTCATCTTTGAAAGTTAGAATTGGAATCTCATCTTTGAAAGCCAACGGTCAAAAATTATATCTCACCTTGTATGCCAGTTTTTTGAAATCCAACTGTAAAATGAAGGCCAACAGCCATTCATTGCTGCCACAAAATTCTCAACCAGCCTTTGCTTCCAGCAATGTACCCCAATTTGAATGGTAGGTATACCCAAGTAATAATAAGACAATTAAGTTATATGTATGTTATTTATTATTATAGTCAAAATTTAATTTACACATTTTTAATTTTGTTCTAATTATATTTAAATTCTACTTTTTTGAAAAATTATCACTTATATCCTTCTATTAGTTTTTACTAGTTAATTTTAATAATTAAAGACTGTACTTGTATTTTTACAATATTATTCAATCCAAAAATTTTTAATATTTATGATTTCGTTGGCTTTTAAATATCAAAACTAATTAGAATAAAAATTGATAAATTTGTTTATTTTAATAAATATAAAAAAGTAATGAAAATAATCATTTATCAAAATTATAGGATTTAAATATAATTAATGACAAAATTAAAAAAAAAAGTTTAAATGGAAATTTGCCCTTTATTATATTATTAGAAAACTCTAAAGAAAATACAGGTAGCAGGGCCAATTAATTACTAATTATCAGTATTTGAAGATGGGCAAGGGGGTTGAAGGAAACTATTCATGACATGTTACCTGTAGGCCAAACAATGAAAACATGTCTAATTATTGATGATAATAATAATAATAATAATTATGAAAGCATGTTGGGAAGAATTTCTCCAACTGTCAACGAAAAGCTGAGCCTGAATTCCATTTAAGCCTGAAGTTAAACGTGACAGATGTGCCTGCAAAATCTGATCCACATTTTAATATTATTAGACAACTCTAAAGAAAATACAGGTGGGAGAGCCAATTAATTATTAATTGTCAGTATTCGAAGATGGGCAGGTGGGTTGAAAGAAACTGTTCATGACATGTTACCTTTTGGTAAAGTTAACTGCATTGAGCACAAAAGGGAGAGCCAAAAACAAGACAACTGGTTTACCCCAAAATACACGCAGAGAACTCCTCAGAGAGGATTTGGTCTACAATGAAAACATGTATAATTATTGATAATAATAATAATAATAATAATTATAATAATAATTATGAAAGCATGTTGGGAAGAATTTGCTCCTACTGTCAACGAAAAGCTGAGCCTCAATTCCATTTAAGCCTAAAGTTAAAAGTGGCAGATGTGCCCGCAAAATCTGATCCACATTTTTTTGTTTTCTTTTTTTAATTTTTGAGAAAAAGGAAAAATCCATGCATATATTCCTGCAAAACTCTATCTAAACTGTGTTAAATGCGTATAAACTTTTTCCTTTAAAATTATTTGAACCATCACTTTGTTGATATCTCTCAGCATTATTTGTTCTCCCCTCACGCTTTACTTGTTCAAAATTTAGGATTTTTTTTCTTCTTTTTTTTCTTGTTTTTCTCTTTTTTTTTTTCCCCTAATATACACCTCTATTTCTGGAAATTTTACAAAACAATTAAACGATTTATTCTTTTTGGTAGTTAAATTTATTAAATATTCTTACTTAACTACCAGTAATTAATATTGCTGTATTAAAGGGCAGTTTTTTTTTCTTTTTTTTTTTTTTTTTACCTAATTATAAACTACCCAAAATCTTACATTCTTATTATTCGAATTAAGGGTACTTACCACTGAAGTACCCGCTTTATCTTGAAAAAGACAGTTGGGTTTCTCTACATGTGCACAATGAATTAATAATCCACCCTCTTTATTGATATATATATATATATATATATATTCAACAAATAGCTCCACTATTCGCAAACTTTGCACAAGCACCAATAAAAATCTCATACAACTCCAATAATATGGCTCTTGTAATTATTGGGTACGTAGAGATATTACTTGCGGCTTTCTGCTTTCTCTTTTTATTTCTACATTGGAGATGTGACGCCCGCACGCGCCGCTTGAAATTTTCTACAACAGATCACGTGCTTCTCCATTGGAGATGTGACGCCCGCACGCGCCGCTTGAAATTTTCTGCAACAGATCACGTGCTGCACTCACCGCATGCATCGTCTGGAGGTTAAGACGACCACGTCATCAGACACGTCATCCAACCAAGCCACGTCATCAACCACGCCAGCCGACACGTCGTCAGCCACGCCACCCGACACGTCATCTGCCACGTGTTGACACATCAACATAAGCTGCCACGTCATCAAAATTTTTCTGAAATTATGGAACAGACCCTGAATTGTTGGAAATTACAGATTGACCCCTGTAGTTTCTGTATTTACAGGTTGACCTAGAATTTTTGTGAAATTACATTTTTTGCCCCAAAATTTCTGATAATTATATTTTGACCCCGGAAGAGTCAAGTCCACCATTTTCGGCCGTTCTGGACGCAACGGTTAACTCTGTTTTTCCAAATTCGGCTCCATTTTTGGTCAAGCCATAATGTCAATGGAAGAATCATCTTTGGGAGCTATGGTTAAGCTCACTGCCACAAATTATACACTTTGGAGACCTCGGATGGAAGATCTCCTCAATTATAAGGATCTGTTTTATCCTATAGAAGCTAAAGGAGAAAACCCCGATCCTAGCAAAGAAGCAGAATGGAAGATATTAAACAAGAAAACGATCGGTCAAATCAGGCAATGGATCGACCACAGTGTCTTCCATCATGTAGCGAAGGAAACGGATGCATATACCCTCTGGACAAAATTGGAGGACATGTACCAGGCCAAGACTGCTCGGAACAAAGCCCTGTTGCTTAAGCGATTGGTAAATCTAAAATTACAGAGTGGAACTTCTGTAGCCGAGCATACCAGTGAGTTCCAGAGCTTGGTAAATCAACTATTTGCTGTGGATTATCAACTAGGGGATGAGGATCAGGCCCTCCTACTTCTAAGCTCTCTTCCAAATAGTTGGGAGACATTGGTAGTCTCTCTCAGCAATTCGGCCCCGAATGGCAAACTTACTATGTCTATGGTTAAGGATGCCCTATTTAATGAAGAGGCCAGGAGAAAGAACATTGACATGGATCAGTCACATGCCCTCGTCACTGAGAGAGGAAGACAGCAAAGAGGTGGTCGAGATAGGGGGAGAGGCAGGAGCAAGAGCAGAGGCAGATCTACAGACGGCAGAAAATCATCATATAAGTGCTATCATTGTGGCTTGGAGGGTCACATGAAGAAGAACTGCAGAAAGTTGTTAAGAGAGCAGAGACTCCAAGGTAATCAGCCGAAGAAGGATGGAGAGATATTAGTCACTGTTACAGGAGAAGTGGCGCTCTGCTCCATTGAAGAAGAGACATGCCTTCATATATCAACCCAAGATGTTGAGTGGGTAGTCGATACTGCAGCATCCTACCATGTCACTCCACACAGAGATTTCTTCAAAATGTACAAAGCAGGAGACTTTGGTACGGTAAAGATGGAAAATTCCAGTTTTGCAAAGATTATGGGAACTGGTGATATTCAGGTAAAAACGAATGTTGGTTGTACAATCACTTTGAAAGATGTCCGTCATGTTCCAGACTTCGGCTTAATCTACTTTCGGGAGCAGCCTTAGATAAGCAAGGCTATGACAACTACTTCAGCAAAGGCACATGGAAAATGACGAAAGGTGCCATAGTTGTCGCCCGAGGACATATTTGTGGAACGCTGTACAAGACTCATGTGAAGATATGTGCAGATAGCCTCAATATTGCAGAAGGAGAGGCGTCTCAAAATCTGTGGCACCAGAGACTCGGTCACATGAGTGAAAAAGGATTGTCCACTTTGGCAAGGAAGAAGCTTATCACTGTTTACAAGAATGCTGCACTAGATCCTTGTAGTCACTGCTTATTTGGTAAGCAACATAGAGTCTCTTTCAGTTCCTCTGCAACGAGAAGATCAGAGTTACTCAGTTTGGTGCACTCTGATGTTTGTGGTCCCATGGAGGTGGAATCATTAGGTGGCAACAAATATTTCCTGACTTTCATTGATGATGCTTCTCGGAAGGTGTGGGTATACTTCTTGAAGACAAAGGACCAGGTATTGGATTATTTCAAACTGTTTCATACCATGGTAGAGCGTGAAACAGGAAAGAAGTTGAAATGTCTCCGCTCAGATAATGGAGGTGAGTATACTTCCAAGGAGTTTGATGCCTACTGCAAAAGACACGGCATTCGACATGAGAAGACGGTCCCTCGCACCCCACAACATAATGGAATAGCCAAAAGAATTAACCGAACCATTATGGAAAAGGTCAGAAGTATGATCAGTATGGCTAAGCCATTCTGGGGAGAAGATGTTCATGCCGCCTGCTATTTAATCAACAGATCACCGTCAGTACCGTTGAATTTTGAAATTCCGGAGAAAGTGTGGTCGGGTAAGATTCCTTCCTACTCTCATTTAAGAGTGTTTGGTTGTTTAGCTTATGTACATGTATCCAAGGAGCTCAGACAGAAGCTCAATGCAAGATCTACTCCATGCATCCTTATAGGATATGGAGATGAAGAATTCGGATACAGGTTATGGGACCCAAAAACAAAGAAAGTTATTAGAAGTAGGGATGTAGTATTTCATGAAAACCAAACAATGGAAGACATTGAAAAGCCCAGAATGTCTCCTAATTGTAGTTCTAGTGCCGAGAATTTTTGTCCTAATCCACCACCAGCACAAATAGCCACAGAGGATAATGAGGTGCATGAAGATATACATGAAGCAGACCAGGAGGAAGAAGGGAATATTGAGCAGGGGGAGACTCAATCCTCTCAAGCAGCTGCAGGGCCATCACAGCGGTCAGATGATGGTACACGTCCTGAAACCAGTGGTTTACAAGTTCGGAAATCTGAGCGAGGCTGAATTCCATCAAAGAGATTTCCAGAATCTGAGTATATTCTGCTAATTGAAAAGGGGGAGCCAGAAAGTTTCCAGGAAGCTGTTTCTCATCAAGAGAAGGAAAAGTGGCTGCAAGCAATGCAAGATGAGATGGAATCCTTGCAGAAAAATCATACTTATGAGTTGGTTGAGCTTCCAACAGGAAAGAAGGAACTAAAGAATAAATGGGTATTCAAGCTCAAGAAAGATGAAAGCGGAAAGGTGGTGAAACACAAAACTCGATTGGTGGTCAAAGGATTTCTTCAGAAGAAAGGAATTTACTTTGATGAGATTTTTTCACCAGTGGTAAAAATGACTTCAATTCGAGTCATTTTTAGTTTAGTAGCAAGTCTAAACCTAGAGCTTGAACAGATGGATGTGAAGACAGCATTTCTTCACGGTGATTTACATGAGGAAATCTACATGGAGTAGGCAGAAGGATTTAAGGTTTCAGGGAAAGAAAACCTCGTATGCAAGCTGAAAAAGAGCTTGTATGGCCTCAAGCAAGCACCAAGACAATTGTATAAGAAGTTTGACTCGTTTATGGTGAGTCAAGGCTATAAAAGGACTACAGCAGACCAGTGTGTTTATATTCAAAAATTTTCAAGTGGAAACTTCATTGTACTTTTGCTATATGTGGACGACATGTTGATCATTGGACAAGATGCAATGAAGATTAGTCAGCCAAAGAAAGAATTGTCTAAGTCCTTTGATATGAAAGACTTAGGACCAGCTCAACAAATTTTGGGAATGCAAATAATCCGAGACAGAAAAAATAGAAGGTTATGGCTATCTCAAGAGAAGTATGTTAAACGGGTGATAAAGAGATTCAACATGGATAAAGCCAAACAGGTCAGCATTCCACCTGCAAATCATTTCAAGTTGAGCAAGAGATTGTGCCCCTCATCCAAAGAAGAGATAGAGGAGATGGCTTTAGTACCATATTCTTCAGCGGTAGGAAGTCTGATGTATGCAATGGTGTGTACCAGACCAGACATTGCACATGCAGTAGGTGTTGTGAGCAGATTTCTTTCAAATCCTGGAAAGAAACACTGGGAAGCAGTCAAATGGATTCCCAGGTATCTTAAAGGTACATCAAAGCTGTGCTTGTGCTACGGGGGAGGTGATCCAATCTTAGAAGGCTATACAGATGCAGATATGGTCGGAGACCCTGATAATAGAAAGTCTACATCATGTTATCTCTACACTTTTGCTGGAGGAGCTGTGTCATGGCAGTTAAGATTGCAGAAGTGTGTTGCTTTATCCACTACTGAAGCAGAGTACATTGCCGCAGCGGAAGCGGGTAAGGAAATATTGTGGTTAAAGCATTTTCTCACAGAATTGGACATCAAGCAAGAAGACTACAAGATACATTCTGATAACCAAAGTGCCATGGATTTGAGCAAAAACTCAATGTATCATTCCCGTACAAAGCACATTGACATCCACTATCATTGGATACGCGAAGTAATAGATCAACAGTTGCTGAAACTGATGAAGATCCACACAAAGGAGAATCCAGCAGACATGTTAACAAAAGTTGTTGCTCAAGAGAAGCTGAAGCTGTGCAAAGACATAGCTGGAATGGATGGCAGATGACCATCAGTTTAAATGCGGCTGGAGGGGGAGAATTGTGAAGTCCAGCCGCACCACCACTGCACCGACAGTGTGAAGACTGCACAGCCACCATCTTTGACAATGGCCATTGCTGCATTTAACACCGAACTCCAACTTGCTCAACAATTGTGGGCTACTGTCAGAAGCTGTTGAAGATTGTGGCCATGCAACCGACCTTGTAAGCCTATAAATAGGCTCCATCCCATTGCATGCAAGCCAAGCCAAGAAAGCAAGCTCAATATCATCCAAAGTGAGGAGTATTGAGAGTAAACTCCGAGAGAGAGAGAGAGAGAGAGAGAGAGTGTTTAAGTTCCAGAGAGAGCTTGAGAGAAGAGTGAGCAATTCCAGAGAGAATTTGACAGTGTAAAGAGAGGTTCCACATGAGAATCTCCACGAGAGAAGCTTTTTTATTTTTGTATTCTATTTCCAAGAGAGTAATAGAATTCTTTTTATTTTTCTTCTCTAAAGTGGTCAGGGAACCACAACAAGAGGCACCACAGAAATGTTGCTATACCCACCGACTGGCCTGTTATTGGGATGATGCCTGGGCTTTTTCAAAATGTCCCACGCATCCTTGACTTTGCAACCGAAGCTCTCAACAGTTGTGGTGGCACATGGGAGTTCAAAGGCCTTTCGTTTGCTAACTATGATTTCTGGGCCACTTGTGATCCTATCAATATCCAACATATCTTAAACGCAAGTTTTGCGAAATATCCCAAAGGACCCAAGTTCAAGAAGATGTTCGATCCTTTTGGAGATGGTATTATAAACTCCGAGTCGGATTTGTGGAGAAATCGAAGAAGAATGTACCACTTACTAATTGGACAGAGCAAGTACGAATCGTTTACTGAGAAGACCATCCTGCGGAAGATGGTGGATAGTCTAATCCCAGTTCTTGATCACATCTCCAAAGCAAAAACCAAGGTTAACTTTTTTTTATTATTAATTAAGGGCTCGTTTGGAAATGATTCTTCGGAATCAACTAATGGGTGCATTTTTTTGGATCAGCACTTAGTGATTTTTCAATAATAAAATCGTTGAAAAGTGATATGATTTTACATTTTTTTTTTCAAATATTAAAGGAAGTGTTTTTATCTAATGATTTTACTCATTTTAAAATCATTCCCAAGTAGGCACTAAGCTAATAACCCTTACTTAAATTTATTTAATTCTTAATTTTTATTGAAACTTTAGTGTTTTTGCTTCTCTTTTTTTTTTTTCTTTTCTTTTTTTTTTTTCAATAGGTTGACTTGCAAGACGTGTTTCAGCGGCTCACATTTGAGAACACATGCATATTGATTTTAGGCTTTGATCCTCACTGTCTCTCTATCGAATTTCCTAAAGTAGCATACAAAAACACTTTCAGCCAGAAAGCTGGTGGAAGTTGAAGAGTTGGCTTTAAATTGGAGGAGAGAAGAAGCTAACCAAATCATTGAAAGTGTTTGATGATATCACATACCAATGCATAGCTTCGAAACGACGAGAACTAACTAGTGGAACTCAAATTCAGAAAGATGACGAAGCCAACAGCTTGGACGCACTCACATCTTATCTAAAGCAAGAAGAGAAGCAAAAACAAATGGGCTCGATTACCAGTTCAGATCAGTTTTTAAGAGACACCATACTCAATCTCGTGCTAGCTGGAGCTGGCACTTTATCCGCGGGCCTCACCTGGTTTTTCTGGCTCGTTGCAACACATCCAACGGTGGAAACTAAAATTCTCGAAGAAATAAAGCTGAATTTGATTGAAAAACAGGACGAGAAAGGAAGGTTTTTCAACTCAAATGAGGTGAACAAGTTGGTATATCTCCATGCAGCACTATGTGAGACACTAAGGCTATATCCACCTGCTCCAATCAATCATAGATCCTCATCCGAGGAAGATATTCTGCCTAGTGGTCACCGTATGAAGCCGAAGCAAAGGATTTTGCTTTTTTTTTATTCGATGGGTAGGATGGAAGATATATGGGGTGAGGATTGCTTGGAATTTAAGCCTGAGAGATGGATTAATTCTGACGGAGGTGGTATAATCAAAGTTTCGCCCTACAAGTTCACGGCTTTTAATGGAGGCCCTCAGAGTTGTTTGGGTAAGAATATGAGTTTCATTGAGATGAAGATGGTTGCCGCCACTATGTTATGGAATTACAGAGTTGAAATTATGGAGGGACATCCAATTTCTCCAACCATATCCATCACACTTTATATGAAACATGGTCTCAAGGTTAGAATTTCCCAAAGAGATGTTGTTGACCATTAGTGAAAGAGTAAGGTACTATGCATGCATAATCTTGTTAGTTTTCTGGTAATTAATTAGCCTAAATAAGTGTATACATATATACACAGAGAGATCTAGAGAGACAGTTCTGTTTATATTAAACTTTATTGTCTGACATGCATTTACATGTAGTTTTATATATGTTTGAGTGGTTTTATATAATTTCCTTGAGCGTTGAAGTTTATTTGTTATTGTGCATCCAATATTTATAAATGAAATTTTTTTTTATTGACATAAATCCTTGAATTGACAGTTTCTGTAGGTTTTAGCGTTGAAGTTTATAAGTAGGTTTTAGCGTGAGGAAGAGGACGGCTTATCTTATTTTCTTTGATTTTACTTTCTGTTATTTCGTTTTTTTGTCTCATTTTAAATATTTTTGTTAAATATCAAATATTTGAATTGAAATTATTTTATATTGTAAATTGAGTATTTTTTATATCCAATTGTTTAGTTTTTTGTTTTTTTTTGTTTTTTTTATTGTTATTGATGAAGCTCGAACTGGCTCATAGGGTGGGATGGTGGAGTATCCACCATCAAGCACCAAATATACGATAAGGTTTTAATTGTATCCAATCTTGCTTAGTCCAATTCAATCGCTTTCTCAGAGGTCTATATGTATCAAATCTCCGTGTCGCATATAGACGCAATTAATATCACTTTTTCGCTGTCTTTGCAATTAATATTATTTTATGTATGCCAATCGATATGCAATGTGTATTTGTCAAAAAAAATCAATATGCAATGTGTGTCAGTTTTCTTTTTCTCACAGAAACCAAAAGCCAAAATTTTCTTCCATATATTCCCTGGATTTGGGTTTGGTCACAAGTTCACAACAAGTGCACATGTGGCCAGTACCGTTGGCAGTGTTAGGAAATTATATTAGAACAAAGATAAAACAAAAATACGAGTGATAATGTATCAAAATTTTTAATTCAAATAATAAAATAAAAAACACAATACAATTGAAGAGGGTAAAATATATCTTAACCTTATAATATATTTTATATGCTTATCTCTATAATTTATATTTATAAAGACAATAAAGCTTATTAGTACATTTCTATGATAACCTAGAAAAGAACTTAATACCTTCTTTCTTCCCCAAAAAGAAAAAGTTACCTTTCCTTCGCCAAGACAGAATTTCGAGGGCTGATCCACGGCCGGGCCATTCTAAGAATTTTGAAAATTTATCTTCTATAAATGCCTATTTTTAAAAATATTTGTAGATTTAATTCAATATTAAAATATTACTGAGTACATATTTATATTTATAACTTAAATCTTGATCTCTCCTTTCCACATTGTAATTAGCTACAAATTTGATAATATATATGTAAATTATTTTTACAATTTAAAAAAAAAATTTATAGTATAATTAATTCTTTACACACTATCATTTAAATATATTAAAAATAGTAAATAATTTTATACAATATTTTTCATATTGAAAATATTGACAATTTATGCAGTTCCAACCAAGTCAAAAATACTTTTGTTTTAAATACTTTTGTTTTTTCATACTTTATTGAAACTTTCTACAAATACTATAGTTGTGATTGAATAATGAATTATTATATTTTTAGACTAAACTAGTAGTTATGAAAAGTTCATAATTTTTTTTTTCACCAAGACAAATACTCAAGGGCTGATCCACAATGTGAACACGGCCATGGCCCTCCTAAGAATTTTAAAATTTCTCTTCTATAAATGTATATTCTTAAAAAATTTTGTAGGTTTAATTCAATGATAAAATATTATTGAGAATACATATTTATGTTTATAATTCAAACCTTGGTCTCTCCCTTCTGCATTGTAATTAGTTGGAAATTTGATAATATATATATATATATATATATACACACAAATCTTTAAAGATAATATTAGAGATATTAAACAGCTTTCTAAAATACTTATTAAACCAGCTTTCATTAATTTATTAACTTATATTTAGTTACCTTTATCTTTTAACATTTTTTTTTTATGCATGTCTAAATAATATTACTTTTTCAATGAATAAAATAGAAATATAACATCTTAGAGCATCTCCAAGAAACTTTCTATCTGTTTAATTTGAAGAACTAATATATAAGATCATCCTTCAATCTCTTCAAATTTGAAGAGCCAAAAACACTCTTTATTATTTAATGATGATCAAATTCCAAGACAACTATAATATATTTTACTTGACAAAAAATTCAAAAAATAAGGGAAAAAATCCTAATAATAAATGTTTATTGAAAAAATAAAAAATATTGTTAGAGAAGATTTTAAAACTTAACTCCTTAAATATAAAAATGCACTTTATTTTCAAAAGATATTCTTTATTTTTAGAGAATCCCTTATAATATTCTTATTATATCATATTGATAAAACTTTTTGATATCCTTAATATATTACTTTATCAAACAAAACTAACTACAGACTCTTCACAGTAATATTTTTACCGTCTAAATTTAATGTAGGATTGGACTTAATAGGTGAACAGATAAGCTAAAAACCATTAAGTGCGTGATATAATGGGTACCAAACTACATTTAAATATAGTTTTCCGAACTAATTGATTTGTGTTTATAATTAGTATGTGGATGGGATATCATACGTCCGGTTCACCACTTTCAAATGATGAGTATGATTGACGGCGATTCACATCCACTCAATTAAATACTGGAAAAATTAGTCAGCAAGAAATCCAAAATATAAAGAAATAAAAAGAAAAAATAGAATCTCCTATTTATTAAGTGACGATGATTAAATTATACGGTTTTAATTAAAATACTTAATTTTATTATTTTTTATATTAATATTTAAAAGTTTAGATGCTTGATCTTTATAATAAATAGCGTGATGTTGGATGGAGCTGAACAGCTAGATTTTATAGTATGAACGGCCAAGCTAAATGAAAAAGAGACATCATCCCGACTGGACCCCACACTGACAATTATTTGAATTGGAATTTTTTATCCAAAGCTAAAAGAAACGATAATAACAAAAGAAACATGTAGATAAATGCATCCAGCGTAGTCAACGCGTGGAAAGGTTGTCAAAAACCTTGAATTTGGAGAATGATCAATCCAATTCTATCAACGAGTAAAGAAAAACAAATAATACAAACAAAACAAACCAAGACAAGGTAAAAATGTCTTCACGGGACAGTACCCAAATTTATATATATTTTCACAATATTTTCATTTTGTACAACCACGCGACCCATATATGATTGTGAAAAATGATTTTATTTCTACAAAATCCAAATTAATTAATCAACGACCACTTTAAGCTAACCATCATTAATTTGTAGAAGCTATATGATATTATACTTTTATAGCAAGATATTTATTGAACACACGAATGGCTGTAGATGTTTAAGCAAATATATATATATATAGAATGGCTGTCGGTGAATTTCAATAAAGTTTCACAAAAAAACCGAAGATAAAGTTGTGACTCTATATAAACGGACAAAATCAGCTCTGCTGTTCATATAATTGTCTTCGAATTCCATTACTCTTATCGAGAAGCCAGACTGTTTTCTATTAAAAAAAAAAAAATGAAAAAGGGAAAGGTGAAGAATTGGAAGTTTGCTAGTGTATGATCTTTTCCTGCTTGTGTACATTTGAGGAGGAGAAGAAGCTGAGCTTGAACCTGAACCGTCTTCAATGGCTGTTGTTGGGTACGTAGAGATACTAGTAGCGGCTCTGTGCTTCCTCCTAGTCCGCCATTGGAGGCTGCACAGGAACACAGTAATCACAGTGTGGCCAGTTGTTGGGATGCTTCCAGATATCCTTAGAAATGTCCCTCGCATGCATGAATATATAGACGAGGTTATCAAAAGAGGTGGTGGAACGATTGAGATCAAAGGCCCTTGGTTGACCAACTTGGATTTCCTCGGAACAAATGATCCTTTGAATGTGCGCCACATCTTCAACCAAAGCTTCGAAAAATATCCCAAGGGACCTGAATTCAAGATCATTTTCGAACCTCTAGGAGATGGGATTTTCAATTCTGATTCCGATTTGTGGAAAGATCAAAGAAAAATGTTCCAATTATTGACCGGGCAGACAAAGTTTGTTACATATATGGAGAAAACCATCCAGCGAAAGGTGATCAATGGCCTCTTACCGGTTCTTGACCACGTCTCCACTACACAAATCCAGGTCAGGATATCTTAATGAGTGCTTTGTTTTAATATTTCAGTTTGATTATTTTATGTATTAGTAGGCCATTGGTATACGAGGTAATATGTTTGATAGTTTTATATATAAACAAACAGGTTGACTTACAAGATGTGTTCCAGCGCCTCACTTTTGACAATATATGCTTGTTGGTATTAGGCTTTGATCCTCTTTGTCTCTCTATTGATTTCCCTAAAGTTGAACATGAAAAGGCTTTAGATGAGATCGAAGAGATTTTCTTTCACCGTCACGTTATACCGGAGATTTGGTGGAAGTTGCAGAAGTGGCTTCAAATTGGAAAAGAGAAAAACCTACCAAGAGCAGTGAAAGTTCTAGACGACTTTATATATAAATGCATCTCTTTGAAACGACGGGAAATTACAAGCCGAAACTCCAGAATAAAAGAAGAAACCGATTTTGACTTGCTCACAAGTTATATAGAGGAAGAAGAGAAGCAAAAACAAATGGGTTGCTTTACGGATTCCGACAAGTTTCTGAGAGACACCGCATTGAATCTCATGGTAGCAGGCAGAGACACCATTGGTGCTACTCTCACATGGTTTTTCTGGCTTGTTTCAAAGCATCCATGCGTGGAAACTAAAATTCTTGAAGAAATGAAAGAGAAACTACAAGTCGTGAAACATGAAGATGATGATCATATTATTAGTTTGGGTGCGGAGGAGGTGAGAAAATTGGTTTATCTACATGCAGCTTTGTGTGAGACACTCAGATTATATCCACCTGTACCAATCAATCACAAATGCCCAACTCAAGCAGATACTCTTCCAAGTGGTCACCATATTAAGGCAAACCAGAGGATTCTGTTTTCATTTTATTCCATGGGTAGGAGAGAAGAAATATGGGGTAAAGATTGCTCGGAATTCAAGCCAGAAAGATGGATTTCTGATGATGGAGGAATAGTATACGTACCATCTTACAAGTTTACAGCGTTTAATACAGGTCCAAGGACTTGTTTGGGCAAAGACATGGGTTTTATTCAGATGAAAATGATTGCAGCCTCTATATTGTGGAATTACCAAGTCAAAGCAGTGGAAGAGCATCCAGTTATCCCAAATACATCAATTATACTTTACATGCAACATGGTCTCAAGGTCAGGGTTTCCAAAAGATGTGCTGCAGTAGGCAGCCAGATTAAAGGGTAACTTTTTTATTTTTTGTTTTGGTACTAATTATTACTGGTTGAATGGTTCAGTTTCTTTGCTCAGCATGATGTGTCTCTCTCTTTCTGTAAGTTAATGTAATTTATTGTATTTTATTTTGCAGTGTGTAATGTATTGTATTTTTATAAGAGATTATAACGATGTTTCTGAAGTATTGGTAATAGGGTAAAAGTATATTGAAGTTGCTATTAAATTCGTGCAATATTAATTATAGAAAATATAACTAAAATTGTTAATGGATGATCATAATATGCACGGCTTCCATAAATTGGAATTTTATAAAATATGATCGTCCATAGATTTTATAAATATGAATTAGAGACTGTACCAAAAAAAATTAAAAAATAAGAATAAGAATAAAAAGAGTTGAGAGTAATAACTGATAAATGTAGACGATATATACCTTTCAAAGTCGAACAATTCCGTAAATTGAAAATAATCGTACACCTAGAAAACAAAGAAACAAAAGATTCAGAATCCACCTTGGATATAAACAAGAAGACAGAAGGCCAGACTTTCATTTACCGAGACCTATAATTTCGTACATAGCCTTTATTTTCACATGTAAGACGTCTACGTCTCACCTCATGATGTTACACTTTAATTTCTCCCATTTTTTCGCAGAACACTGTCTCCGTAGTCTAAAGTTTGTCCATCTGTTTCAGTTAAAAAATAATAATAATAATAATAATACTAAATATATATCTATATATATATATATATTAGTTTCTCTATCATCATAAAATTAAATTGATGCCAAATTAATGTATATCTTTTATTCATAATATAATATATATATATATATATTAAGATAAACCATGCAAATTAATTCAATTTGTCCATATTATATATTTTCTTTTGTATGAGATGTCTTCTATATTATTTCCACGTCGAAGTGGTGGAAGAACATTCACTTTCTCTTTTTAACAGTTTAAAAGGTGTGGCTGTGGTAGATATAAAAGTAGACATAACTTATATATCAATGAATTATAAGGTACCAAAACATGTAAAATCTGATATATATGCACGAGTGGTTGTATTAATCTTCCTTTTTTCTTAAAAAAATAATTCTTTAAGATTGTATTAATCAATAAAATTAGATTTATCAAAATATTCAAAAATTTATTTACTGAATAATGCAAAAATATTTAATGAATTTAACCATTTTATAATTTATTTATGTATAATTAGATTATTTAAATATGTCAACAAATAATATATTTATATAGTTTGATAAATGGCTTTGGATAAATATTTTGATGTAACTGTATTAATCTGCTTGTCTCTTTGCAGGATTTATCCTTTTTCAAGAGGGTTATCAAGGACTGATTTTACGATATGCAGATGTAGTCGCTGTAAAAGCTAATGAGTACATCAAGTAGAATGAAAGCTAAAATACATCAACATCAAGTAGGAGTGCTAAACCAAAAGTAAGCCTCATACAATTAATTATTGTCCTTGTAATATTATATTTCATGGTTTTTCAGTTTTTGGCGACTCTTTTGTGCTCTAAGTAAATAGTTGTCCGTAAATAATAACAACTAATATTAATCAGGGGATTCTAATATGGGACGGATTAAGAATCCCCAATTGGCAATATAAGTTTTCTATACATGTAAATGTAGTGAAAGAAATCGATATTATTGGATAATAAAGCAAGTATCCTGAATTCGATTGGTGATAAAACATCATATTTCATTTAAAAGAGATGCCAGAGAGTAAATCAACTGATAAGAAAAACTTGAGATGAGATATTAACGAATCAACAATAAAAATGAAACAGAATGTTTCTAAAATTTTTGTAAATTTTTTAAAAAAGAGTAAGTTCAGATTCTTGACCAGAAAGCTTCAGTTGGACCTTTTTGAGGATGAAGCACTATAAATTAATTAAATAAAACTAAAGGCAGTTTAGGGCAATTGGGCATCTAATTATGTAGAGTTATATCACCATCTCTCTAGATTACATTATCACCATCTCTGTCAATAAAAGGCATTTAAGGCTTAAAACACTTAGGAAACTAGTTAAACATCGAAATCAGTATGAATTTTCAAAAGATGAGATAGAAGATCAAGATGAAGAAAGCTTAAACATAAGATTTTTAAATTATTTTCCAGCAAATCATTGTGTAGAAGCTCTTCATATACTAGCTGAATTCTGCGATGCAGATCAGTTTAATTAAGAACCTCCACATAAACCACATATGCATAAAACATGGACAAAAAAAACAATATCTTCGGACTTTAGGAGCTCTAATTCGCTGAATCTTGTGTCAAACTTTGGCATTTCTTTTCAAAGCAGAAAAGGAAATAAAACAAGTTCACCAAAATTTTCCAAGTTCTTTCACCTTCAACGCTACATCAATGGCCAGATTCATCTGCCGAGACGAGGACGAATTCCACATATAGATTCTTTAAGGCGATCATCACCGTCATCAGTAGAGGACCCATAATTGCTCCCTGTAACACAAACACAAACTTCAACATTCAGAACTTTGAACCAACAACTACATATTTTATGAACTACATAAAAGCAAACACTGTAAGGGAAAAACAGAGTAATTACTTCCAAGACTGAGGGAAACAAAGCAATCCCACCAAGAATGCTAAGCCCAGTCAGGTAGGCATTCTGTCCTGGAATCTCATCTTGAATCGCAATAGTTCCATAATCCAATAGTATTTGATGAATGGCGGTCAACAAAACGGCCTGAATGTATCTCACCTCCAAAGCCAGTTGAGCTGCAGCAGGAATGGAGGAGAGCCAGGGCGGTGTTATAGGCAAAATGGCACTCATAATAGCTAAAAAAGTCGACGTATAAAGGAAATGAATGCGATAGAATCTAAACAACAGATATGTAAGACACCCTTGAAAGAATGTGACTTTAGCCGCAGCTAACAAAACACTACTAACAGCTTGATCCAGCACTCGAGCACATCGAGCCCGAGTGAAGCTCGATAGTGGAAGCATTCCCAATACATGGTCCATAACACCACCCGAATCCGTGGTGATTAGGTAATAAAGCAGCCACAGAAACACCATGAAACCGGATATGAAGTTCAACAATCCAGCAGCTCCTGAAACAATTGACACGGCCATGAAGAAGATAAGATTCACACCTCCTGCTAAAACCATTGTACCACTAGCGAGTACTTGTCTCGATACATCCAGACTTTGAAGCAAAAATGCTTTGATTTTCTCCATTAAATCTTCCCTGCCAATCAGAGATATGAACTCTCTGAAAACACCATCAACGTCTCTGTAAATCACTTTCCACTCTCTGTTTTTCAGTTTTGATTGAATCCCATGTAATTTCTTGGACAATGGCTGGAAATTAGCTTCTTCTTGAGGAACACTAGTGGAAATGAGCGGACTCTGAGACCGACTCTCTAAGTAGCTCCTCACACTCTCTACAATCTCTGTCACATTGTAATAAGCTGCTAGAGAATCAATATTCTCTGAAACAGTTTCGTAGAATTTTACCGTATAAGAATCGATTAATTCATCTATATGATTATCATCCATCCATTTCATAATCCCCATTCTTTCCGCATAATTGTTCTCTTCCAAATGCGATTTCAACGAGATCAACGCGTCTTTGCCTTCCATGGCAATCTTATACGAAAAGAAAAGGAATCCAAACACAGACCCCATAATCATAAACATAATCAAACCAATCCCAACCGTCGTTTTCAACCTATTGAGAATCGCACACGTTATGTACCTGCTCATTTTCCTTAGCAATGAGCTACTGTTACGGAATTTTTTACCACCACGGCGACGAGCAGATGAGATTGCTGAAAGTGTGGTTTTAAATCCGGGATTGGTTATGGCTCTCCAACCCAACGAATAAGCTACGAAGCAAGCCAAGGCAAAAGCAAAGATAGGGACCAGGCCTACACTTTCATAGATGGTTAGGAAGAGAGCGAAAGAGATAAGCCATTGGACGAGCTTGAAGAACCCGACCTTCTTTCTGCGGCGGGGCTTTGGGTGGTTGCGGAAAATGCGGAGGAAGACCGCATGGGAATCGATGAGGGAAGCGGTGGAGGCACGTAGCGCAGCGAAAGGGACGGCGATTAGGGTTTCGAAGAGGCCGAGATTGAGAGAGTGAGACCAGAAGGAGACGAGCGCGGAGTGGAACTCGCGGAGAGGCATGGAACAGAGGATGGCCCATTGGATCGGTCGCCAGTAGCCTTGGAGAAGCTTGACGACTCCGAAGAGGATTGCCAAGGAGAGTGCGAGACCTGCATGGGCCATGGCTACGTACATTGCGATCCGAACGTGAGGGTCGCTGGGTATTGATCTTCTTCTCGTTCGTGGTTGATTTGATTCGTCGTCGAGTGGCGGTTGGGGTTGGGGTTGGGGTTGGTCATGATGAGTTTGGTTGGTCTTGTTTTTCCGGCGACGGTTGTTTGATCTCCGATTGGAAGGAGTTTGGGTGGTGGTGGTGGTGGTTTCGGGCATCTTGGAAGGTAAGCCATTTTGGAAATGCCAATCAGCAGAACCAATTGACAGAGTAAAACAAAAAGATCCGAGAGACTCTGCGTTTTGTTGCTCTTGTGTGGATGATGGATTTTCATTTTTTTTTTTTCTTTTTTTATTCTTTCATTCATTTATTTATATTTATATATATATATATATATATTTTGGTTTTGATTGGGCTTGCTTCTGGTTCTTATTAGGCCCATACAGTCCATACTCCCATGAGTTGGTGTTTTTGGGCTGGGTTGACTTCATTATGACTGAATGCCCAACCCAAAAAGTGCAGCTACAACCCTCCGCCATAATAGACAATATTTTTCTATCTTTTAAAAATGAGTATATTGTTATGTCAAGACTAATGATAAACATAATGAAATGATGGCTTTACATGATGGATACTATAGATAGGGAAAAGATTATTTTTTCAGCAAAGAATGATTTTTGAGTGATTTTAAAATTTGATTTGAAACTTTATCCAAAGAAGGGAAAGAAAAAAAAAATTTATGTGAAACTTATTATATAATTATATATTTTAGGAACAATGATGACAAATGAAGTTTCCAAAACACCATAAATTTTCTAACCTCAGTTCCGACTTATATGTTACGTTTGAATAACCAAAACAAAATACGGATGGTATTACACTCCAAACTCTTTTGATCTGGATTAAAATCCTTTTTCTTTTCTCTAAATAAATAAATAAATAATTAAAAAAAACACCGTTCAATTAATGCAAGAATCATCATAAAAATCAGAGAAGCATTTCCGTAAAGGAAAATGCGCCGTATAAAGCAAAAGCAAAGGGCTTCCTTAAAAAGTTAAAAAGAAAATATAAACAGTGATGAAATTAATCATCTCCAACTGAAAAAAAAATTAAAAAATAAAAATAAAAATTGTTGGAGAAAGAAAAGAAGAAAGAAGAGCCGAACCGATCCATTATCAATATATATATATATATCAAATACTTTATCACACTAGTCCGCTTTGGATCACGAGATTTAAGCCAATCCAAATTTATGTTACCCATCAACAAGTCCCTATCACATTCATACATGAAACCAAGTTATCATGGATACTTTTCTTGTGAAAAAACTCTTTCTATGTGACCCTCGAATCCCTTCTGGTTTTTCCAAGAATATGCAACTTGTAAATTGCACTTGTTCCTGATATTCTAAGCTAAAACAAACGGGAAAAAAGGGGTTATCCAATGAAAGTGAGAGAAAATTCTGGTGAACATTGTGCTGGTTGGTCAGCACTCAGTACCCATTATTCATATAGCAGATGTCAATGTTTTTCTGGAGCTTTATAAAGTTTAAATGCAATGATAACACTATTTGTTGGGTTTTGAGAAATAGGTCCCAATTCCCTAAAACCCAAATTATTAATATCCCAATGAAATCATAGCTGATATTAAAATACACCAAAAAGCTGATGGCGTTTGCTTCTATAAAAGGAAAGTTAAAGATTCATTCTTTGGAATCGTTATTGTATTTCCAAAAATCCCAATCAGACATTCAAAAAAAGCTGGCCAAAAAGAATAGCAAGTTGCTTCTAACTGAAACAACGGATTTAGGATGTCTACAAAAGCCAAAGACTACATCTTCAAGCAACCAATATTACCAGTGCCTAACTGAAGGAACAGAGTGATTAGGAGAGGAATAGAGAGTTCAGTTAGCTAGAGAGCTCTTATGGAGAAAACAGTAGAGGAAAATCTTTTCAATGGTGAGAGAGAAGCACAGATTCAGGCTGCAACTGAACTTGCTAATCTAAGTAGTAAACAGAAGCACAAGCTAGCAGAAAGAGGTGTGATTGTACCCTTGCTTTCTATGCTTCATTCTCAAAATTACGAAGCCATCGAAGCGGCTCTGTTTGCTCTGCTCAGTCTTGCCTTTGGCAGTGAACGGTTAGTCTATGCAGTTCTTGACCGTTCATATTATGCAAATTCAATTCTAAACTACATAAGTAAAGCCCACTTCAAATACATTCTTCTTTGATCGTTGCACATTAGGATTTAGCTCAGTTTGGCATCGATGCTCAAACAATCTTGTTCCAATGTTGCTCAAAATCTTCATGAATTTTAGAAAATGGCGGAATTGGCTGCCAAAAATTTTTCCAAAAAATAAAACATTTTTTTCTCTCTACAAAAATACTTTTTGTTTAGTTAGTGGGACTGTGGAATTTGTTCTGGCAATGATGTTGAATTCGTTATGGTGGCGGTTGGCCCCAATCACAATGATGTTTCTGTCTTCAAAAGATAAATTATCTTTTTCTTGTGCCGTACGATTGTCCTTAAATGTTTTTCTTACCTTAAGCAATTAACTTGTAATTATAATTTTACAGGACCAAGTGTCGGATTGTGAAATCTGGGGCCGTACCTGTTTTGCTAAATCTCCTTCAGTGCCGAAACAAGTCACTGATGGAGCTCTCAGTAGCAGCCATGTTGATCCTCTCATCTTGCAAGGCAAACAAGCTGCCAATTGCTTCATCTGGGGCAATTGAAATCTTGGTTGAATTTATAAATGAAAACTATTCTAACGATAATGATATGAACAACACCATCAGTACGCAAGCCAAACTTGATGCCATTTCCACTCTTCACAATCTCTCCACTTGCCATCAGATAATTCCATCATTTGTCTCTTCTGGTTTAGTATTTTCCTTGCTTCAGCTCATTCACAGCTCGGACAAATCATGCGAGTTGGTTAACAAGGCAATTGCGCTGCTAGAAGATATTGTTTCTTTATCAGAAAATGCGCTTCAGCAAACTGCTGGTACAGCCAGTGCAATTCGAGCACTGGTTGAGACAATTGAAGAGGGTTCTCCACAATGCAGAGAACACGCAGTGAGAATCTTGCTGTTTATATGCCAGAGCTGCAGAGAAAAATATCGAGGATTGATATTAAGGGAAGGAGTGATGCCTGGGCTGCTTCAGTTGAGTGTGGATGGAACATGGAGAGCTAGAAATACAGCTCGAGAATTATTGTTGCTTTTGAGGGATTGCTCGAAATACAGTTCAAGAAACAAACAATCAAAGCATGAACTGATAGAGCAGATTATGCAAGAAATTGATGCAGAAGAAGAGAGAGTTGTGGAAACAACAACACTCAGATTGGTGGAGGAGATGATTGCAAAGCTCAGTACATGATGTTATGGTTGTTTCCTTCATATTTTAGGATGTTTGGTCCATTTGCTAGGATTATTCATTGTATCATTATGAAAATGGTGTGCTCTCTGTGTAAATAGAATTGGGCTTCAACTTCTTTGATAGTTCCTGATCTCTTGTTTTATGATTGAATATCGATACTTTTAACATTAATGGTAGCACAAAATAACAATAATGAAAACGAGGGAAGAAAAATACAGAGAGCTTGGATAACATGCAAATCATGCTTCAGGATAACACGAACACAGCTAGAACTCAATTTAGTTTAGAGACATCTGCTAATTCAGAAATGAAGATGCAATTGGGATCTGAAGTTGAATTATTTAGGCATCAGTCTCTCGGACAAATGTACACAACATAAAGGCAGCACTTTCAATACCAACCACCATCACTCGAGCAAAATATTAAATCATAAGCGTGCCAAGAAAAATTCTTTCCTGCCTCAAATCTTTATACATGAATACCAAGAACTAAAGAAATATTCAACTTAGATTTCTAGTATTTGACAAAATAATCCACCCAGTGTATCGAAACAACAATCTTTTAACATGGCTAAAGTTCTGATTACCATGCGTCATCCTGCTAGAATTACTTATATCTGTCAACAGCAGTCTGGTACAGAGTACGATCTTATTTATATTATTGCATCTCCCTACAAAAAACCAGGGTAAACACACCCACGAGCAAACTGGAACATATGGATTATAAAGTATAGTTCAGCTTGATCTCCTATATAATAGCTATAGACCACAACTAAAGTTCAGCCTGATCTCCTATAATAGCTATAAGCCACAGCCACTGTAGCTACAGCTCCAACCACAGCAGCAGCAGCAAGGACATCAGTTTGTTCCCATGTACCTACCCAGGCAGAAAGTTTGCACAGTGGCCCTTCTTTGCCAGACGCTTCCACATTGTCTTTCAGCTTCTTTTCTTCACTTTTGCTGCTCTCCTCCGAACTTCCATCTCTGCAACAAGTAAACCCATTAGCACCCTGGCAACAGCCCGCAAAATTCTCCTTATTGTTCTGAATGCCACCATCTTTATGATTCTCCTTGCTTTTAATTTCCTCTCCATTAGGAAGCTTCTGGTCATTAGCTTTATCACTTTCCTCAGAGGATTTCCCCAATTGCCCCCTGTAACTAAATATGGTTAATATCCCTATGCCAAGTATTAATGTTAAAAATGATAAAGATAAAATGATATCCATCAGAAAGGAAGCCAAGAAAGAGCACAAGGATCTTGTCATGGTGACGAAACTAATTGCATTAAGCAAACATGTGGATGAAAATCTTGTCATGGTTAAATAAACTTTACCAATCTAATAGGAGAACCAATCTATGAAATGTAAATATATCAAGCAGAAACTCAAAGTTCAACTGAACTTTTCACAAATTCGCAAACCTCCAAAGGCGTTCTATAATTTCTCCCTTCCCAATATGCTGATCAAGCAATTCAGGCACATCCTCAGGAGTGACATAACCATACCTACAACAATAATACAAATCATTTTAGTTCCTACATAAAATCAACTATCGTCCTGTTTCCTTTAGATTGATATGGCACTTACCAGTGGCCAGTTATACTCCCGTCTGGACGTGGACTAAAGATAATCAAGTTCCCAGCATATTTATGTCCACCAACATGAGAGCAGGCACTTACAAAAATCTGATCATTCAATCCACGAAACCCAATCTCCTCATTGAGCTTTTCAATGAGAACTGGACCGCATACACCGCATCTTCGATCGCGACTTCCATGGGCACACACAAATATGTATGAGCCACTTAACACTTCCTGCACTCCAGAAGTCCATGGCTTACCATTCACAAGGACATCCTCAACAAAGCCATCCACATCTGAGTCCTTCAAACCCCTTTGATTAAGAAATAAAAACAATCTCAGACTTCAAAGATTTATGATAAAACAAAATCCTAAATCTCCTTATTTTAGTAGCACACCGTCATTTTTCATAAAGAGTTAACCCAGGGGAGGAGAGGATCATCACAGACATGATCCAACCTAATAAAATATTTTAGACAACAAATTCACAAATTCCAATTAATCAAGAAAGATCAATATAAGTATATGAAAATGAATTTTCAAAAAGATAAATCTAGAGGTAGTAAAAAACACCTAGACCAAATCATTACCTCGGAAGTCAGCTCAAAGTTCAACAAGGAAATTGCTAATACACGAAAGAAAAACTATTGCACCTAAAAAAAAAAAAAAAAAAAAAAACTAACAGTAGCATAATCAAAGATTTTTACAAGCAAGCACAGAGTACTAAGCCCTAACCTAATCAACAAATCAATCTGCACAATTCAGAGTCAAACAGAGTAAAGCTTGAAGAAACCAAACCATAACCCTGACGTCAGCACCATACCGACATCTCACAATTTCAAAGAAAATTAGCAGAACCACAAATTCTTAACCGATCGCTATGATTATTACCTGCATTTGATCATTTCGGGGAAAATCAGCACGTCTCCATCAGTCTCATCGCTTCCCTCGCATACTGTCAGCTTCGTCTGCCAATCACACAGGACCTGGTTAGCTCCAAAAACCAAACCAAATCCGATATACAAACTCGCAATAAAACCACGATAAACAAACCGAAATAGCCTAGGTTCCAAAACCGACCTTGACGGTGGTATCGTTCTTCCGAGCTTTGAGAGCCGAAGCGAGGAGTTTCGGAAGCGGATCGGAATCTGAGGCCTCAACACGCGAAGCCCAAGACTCGGGGCTCTTGTAACGGAGAAACACGTGGCGGTCGTAGGGATCGACAGTACCGGCGAGGTTGCTCTGGTACATCTCAGGACGGCGGAAGCCGTACTGCTCGTCGTCGGCCGACAAGGCTGCGAGGTTATCGGAAGCCATGGAAAAGGATTGGGTTTGTTGGCGGTGCAGAAAACGAGCAGTGAGTCCTGGTGAAAAAGGAACGAGAAGGAGAGGTTTTGAGAAGTTGGAAATGTGAGTCAGAGGAAAGAAGCAATGGTGGGCAGCTGATATCAGGGACCGGTAGTATTGGCCAGTGAAACGCATTCGTTTTGCTGTTTTTGAAGCTCCCGGTGGACTTGTGGACCGCCACAGGGGAATTACAAGAGATTTATTACATAAGAGGCGCAGACGGCGCGTGGTATTACGCGCTCGTGGATGAAAAATAGTGAGGCTCGTGTGCTGGCGGGTGCAGAGGATTGTGGTACAGCATGACTTAGATATTTTTACTAACCTTTTTATGCAATTTATTTTCACCAAAAATACAACCGACGGACGGGTAATTATTACTATTAGTCATTTTTTATTCCTTTTTTTTTAATTCATATTTGAATATATTGTATATACACAGAGGAAAAGTCCCTAGACTTTTTTTTATTTTTTTTAAAAAATAAAAGATTGTGCAAAAGTTTATAAACTAACATATTGTTTTGCCTTGCATTTGGTGGTTGTTTGTTATTATTTTCACATATAAATTCTTAAATAAAAAAGAAATATGTATGAGATCTTTCATCTTCTGAGTTATTGATATTCCTTCTATTATTTATGTTTAATGTTTTAATACATTGTAAGAGCAATTTAATTTAGAACGAGACCACGGAATAACTCTGGTCCCTGATGTAGTGACGAATTCTCATTTGCTTGGCTCCTGGATCCTCTCCAATCACATTGGAAAGTGAAAATTGGATCAATCAACCACACGAAGATACGGGTCCCACGTGGAGGGCTCTGATCTAATGGAGCGTGCAATGCAGCGCGTGGGCTACGACAAATAATGATTGAGAAGAAAATTCTAAGCTAACTTGCCGTTTATAGAAGCCACCAGCCTACCAATCTCGATAAAGTGGCGTATGCAATAAAAATTTAAAATTTTATTTAGCGGAAGTGTTTTCGTTTAAGGCTTCCTGAATTGGTTGCTCTGGATTGGTCCTTCAGATACATTAACAAAACAGACAGTCATTTGATTACTCCAGGTTAATCATTAGAGAAAGTCAGGCACAGATTACGGACGATTTAGCGTTCTTTGCATAAGCAATTGAAAATTAAGTTTACTTTATTTATTGATTTCTATTACATCCAACGCCTTTTTGGTTTTTACTTTTTCTAATTATTATTTTACATGTTAAATCGATAATAAATCTTTAGTCTATTTTTTTTATTTTGTTTTTCAGTCTCACAATAATAAACAAAGTTAAGTTGAAAATTCTTCATTAATAAATTGAATTAGAAGTCATTTAATTGTGCTCCAATAAGAACAAGCATAAGCATTAAGCATGATTAATGTAAAACAGACTTCAGACTTTTTTGGTAATAAATAGAGACTTCAGACTTAATAGCTAATTAAGCTTAACTTGAGAATTCTTTAGTATGCCATTGTGTATAACAATCAAGGTTCAATTAAAATAATCCATTTAGCCACACTAGTAAAGCCTTTAAAGTAAAACTTACACAGGACAATGAATTCTAAACATTTGTGTTAAAATTATATACAAAAATAGCTAAATATATATATATATATATATTGTCCTTCAAATTTGACCAAGTACATGTAAGAATTTCTGTAAAAGCAAGCAACTGTGAATTGACTATAGGCACTATGTATGGACGGCGGAGCACAATGTTATTTGCTGACGCATTCTCTTACGGGAAAGAATATTTGAATTGAATTAGAAGGTGGCACTCAATTATTTCAATGGTCTTTTCTATTCACTTCGGTGGAGGAGCCTCAAAATTCATTTGATTTTTTACAACTAAGCTTGTATGCCAAGAAACTCTTGGTTGAGATCATCAAACAAACGTTCATGGAGGCAAAATTGATAAGAGTAAGCCAAGATAGAAAACTCAACAGAAACAATTTTATTCCTCATTTTCAGATTGCACTTGCATTTGCATTTTACTCAATGGCCACGGATTCAAGGAGTGTTTTACATGTGCATTGTGTATCCCTCTTTTGCAATGGAAATAAAGAACAATTGGGGTAACTACATGAATTGAGGAATGGTGGGGACTGGTCTCATAAGAAAAAAAAAATAACAAAAAGAAAATTGAAGATAAGAATTAGAAGAAATCGATCTCTAAATAATTACCAGAAGGCTTCACATCGACACCAGGAACTTTACCATTTACGGGTTGTTTTGCAGCATCTGTTCTCGGGATATCCATCATGTATTGTCTAGGCACCTCCGGCGGATTTGTACAGCGAATTAGCGCCCAGTTCACACTCTGAAAGAATGGATGCTGTTTCACTTCTGTAGCACCTCGCCTATAAGCAAGGCGATGCTGTGGCTCTTTCACAAGTAAACCTCTGATCAAGTCCCTTGCAGCAAAGCTCACTGTCGGGGACTCTGGAAATCTTAAAGGCTGACCAACCACATTGAACAGAGTAGCACGATTCCCGGCTCCTTTGAATGGAGTTTTACCAAACAAAAGCTCATAGAGAAAGATCCCAAATGTCCACCAATCCACAGCACTGCCATGGCCTTCACCTTTAATGATCTCGGGTGCCAAGTATTCATGTGTCCCAACAAAAGACATCGATCGAGCGCTTGTGGGTTCGGCAATAAGCTCGGGAAGAGGGGTCACTTGATGACATATTTCATTCTTTGGTTTGGTCTTCTTTTCTTTCTTTGGTTTACTTGAAAAGAAGCGTGGTGCAAAGCATGCAGGTGTGATGCAATCTGGCTGCATCACACAAGTTGGCTCAATGCATGCAGGCTGAGCACAGTATGCTGAGTTCTTTGTCTCCAAGGCTGAGTTTGATGATCTTACTAGAGTAGGGGATACGGCACATCTTAGAGAGAGATCAAAATCTGAAAGCATAATATGCCCATCTTCCCTCACTAAAACATTCTCTGGTTTAAGATCTCTGTAAATAATACCAAGCATGTGCAAATACTCCAAAGCAAGGAGAACTTCAGCCACATAAAACCTACAAAACAACAGCAACATTAAAGGGTTAGCATGCTACTTGTGGGGGTCTCTATAAGCTTATTTTATTTTGTATTCTTTCTAATTTAAATAGTAGTATAGAACTACAACACCACTTATCAAAAGCAAAAGCTAAGTGTTCATTGACAAATTGCAGAAACTAAATGGAAGAAGCTAGGCATCCAAGGGTACAAACTTTAGTTAAACTAAACGGAACATTAAGATCAAAAGGATGTTTTCTGTATCCAGAAGTCTCACAAAAGAATGAATAGATTGGATTCACATGTTTCTATTGATTTGTAGTTAGTTGTTATAGCTAGAAGCTGCACAGACATGACCATGAGCATCCTAAATAATAAAGCATATCATAGTCGAGAAGTAAACATGTTAGTAATCAGTGATAAGAACAAAGAGAAGGGAAAAGGAGCTCCTTACCGGGCAGCATGCTCTGGAAAATACTTCCCAGGTTGTCTTTGCCTTAGTGCATGCAAATCACCACCGGGACAAAACTCCATCACCAAGCAAGAAAATTTTTCTGTTTCAAAATGCGTATATAATGTGGGTAAGAATGGATGATCCAGAGATTGCAGTATCTCTCTTTCTGTCTGAGCCCTCAGAAGTTTTTTACGACTTGCCAGAGCTGCTTTATCCATAACCTTCATGGCAAAATGAGTTCTTGTGCTATTCAGCTCAGATAAATAAACACTTCCTATATCTCCACATCCAAGTCTTCTTAACAACTTGAAATGATTCAACCCCAGCATCCCATCTCGAGATCGGATTGCTTGAATTGCTTCCCATCTTATATCATTTGCCTTGTGGGGCTTGTACATGGCACTGCTCAAACTGCTGGAACTGCTTTCGTCACTTAAATCGCTGCCAGTGCTACCTCTACAGATGCTAGTCTTCCTACTCTCAATGAACTCACAAGAATTGGTCACTTCGCCGCTTTCACCAGACTTCTCAACACTACTTGCATATTCACTGACTTCTGTGTTGGTGAAACTTTCTTTGGCTTCTGAATACAGAGTGGCTGAGTATAAACTGTTCTGAGGACTTGGACAAAAAGTTACCACCGATTGAGATGTTGATTGGCAATTTATTTGCCCAGAACTTCCTTTACATGCTCCTGATGCAAATGGTTCAGATTCCTGCAAGCCACTTGGATCACACTTCTTCAAATCATCAACGGGATACTTGATGCAAGATTTCCTTTCCACTGTGGAGACACTCTTCTGAGGTTCTTCTGAGTTATTAAGAACATTTTTCTGGCCTCCAAATTCAGACTTCCCCTTACATGCATTGTTGGAGTATTTAGCCATATTGGGTAATTCTTTGTGCAGCATATTGTTATCAGCTACTTTGTAGGAACTTATCTGATTAATTACAGAACCATTCGAGCTGCAAACTGTTTTTGTAACATTACTCTGGATTGTCGCATAGAATGTGGAAGAATCCCCTTCATTTCTAGATTGTTTAGGAGATGGAGCCCGAGAAGGATGATGAGTCCCACTTGTGGAAGGAGGGTTGTTGTCTATTACAGATGCTGAATTCTGAATCTTCAATGAAGAATCAGCACCATGAGAAAGTGACTCCATGGGAGAAACGGGACATGCACACTGCCACAACAAATTCCAACCAAGCACAGTGATTGTAAGATATAGCTATAGATGAAAAGGCTGTAATAAAACCACAAATTACAGAATCTTCACTATAAATGCCTTTTCAGAATTTGAAAAATTATAGGAAAACTGTTACAACGACCGGCTAATTGCAAGGACATTAATTGCATGTCCCCAAGTACAAATTCAAAAAAAAAATCCATAACTCACAGAATCTGCAGAGAGACCCATTACGGATACGATCACCAGGAATGCATCCAAATAAAGAAACCCCCCAAAGATTATGAAGAAAACTAGATACCCAGAACTGACCCAAAATTCAACACATAAGCCTTAAATCACAATCTAATGAATGTCAAAATCTCACAACCAAGCATTCTTAAACTGGTTATTTCAATAATCAAAGTAATACCCATAAAATAATTTGCATTGCTTTACAATTGAAAGCCGCCATCAAAAAAGTTTTTTTTTTTTTAGGGACCTAAAATGCCCATTTTGGCTGCTGATAAAGGACAAGAAACTAAATTTACTTGTGTGGGACTCAAGAAAGGAAATGTCTCCACGCATTTGGAGCATAATACAACAAACCTAATTTCCCCAAGTCCCAGTTTCTAATTCTTTGAAAACCAAAAAACTTCAACTTCTTTATGTATATAAACAGCAACCAAACACAATCAACAATACCCCAAAAAAATTATTTAAAAAAAAAAAAATTAAACTTGAAAGATCGAAATGAATTTAAAGAATTTAAAAGAAAGTAACAGTACCTTATAAGAGTTGAGATAAAACAATGCCGCAGAGCAAGCAATCTTTCATGGCAGGTGAGAATATTGAAAACCCAGAAAGTAAAAAAATAAAAATAAAATAAAAAGTTCACAGGGAAAAGTGAAAGAACTTTGGGGTTGAGCGTGTAAGCTTCTTTTGGTTCCCGCTGAAGAGTTTCAGATCCGATCGGAACACAAAAGGAAAGAGACTGAGACAACAACGAAGGAAAAAAAAAAAAAAATAGTAATAATTAAATGAACAATTTTTTTTTCTTGTATAGGGGTTAGCCAAAAAAAAAAAAGAAAGGGCTTTGTTTTTCTGTTATTTCTCGTCGTGTTATGGGGTTTGGGAGAATGGCATTGGATTAGAGAAAACAAAGCCTACTTCGCAAGCAAAGCAACGCTCTAAAAAAGCCGTCTTTATCTTTGGATGTTCCCTCTACCTCTCTGGTTTTCTTGTTCTTGTTTTTGTAAACTTTTTATTTTGTGGGTGCTTAGTCTACACAGTTACACACTTACATACATAATCTCATTATGGGGCACCCTCATTCCTGGACCGCCCCTATCAAATTTTTTTTAACTATTTTTAATTATTTCTCTTTTTTTTTAATTATTGTTAATTTTATTTTAGCTCTTTAAAACATATGAATGTACTGTTTTTGGTGAATTAGAGTGCCGAATAAATAAGCAACTTTTGGATAATAATATGAAATTGTCCCATAACAATTGTGATTGATTTTTATTGGATCATATTTATTGAATAATTGTTGTACAAACCAAAGACTATCCTCGAAAATTTCTTCTCCTTTTTTTTTTTTATTTGATGTATAAATCATTGATAATCGACACAATTATTGAACTTTGAAGGGGAAAAAAATATTTCTTGTTTATTTGAAAGGTGCGCTATTACAATATTCTGATAGTTCATTGGTTATATCACATGAATACAACTATTTTTCACTAAAAAAAAAAATATGAATCTAACTATTGATTTTAATGGCATCTAAATCCTTATAAGACAATAATAGGACCCCATTTGAAATAATCCCATCATTTCGGACCACATTTTTTTTTTTTTTTTGGAAAATATAATTTCGGACCCGATACCAATATTGATAAGAATGAGAAAATTATAGACAATCGTATTCATGGTCTATGTCCAAACAAAATAATATTAATAATACTAAGTACTTGTTTATTGTCATAATTTGGTTTTTTTTTTTTTTTAAAAATTTTTATCTTAAGAAATTAATGTGGGTTTATAAACAAATTTGAGCCGGCCAAAGCTCCAAGATGCATTATTATCAAATTGTGTAGCATAGGGAGTAGGGATACCCTACTCAAATTTCCTAGCATTCATTTCATTTTGTTACTGTTTATAAAACAAAAAAAAAATCAAAATTACATGTGGACATGAAACTGAAATATTCATATCTTAGATTGAGCAATTTCGACATTACCGACTGTGAGATTAGGAAGATAAACTAAGGATTTGCATTGGACACTTTCCGTCGACTCCGATTCCAACGTTTTTCAAAGGTCACAGGAACCAAAATCTTGGGAGGATTTTTCGTAGGTAGATTTAGATTAGATTCAGTAATATTTTATTTTGCTAAAATTTTTTTTATGGTAATAATAAATATTAATAGTAATCACATGGGGATTAAGTAACGGCACCAATTTCATTAACTTTTTTCGCGGGAGGGAACAATTAGGCATCACATGCCGGCACGTGAATTTCGCCATAAGCACGTGGACGGCTGTCATGCTCGGCGCATGAACTCTATTGTACGCCCGCGGTGAACTTAATACCATATTTTTATTTTCTTTTTTCTTATTTATTTATTTTTGCCTTGACAAGCGGCCCAATGATCACGAAGCGACAAGGACAGAATCGTCTTTTTGTGTAGTGGGGTGTACGTATCAATGCCTAATTAGTTTAGTTACAGGAGTCCGACATGTGGGTCCGGACAACCAGGCAAGTAGGTCCCGCCACCTGCAGTCGGGTCTCGGATCGGGTCCCACGTAGGGTCCGGTGTATGTAGTGCAGACGGTAAGCACGAAAGAGGAGGGGGTGGGCATATACGGTAGTTGAGTAGTCTCTCAATGGTGGTGACCACGTACATGCTTTTCTGTGGAAGTGGGGGGCTCATCAAGTGGGTCCCTTTTTAAGACTTGACTTAATGATTTATTCTGATCGGACGGTGATGATGAAGAATTTGCTTTTTGATCCCATTTGGGCATCCTACTGGATAATTTGATTACAAGGAGATGGTGGGTCCAGGAAATTTAAAAAAAAAAAAAAAAAAAAAAAAAAGAGAAAGAGACGAAGAGGGACTTGTTTGATCATCCTCCTTTGTAGACACAGATTATTGACACGTGTAATGATTAGGTGGAACTAAGGTATGTTTCACCTTATGGGACCAATGTCGCCGATCAGCTAAACATGTTTTCTAACAATCATTTTCAGTGGTGCAATTTACGCCAAACATTTTTCTCATTAGCCTATTTCTTACTTTTAATTACGTGTATTGTAATTCCACCTGTCGTCCTATGATTAGACGATTTCCTGCATTCTGATCCATGCAAGTTTCATGTATTAAGAAAACCATTTTATGAAAAAATATAAATAATTGATATCATGTTTTGGCCTTCGCTAAAATTAAAGGGAAAAGATATATAGAAATTGTTTAGTCTATAAAACTCAATTACCCTCGTGATTTTCACTTTTAACCATGGTTATGGAAATAAATTTACCATTTAACTCTTTTAAAGAGGCAACTACTACCATGTCATCCTACAACCATAAATTCGTTGTTTTAATGAGGGTCCGTGACCTATAAATGTTTAGCGTGTAAATTTTATTAACCTTCTTCAATATCATCATAGAGAAAGATAAGTTAAATTTATTAACATCTGTACGTCGTTCTAGTTCTCTTTTCAAATAATTAGCTCTATTATTATTCTTTAGCCAAAAATAAAAGGCTAGCTCATTATTTTTCACTGCTGATTAGTTTGTTAGGTTCAATTATGAAATTAAATGGTCTAATACATTTTTAAGCTAGTAATGACTTCTTCTAAGTTCTAATCGAATAAAGTATTAAAGATTTTTATAATATTTTGCCTTTTATCAATCCTCCACAAAGTTGTGTGCCTTGTGAATTAGTAGTATCCTTTTGGCCCAAAGATGAGGCAAAAAACAAAAAAAAGTAGGTTTGGGGTTGTTCGGTGGGGTGCAAAGGTTATATGACATGTGAAGGTGCATATGGAAAACTGCGAAAAAGGACATGAAAAACAATGGATAGGCATTTGACAGAGGCACAGAGAAGCAGCGTGTATTTTATTTGGTATTTAGATGTACGAAAATGGTTTATCAAATATACTACGCTACTTCCCTTCCAACCACACATACAAAATAATAATAATAATAATAAAAAATACAAATAAATAATAAGCAATAAAAAAAGAGATAAAAATATTCAATTCACAGAATTGAAGACTTTACACCCTATTTAGAAACAGTCCCTATCTGCATCTTAATGATACAAACCCTCTTTTCTTTTAGTTCCATTACTGTACATGGGCACAATAGTTTGCTGGCAATAAATATGGTAAAGATTCTAAAAATATATCAAAACACGATGGAGGGCAAGAATCACATTTTTGAGATTGTATTTAACTTTGCTCTAAAAGGCAAAGATTGTCAAGATTGTTCAAGCAAATTCTCTAGATATAAATTAAGGATATATCTTCCTGTGGACAAAACGTCAAGCCTCTTCTCGCTAGGTTCATATTTCCCTTTCCTGAGCTGGTATCGATGAGTTACAGATGAGATTGTATAAGTATTCCCTTCTATCGTCACACTCTCTCCACATTGCAAGTTCTGAAACAAGCAAGGTGGGAATAAGAACATATACAAGAAAACATAAAACAGTCTTGGCAGCAATATCATGTTCAGCTGTTCCGAATTCCACTAGCTATCTTGGTCCTACCAATCCCCATGAATGAACCGACAGAGAAATATTATTGACAACATGACAGATCACTAACGATGATAAAGTGTTACATGGAACTTAAAGGAAAGTTTCTTTTTCCATTTTTATGCTTTCCAACCAATGTATAGGGATACCAAAGGCCTTTGGGGGCCAGATGGGAAAAAAAGTAAGCGATTTCAGTAATGCAATTGGACATTCAAATTCTGTTGGGTGCAAATTAATTCGCCTAAGAAGAAAAGTTAAAAATATATACCTATATATAAGATTTCCTGAGATATACAGTTAATCAACAAGAAGTGATGCAATGAATGGTGACTATGACTAGAGTGATCGCTTAGGAAGATGACCGTGGAATACGACAAATATTATTTCCCCCTCCTATTTTCCTTCACCTTCATAGCAGCTCTTTTTTTGAGCAAGCAAAGTTGAACGCACTTTATATGGAAACTTGAAGAAATATCTATTCTACAACCTTCAATTGACTAAACCATTAGAGCTGCAGAATCTTGTGACAGACACCAGATTCTCATTTCGAATTTCAAACCTTTCCTTCAATACTTTGATCCTATACTGGTGGAAACTTCAAATCTTTTCTAGTAGCTTTCATATGCAACCATCAGACATCTTAAAGCATGTTGCAATGGAGAACCATGGAAAAGAAAATGAGTAGGAACCGGTAAAAATTAAAATCGAGTACTCCCTCTCTCTCTCTCTCTCTCTCTCTCTCTCTCTCTGTGTGGTTTTGCCTTTCCGTTCCATCTTCAAATAATTGTATAATGGTTTTAGTTTTACTTGCCAATTCCAAAGATGTTAAGAAAGTCTAAACGCCACACGCATTAAATTAGAGACATTGCTTCATCAAGATTTGAAAAGCTAGCCTTAAAGAGTTCCAAATTATAGGGTGTCACATTCTTGAAAAGCTAACAATTTAGACATCAAAGAAAGAAAGGAATTGAAAAAGCTTACATCTTCAGGTACAGTTTGGCCTTGTACACAGTGATATTTAGCAGAAAAAAATAAAATAAAATATATTGAGAAAATGTGAAGTTGAGTGTACACTACAAAAACCATTTTTTGGGTCAAGAATAGAGAATAACCTTTCAATAATCGCTACAATAACCTTTTGCTCGCAATAATTGCTCAACTCATTTTTAAAAAAGAAAAACTTATTAATGATCAAACAGCTCGCTATTCGAAGACTATTCCCAATCTTCAAAAGTTTTTAAAAAAAAAAAAAAAAAAAAATCTCTATTCTAATTCTAATTGCATATGAGCGCTTAAATGAAAACAGAGAAATTGTTGATAGCAAAACAAATACATTGAATTCATAAATAGAATAAATTCAAGATAAAAAAAACTTTGCGTATATTATAGTATGCAAGAACAGAGAGAAGCTCGGAAAATAATATTTTTGGAAAAAACAAAAAAAAAAAAAAATCAATAAAGGAGTAAAATGTTCAAAATTAACAAAATTCAGAATGCAGAAAAGTAATTGAGGATGAAGCAATTAGAAATGAATTATAGAAGAAACAAGAAAAGGGGTCAAATATGAAAAAAAAAAAAAAAATGGCTAGGGGAAACTTACGGAGGGAAAGCAACGAACGCCGAGATTCTTGGGCGGAGGAGTAATTTCGATGACTTTATAGGGGTGGCGATTATCTCTGTCTTTTTCTTTCTTTCTGCAAATTACTTGGAGTGACCGCGTCTGCAAAATATTAAATGGGAATTCAAAAACAAATTAGAAATAGAAAAATTTTATAATTTTAGATGAAATCAAACACAATTCGTTTAGAAAAAAGAAATAGAAGTTTGGCGTATGGATCGCTCGCCTTTGGGTACAAACCCAAACCCAGGTTCGAACACGCCATTGCCATTATTGGCGCCTATCTCTCTCTGTGTCAATTGTTTTTTTATCTCGCTCTCGTTGTCTATGGTTGAAAAATCTCACTTTCAGACTGACCCGTTGCGAGAAAGAGAAGGAACACCAGAAAAATTTCATGCTTATTATTATTATTATTATTATTATTATTTCTCTCTTTTATGAGAAAAACGCAAAGTAAAAATATCTTCTTTTGAATCTTTTTGTTTCTTTTTTTTTTCTTTTTTTTTTTTTTTTGGCCCTTTTCTTTCTTTCTTTGTTTTTTTTAGTAATACTTTTGAATCTTTCCGCTTCGGCTATTTTTTACCACCAAAAAATAAAATAAAATAAAATAAAATATTTATCATATTTCCCTCGTAAAAAGTCTCACAACGACACGTCGTTTACGGGAACATTACGTTGCTTTTACCCTCTTGCCCGTGATAGACAAGGATGGAGCAAAGGCGCCCATAAAACAAAATCTCTCATGAAAGTTGGAGCGAATGCATTATACAAATTTATTGGTTGCTGGTAATCCATTCTTAGCATGTATGTACGCTATAATTCTTAGGCGAGCAAGAGCACGTAGCTTTAAGGAGCCAGAATCTTTAGCCATTTCTAGAGCATACCATACCCAAATTATGTTTTGGAATGCAAAATTCAATGCATGTTTTAGTTCTAAAAACAACTAAAAACCAGTAAATTCATCAACAGATAGAAAAATAGATATTTCAATGTGGTTATTTGATGTCCCACCAGCTATGAATGCCTACGACGCTAGTAGCAGAGGCAAGGAAAAACTGAACGATTAGTAGCTGCTTATGCTTGTATGCAGGACAGGTACCCAGAATCAAAAGAACGAGAGAATACAAACATGTGCATTAAGTAGCGCATGAACTACAAAATCAAGTGTCAGGCAAACAAAAACCAGATCTTGGATCCTGTAGTCTTCTTATGGTTACGGTAAGTGGACTAGTAAACCTTCAATTGAAGAGAACACCAAATACATTGTAAACAATAACTTCGTTAAAGACTTTTAGTAAAATAAAAAGCTCAATGCTACAGATTGAAACAACCTCATGTAGTAGCTACAATTTTTTCATCCCAAAAAGAGTGTCATCTTCCATAGGGATGATATCGACCACTGCCTCCACCACCATATCCTCCTCTACTTCCATAAAAGGAGCCTGCACCACCACCACCTCCATAGCCACCTCCACCTCCATAGCCACCTCCACCTCCATAACCACCTCCAAGGCCTGCATCGTAGCTGCTTCCATAACCACCGGATACACTACCAGCACCACCACCATATCCCCCATAATTCTCACTAGGTCCACCGTAACCACCTCCTAAATCGTAACCTCTACTAAAGGCTCCTCCTCCATAACGTCCTGAGTATCCTACAGAAGGCTCTCCCCTATAGGTGCTAAAGCCGCCACCACCACCACCATATACTCCATAGCCACCAAATTCACTTCCACTATATCCACCATAAGCACCAGCTCTACCACTATAGGCACCAGCAGACCTATAACCACCACCACCACCACCACCACCACCAAAACCACCACCACCAAATCCACCATAAGTATCCCCAAAACCACCAGCAAATGCAGGTCTAGAATCATTGTAACGCTTTGATGAGGGCGCAGGTTGGTTTGACTTCTTTGGTTCAGCCTTCTTGATTTCCACCTGCAGAGGACAAACATGGATCTAACTTACTATGCTCCACTATCCATATTGTGTAATTAAGGTTGCATTTAAAAACACAGATGCACATGAATAAGAAAACCTTATAATTTCTCTCAGATGACATAGCAAGTGCAGAATTATCTAGAAAGATAGAACTGTGAAGCTATAGGTCCTTGTTATATGTCATTTCAGAAAAAATAGACGCAGCAAAGAGCAATGGGAAATTTTAGGAACAACTAATAACTAGTACAATTCTTCATGGAAATTCATGTAAAATCCTTTATGCTTTTAATAATTAGTAGAACCACGTATAAACATCAATCAGCTCAAGAAAACGAAAAGCAAAAATTAGCCTGCAAGGTAAGGGCAAGGTATGGAAGAAACAAGTTAGAAAAGCCAACTTACTCAAAGTTCATGAGGTTAACTCCATCATTAATAATTAATAAGCTAAAATCTTTTACAGCAAAAAAATAAAAAATTAATATGCTAGAATCTTCTACTTCTTAAGTTAGAACATAGCATATGGTTTTAATACCCAACATGAGAACATCCTTATGTGATAGTGTTACATGCAAGCAAAAACTTCGTTAATCTCAGCTGAAAGAATTATATGCATGTATGAATACTAGATGCTCATACAACAAATGACACATCTTCAGTAATTTACCTAATTTCAGAAACAATAATATTTGGTTTGGGTTTAGACTCATTAAGAAAGAAATGTAGGACACTCCCACAATTCTCATATTTGAGGCATTAATTCCTTGGGTACGTATCAGTGTGATTATGTGAAAAACATAAGCCACACTACGCAACTATATTGATGATGAATCCAGAAATAGAACATTGGTATGGTAAGCCTCATGTGCAAAATTGCGTTTGTCAACTGATAATTCAAGCCAGAAACAAATAATTATCATAAACATTATTCTCACTCAAAGCCTCTCAAGGAGAAGATGGCTAACCAATTGCAAATGACAATTTCTTACTTGAAGACGAGATTAAGCAGGTTTCAGTGGGCATTGTGTTAAACCATGCAACTAAAGTACAGCCACAAGTTCCACAAACAATAGATCCTAATCACCTAGGTATTAAAAAAATAAAAAATAAAAATTCCAAAAATATAGCAAAGGCTTATATAAATGTATTCCGGAGACCCTAGTTGGGGGAAAAAAACAATACAGAAGCAAAGCTAATAATGGCACTCAGCTTACCTGAGCTCCAGCCAACTCAATTTTATTCCCCTTCGACAAGAGTTCATCAACTTCTTGCTCTGTATCGAAGGTGACAAATCCAAAGCCACGAGAACGACTGGTTGAATGGTCCCGCATGATCTGATGCTCCTTTACCTCTCCAAACTGTGAAAAGAATTCCCGAAACTCATCTGCCCATATATAAATAGAAAAGATGCCCTACAGTTAATATTCAATATACCCATGCATGCAGCAATCAGAAAGTACATAAACAACAATAATAGTAACAGTAAGAAAAAAGGAATACCATCATTCACTGTTGTAGGAATTCCACCCACAAAAATCTTCTTAGTCTTGAAGTCCTTAGACCCACCACCACCACCAGCACCCTTTGGTATTGTCCGCTTGATTTCCACCTTATAAAATGAAAAGAAAAAGGGTAAATAATAAAAAAAATAATAAAAAAGGCCAACCACACCCAAGTTTCATACACAAACGAGGTGCAAGCTAGAATTTGAACAAGAAAAAAGACCCAAAAAACAAAAGAATAAGAAGACCTACTTGTTTGCCATTGATAATATGTGTATCCAGAATAACTTTATCAACCACAGAGGGGTCTGAATAAGTCACAAACCCAAATCCACGGGGCTGCCCTGTTTTTCTATCCTTCATTATCACCGAATCGATAATCTCACCGTATTTACCAAAATGCTTAATGAATTGTGCTGCATTACCACAAAATTACAATCACCAAAACCTTCAAGAACAAATACATATATATATATATATATATATATATACATATTTTTATGCACAACTCCGAACAAAGACCTTACCAGAAGTCGTCTCTCTTGCTAAACCCCCTATGAATATTTTCCTACAAGTTACAAAAAAGAAACGAAGCCTTTTTCACAAAGATACAACCTTTCCTTTTCCGTACAATTTTCTTATGAACCAAACAGGAGCTAAAACAAGGGGAAGAGGACGAAAAAGAAAATTACCCAGGACTAGCTCCATTTCCAGTATGCCTATGAGGTTGAGACTTGTAGTCTTCTTCTTCCTCGTCCTCGTCTCTTTGGTCTACTTTCTTGTCTTCGTGAGCTTCGCCATTGAAACCAGGTTCAAAAGCTTGCGAATCCATGGGATTCGAATTCTTATCCAAGGGAGGGGATTCGTAGCTTCGGACAAAAAAAGGAGAAAAACTTCGAAGCAACGGAAAAGAAAAATCCGAGAGTCGGAGGAAGAGACTTTTAGCCCTAGACGTAAACAGAGTGTACTAAGATTTGTTTGGTTTTTGTGTGGAAGGCTCCAAAAACGCTTTGTTGGGAGTGTGCTAGTGTTTTTAACCGGCTACCAATAAGGCATGGCGTTTGTACCCTTTTAATAAGACCATGTGAGTGTGATTTTAAACTTTTTTTAGCTGATGATTGCATACAACACTTCCCACGGTAATATAGTGCAATTTAATTGCTCACCGTTGACGAAAAAGCCGCCTGATCATGAAACCGAACTTCTACAGCTGTTTACATGGTGGGATCACATCATTGATTTCTTCTTGTTTCTCTTTCCAATAGTCCTGGGCCAGACTGGCCAGCCAAGATGGGTCCGTTCAATTTAGCCCAATCTAATCTAGTCAAGCCCGCATTTTAAACAGGCCCAAGAAGTGCTGTTTAAAGGTTCATAACCTCTCAGAATGGACCCGTCCAAGCAACATCTTATTATCATCATTGTTATTATTATTTTACTATTTTTTATTATTATTATTTTTCTTTTTTCCACTTACATGGACAATGGTACTTCAACAGTAAGCCATGACACTCGCTGTTAAAAGCTAAGAAAAAAAGTCGTCCATGTTAGGATTGAAGTCAAAACTCAACTACTTGGAGTTTGAATTATAGAATACATAAATATACATCAGCATTTACTAATTTTTCACAAAATTTTTGACAAACACAAATGCCAGGTTCTGACCACTTTGCATTTTTATATGGTACATCTTTCTTATATTTCAGTCTCCTATCTAAGTTACCAATGACAAACCATGAATCTCTAGTAGGTATTTTGTGGATTAAACCTCCTCCGAGCATCTCTCTTGTAGTATGGAGTTTCATCTATCGTTCTCCTTACATAATCCATGAATGGCTGAGGTGTTCTAGGAGACTGATCGAACGAAACAGTAGGACTGCCACGATCAGGCGTGACTGGTGCTGCAATACTTGGAGTAGCAGGGGAAATGAAGGAGGGCTGAGATCTGTCAGGTCTGTCCAATAAACAGATGAAAGCCACCAACGTTAGTATTAACAGAGCAAGACACCCAAGTAGAGCTGCCCAGAAGGTGGTAGTATTTATCATAATCTTTGATGCTTCTCTTTGTCCAGGTTCATAGTTGACATCTATTTCCGCTCTCTGCCCTGCATAAGATATTCAACACATGGCATTTGTGTTCAGACAATATTTTTGAAATCCAGCTTCTAACAACTTTTTCCACTCCCTTGTGGGAGTGCTATCAAGATCTAGGGTAAAGTGAGCTTACCACTGGCTGGAAGAGTGATGACGATTTTATCTTTGAGTTTTTTCATTCCCAACGCTTTGACCTTTAGACACAGAATGGAAAATATTAGTGCCTGAAAAACATAAAACTCAACATTGGAAAGTCTTCCATTCTGTAATAGTTACAAATATGAATGCAGATTCTGTTATCCAGACAGGCATACAAGGACATATTGAGATTTTGAAGCCATCTGCAAACCCCAAAATATGGTGCTCACCTCATACTGTGCACGGCCACCAACCCCAAGATCTTTTTTACCGATGGAGCTGACCAACAAATCCTGGGCATTCCAATTAATCTCAACATCTACAATTAGAAGATAACAATCAACAACATCAGACTTACGAATCATGACTGCATTCATTTAGCAGATGGGCACAATTTAAGTACATGACATGGGATTGCTGCAGGATAAAACGGTCTGGGAAAGTTTTTTTGTTTATTTGGTGAGTTGGGGAGGTGAAGTAAATTAGAGCTATGCTGATGCTACAGTGGCAACTGTAGGTAAGGATTTTTATAAAAGTTTGTATGGGCTAGCTTTACGAGGTTTTTAACTTGGAATTATTATCACCCCAGCTTCAGAAGCAAGAGATTTATAAATATACTCGTTCATGTTCATATAAGGAACAAAAAGATACAATCTCTACAGCATAAGCAGGATTCCCTACTCATGAAGTGAACAATTGTAGGAACATGGTGGGGCTGTTTCATACAGGTGTATTGCAAGCACCAAGTTATGCCCTGATCAGAATTGGGAGAGGGCTTGGCCCCTGTTTATCAGCCCACGTTTTTACTTCTGCACCCCAAAACATGCACACACATACGATAGATAAAAAAGAAAAAAGAAAAAATTGCTTGCCTGTATTTCCCAAGATAGTTATGAGAGTCTTATTAGACTCTGGAGTCAGATTCAATTGCATTGAATCCTGAAACATCAGTTTTTCAAACAATAAGCATCAAACTGAACATCCCAAATTAAAGCTCAATCTCATATTAATTCATATTCTAATTTGTAAACTCTTCCACTATCTAGAATATAGAGCTGTATCAACTTAATAACACTCAACTGCTTCATGCCTGATGTTGTGTATGACATTACCTTGTCAAACTCCAATATGGAAAACCCTCCAATAAAAAGAGCAGATGCAGATCCTGAAACATGATTGGCATCTCGCAAAGAAGCATGGATGGAAACAGATATATCTGGTTTTATGCCCTTTGACTTGGGTATTGAGCGAACCAAATGCTCTGGTGTGTAAGGGAAAAAGAGGCAATATGAATTACCAGTGTCACGATCTGACCATGGCTTTGCATACCTTCAGTCCATAAAAGAGAAAAAAACATCAAAAGATGACTGGATTATTTTGTATTTCAAAAGAAAGAAGAAGTAATAGAAAACATACCCTACAAAAGGAGGGTCCACTCTACAGTCATACGTGATTCCTTTAGCATTTCCAAGAGCTCCAAACTTATTGCCAGAAGTATTACTTTTGCATACAAACAGAATAATAAAGTGGACCAAATGTAGTTTGGGTTAGGGGAAATAATAATAATAAGAAGAAGAAGAAAAGGACATGTAGATTAAATACATAGATTAAAATTGACTTTTCTAGATATCTTAATGTGTAATAAACAAACTGATAGAAAAGATGATGGTCACTGGACCAATTTGATTGACAGAAGAAATACGTAATATCTAATAAATTCACACCTCAAAAAATAGGAAAAGTATGAAATGAAAGGTATTGGCACTATGATGGGCACTGTGCTACCCTTTTGCAATTTTTAATCATTTGCAGTAATTCTTTATGCTTTTTCATGTTTGAAACCTACTTGAAGTGGGAGATTTAATTAAAATTTAGATGCTAGAAGATGATGTTCACCAATAGGTGTAAAAAAGTACAGAGGCAGAGGACTAGCTACATACCAAGACATAAAAAAGTGCAAAATCAGAAAACTACCAGACATAGAAATTATCAGGATTGGACACAAAACCAGTTACACATTTAGGCTTTGGACCATGTCAAGTAAGTGGTTGTTATAATAGTTTAAACTATCAGGAAACCAAAGCTTATCAGCTCTAGAGAGTTTTTCTTCAAGGAATATAGTTTATTATTCTTCTGCGTGAGAATACCCAATTATATGTCTCATAATGTCCTCATGGTTGAAAACACAAAATCCATATACAAAAATCATTGACATACAAACCTCAACTTCACGGAAAAGCTATATCCCTTCTTAGGGAAAGGCACGTTTGTTAGCATCTCTTTTGGAGAATCCACATAAACAATATCCCCACCTAACACAGTAACTGTTGTCTGCAGCTTCAAAGATGAACCTTCAAAGTATACTATTCAAAGACAACACATCAGAATTACGAAAAACCAGGTTTTATAACAGAATTATAGAAGAACTGGGAGCTTCATTCAATACCTTGGGTTGTACCTTCCCCAATTGCCTCAGCTGTTCCTGACAGAATATCAATGGATAGTACATTTGGATTGGCGGTGACCCAATGGCCAGACACATGATCATTTAAACCTATCATATTAAAGTAACCAACATGAGATCATCTGTTGAAGGGAAAAAAAAATAGCCTCTCAACTTTGTTAATGTGACTTCCCTTGTGAAGAGTGAACCAAAAACCCACCTTCTACACTGAAGTTAAAAGGACTTCCCTTGTGAAGAACTGGGTTTCCAGGATGTATGTGGGGACCAATTGAAATCTGAAGAAATAATATATTAAGTTAATCTTAAATTGCAAGTAGCAATAATTTGTTCTAGGATTGATGCTAACAAAAATTATTTGATGGAAACTTAACATGTAAAAATAACTTAAGCTTCTAGGGTTCATAGAAACTTAACATGGTATTAGAACTCAATATGTTTGCATGGTCATGTGTTTATTTGGGAAAATAAGTTTGATTTACATTGTTGGACCCACTTGCTACTAGCTATAGCTTTTGGCATAAACAACGATTTAACATGGTATTAGAGCCTTGCTGACCAAGAGGTCTCACATTCGATCCTTCCTACCATTTGAATTTGAATTTGTGTTGAATTGTTGTTCGAGTTGTTTGATACATGTATGGCTCAGTTTCTCTCCTCCTTAATGGGCTGACATATGAGAGATTGCAGTGAAAAACATGTCTGGTATACATTGTCGGACCCATTTCCTGCTAGCTAAAGCTTTGGAATAGACGATGATTTAACTGTTTAAATCTTACTAGCCCATATTTTTAGTAAACTTATTATTCTATACAAGAATCAAGACATACATGCTTTGTTTTTGCTCACTGGATGAGCCTACATGTGAGTGAATTGTTAAGTGTATCTTGTGTTGACTGTTATACACAGTTGGATTCACTTCCTAACTTAAGCTGCTGCTTAGAACTTAACAAATACAATCAGCAAAGATGAATAAGCATTGCAACACTACCTTATATGGTCATGCCCCAACGAACAAGAATTCAATAATGCAGTTTCTTGAAAAAAACACAGCAAAATTTTGATTTAAAAAAAAAAAAAATGCTTGCTACAATATTTTCAACTGAAGGGACGTTAACTAACTTGGAATCACAGACAGTACAATGCTAAAGCAGACTAGCATGCAAAAGTAATCCCCTTCCACTGTTTCTCTCACAATATCAGGCACACTAAACAGTAATAAGTGATCAGACACACTAAACAGTAAATAAGTGATTTCACTGTCCTGTGCAGTCATTCTGAGATTTAGAAAAAGGGTAAGAAGGTACCAGCATATAGTCCGATTTCTGTGGAATATCATCAATTGATATTTGCACCAGTGCTCTACCATGCCGCAATGCCTTCAGCCAGACAATAGTAAATCGGAGTTGGAATAAGGCAAAAAAGAGGTTGAAAGGATAAATTACTATATTAGTATTATGCTTTTGTTCATTAAGATATTGAAGACACTTTGCTTAATAAAAAGAAAGGTAAAAACATGCTTCTCTACAGAAAGCTCATTGAAAATTAACATAAGATACATAATGCCTATCCACCTTTTCCTTAAATCCATCCTCTAAATTGTTCTTTCATGATGCATTTAATTTTGAGCACTTAATAATCTGACTCTAAATGCAAAATTACTCTATTAAACAATCATCAGTAAGTAAAAATATTGAAAATTGAATAGAAAATGAATAGGTAAAAAACTCCATCAGGCAATCTGAATTATTAAACAGGCACTTCCTAACAATAATTTCCAGACCTTAATATGGATATTCCCACCGCTATCATGTTTGTAGTCTACGGACACAACATCAGGATAGTTAGTCACAACATCAATGGGAGCGGCGTCATATGCTTCATAAAAGGGGTTTCCTGGTAAGATGCAAAATTAACAGGAATGGATTAGAATTTGAGACATACAAAGAGCCAGTAATAGTTAACATTACTAATTATTGATACCTAGAGCATCACAATAGGTTATGGGAAGTGAAAGTTCAGCACCAACAGCAAGATTGATTACATGGAATGGAAATTCCTCATTCGTAATTCTTATTTGAGCCACCTGATGAGAGTAAGTAGATTAGCACAATGGCTTTCTAAATCGCGACCACGAATGTGCATGGAAATGCCATTGAAGTAAACCATAATGGGCAGAATATGCAGCAGTGATAAAAAATAATGTATATGTTTCAGATAAATGACAGCAACTCAACAAGTACATCAACAATCTAAGACTCATAGAAATTAGGTTAGCTGCCTGACCACCCATGTCAATGCTTTTGCGGTAAGTTTTCACAAGAAATGGTTGGAAGACAAAATTATAAGAGCTGGGCAATAACTATAGGTTTGGGCTGACATTTTAGTTTAAAGGCTAACGTTTAACATATCAAATAACATAAATATTCCATCTAGCCCAAAGTTATAACATAAACAATTTTGTTAACCAAATATTAGTAGTATAATGCCAACAGACAATGAAAGGCAAGTACAAAGAAGTATACAGGAAACAAGATACATGATACCTAGATACAAATATGATACCTAAATGTTTTATCCATGTTCTCATGTCCTAAGATATGAAGGTTCGACAAATATGATACCTACATACAATAGATCCTCTACGAAGAACCATACTGAGATCCCCAAGTAACATAGGCATCAACAACTACATTTATCTTGAAAATCACATTTATATTGTTTTCATTAGCAGAACAACTATAAGATGAGATATTCATACCTCTACAACTTTGACACAAGCAGCAATCTCGGTTCTACCTGTGGTACGATCTTTAGCCTGAATACAAGCAATGCTGTTACTATCTGTTGTCTTTATTCTATCTTTATCGATGGAAATAACATCCTTTTCCATAACTTCTTTCTTCTCATAACAATTTCTCAGCAAAGAGTAAATTATGGTTCCTTTGCGACTTTGACTATCCAAATGACCATAAGATTCAGAAGAATACGGCAAAAGACTGGTTGTAGTATAATGGGGAGGAAGAATCCAGGTTATTGGAACTCCAAGAGCAAGAGGGAGTTCAGGTACCACCGATATTGATATTGATGCAGTGTAAGACTTTGTCTCTGAATTATAACCAGAAGATATAAATTCACATGAGAAGGAGACTCCAACATTTGTCCTCCCTGCAGATCTGGCGTTGAGTGATAGTTAATATCAGAACTGAAAGGGGCAAAAAAAATTAAAACAAAAAATACAGAAGGTAAAATTAAAGGCAATAAAATCACAAGGACCCGCTCACTGAAGCTATTTTTTTTTTTTTTTTTTTTTTTAACCCCCCTACAGATAACAAATCTATGGTGGTGAGAAAGGAAACATTATCCATTGTGAAAATTCACCCGGATTTTGCATATAAAAATACAATCTCTAAACTTCACTACAGAACATTAAGCAGATTGTGATGAGAGACAGAGAGAAAAAGAAAGATGAAAAGAGAAAATATGATTTACAAGAAGTTTCTACCTTCCATACAAGACATTGACAAAACCAAGCTCTTTCTCACTCGAATAATAACCAGCGAATTGACTGTTTCCTGAAGCATTCAACTGAGCTTCATATTTTTCAACACTTATGCGCTGTGAGTCATGGAAACTCAATACCTAAACAAGGAAAAATAGAAGAATCCACTTTTAGTTAAGGAAACACAATAGACGTCACTTATAAGCAAATATTAATAAGATAACAAAGCAATATCATAAAATGATGAACTAATCAACCTTTCCATCTTCCACAGTCCACTGGTAGTTTCTGCAAAGCTCGTAAAATGAAAACATATTGCCCTGATGATACCTACAAGTATCAGTATTTTGATGATATAAAGAGACTAATATAAGATCTTCTTGATTGGTAACTTTTACCTCAGAAAATAAAGGATATATTTGCATCTCACGGCCAACACCAAGCTGTTCACTTTGTACATTTAATACCGCTGAAGAAGGAACACCTACTTTAACACTGCCATATGCTTCACAAATAATAGTATCTCCATTCCCAAAGATTCTGACACCAATAGTCTGATCAAATAAAAAATAACATATCATCAGTTAAGTCTATTACATAGCTAGTACATTCATAGTATAAATTGAATCTTATTTGTTGAAGGAAAAGAAAAATCAAGCTGATGAGCTGGCAGGAACTTCCCGTCTTGCTAGCAATGTTTAAATACCAGATTGGAACTTCCACATTAAATTTAAGAAATAAACACTTCAAATAACCAATTCTGTAGCAGCTTATAATGTATAAGCTGAAAGTTCTGCCAAATCAGAGAAACGTTTTCCTACTGTACTGATATACAAAAATACATGAAAAAATAAATGAATTAATTAAGAGCAAAGCAAATGTTAGTGGTACATGAAATTGTGAATACTTTACAGTATACATGAATGAGCTTAGCATCATTCTTACTGTGTTCCCAGGTGAAACTGCAGACAGACGTCCTGTAGATTTATGTACACTGGCAATCACATCATCCATAGTAGCATATTCGACATATGAACCAAATGTTGGGCCTCCTTTCACAGTAAGCTAAACCAAAAAAAAAAAAAAAAAAAAAAAAAAAAATTAGAATATTGTCAAACCTATAAGAAACATAAATGAAAACAAAATATTAAAGCATCAAATATAGGCTACATAATAGGATACTTCGCAAGTCATCAGAGGAACAAAATAGCACCTAAATCTCAATGTGCTAACCTTATATTGTGAACTCAAACTCATATGTAATAACAAAAAACAAGGTAAACATACCACATAAGATGCACCTGGCACAAGGAAAATATCTTGAGGGAAAATTCTTGGTGGTGCATACACTTCAACTTTTATTGGTTCACTTAAAATTTCATGCCCAGATTGCTGTAAAGCGCTGACCTGATTTAAAAATCCATCTGTTAACTCATATTGTTCCAGTAACCCCATCAAAGAAATTGAAGAATGAGAAGAAAGTGCAGATAGAAACACAACAATACAAGACCAATGGTAAACTTACATAAAAAGTTGTGATCCCAAGATGTGTAGCCCTAATCTTAAATTTTGGCTTGCTAACATATCCACCACCAGGTCTTGAGATACCATCATTGTCTACAAACTCAACTATATGATCCTCAATATGTACTTGAATATTCATGTAAGCAAACTGCATCACAAGTTTCCAGTCAATGAAACCTATCTATAAAGTATAAAAAAAAGACACAACTGACACATAAATGAGCACAGAAGCACATTAGGTAACAATAAAAAGGTCGAGAACATCGAATAAAATAAATCATAAATTCATTATTCTTATTCACTTATGAGCATTCAGACAACGGTAAATCATAGATCCAGAAGATACTCAAAGTAAATCCAAACCTGAGAAGCATCAAAAGCACTTCCATCATTTACCCCAGCCATTAGATCAATAGTGTGCAGGCTTCCTTCCTGAAATTATGAAGTAGCATTTCATAAATTTTAAACAGCTTTGCTCAGGATTTTGGGTTGCAGAAGCCAGGTTAGGAGATGAAAGAGGCCCTTTTTTTTTTTGACAAAAAGGAGAAAAGGAAAGAAAACAAGAAAGAGAGAAAGAGGGATTGTGAAAACATACCATGAGACTTACTTCTGACAGTGATGTAATTTTAATCCAGTCCACATCTAAAACTTGGACCTACAAAATATGTAATCTCCTTGAGAATCTACACAAGTAACCTGACCTAGTAAATGCAAACATTGATGGCACCATAAGCAGTAACAAACATAAAACCAGATAAAAGAAAGCCACTTAGAACTTTAAAATACAGATGAAATCCTCAGGATCTGCTCTTGTTTTTGGGTCAACCACTAGGTTGAAGCCGCATAGATCTGATAACTTCAGATGAAGCTAAGGAAATAATCGTTTCACTTCAATTAGCTTGGAAAAAACTCTTTTACCAGGGACTTAATTAACTTTCCATAACTACTTCTGCATAAAACAGAATAGCACAGTATTCCATGAAGGAGAAGAAGAGATCGCATTAACTAAAATTTTATGTTGAATGGACACAGCAGAAATAAATTACATACCACGGAAGAAGCTCCAAGCGGAGGAGCAAGCCCAACATCATAAACTGTTACAAGTGCAGTCCCCTGTCCTTTAGGAGACAGAATTAGTTGTAAGCACTGTAAACCTGTTGGGGGTTGAACGACTTCTACTACTTGAGAATCATTCACGAAAGCTTCCAAGAAACAGCTGCCACCAGTAATTGATAGATTTGCCTGTAAGACCAGAGTGACTGTGCAAGGTTATACCGAATAAGCTATTTGGTACAAATCTAGTTAGTTTATACCAATAGTTTAGCAATCAGATTCATTTTTTAGCAAATGAAAAACCAAATCTAATTGCTAGATTAATTATGGCATCATAAAATCCAGTTTACAACATATAACATTAAAGCAATTAAGCAGAGTTTGTTGCATGTGTAATTTACAGTATCTGACTAAATATCACGACATTCGATTCACAGTATCTGACATCCACTGCTCTAAGTACGAGCATATGGCATCATAATCCAGCCGTTAACATAATGTTACCAATGTTTAAAAGTTATAAGCATGCACAAGAATGCACATATTAGTCATCAAATGTTTTCACATAGAGAACTGGTAATGTGTTTTCTATTAAAAAAGACAAAACAAAACTGTACATGCATTAGAGCCTACCTTAGCATTGGGATTGAAAATTAACAAATTGAACTCTGGGCTGACCCTTAGAGTAGAAACAAGCTGCATATTTTAACAAATCTGTACATTAGAAGACTTCAAAAGATAAAAAAACTAAATATAAGAACAGGACGTCTCAAAAAATCGACTACAAGGAAATAAAGACATAAAGAATAAGATAACTAACTATGACTTTATTATCATAAAAATAAATAAATGAACAAGTATCGCTCCATGCATAATCGTTTATTATCCAAACAGCACACCTGTAAACGTATTGCATCAGTAAGAACATTTTCCGAATGCTCAAGCAATTGACCAAAATCATGATCACCAACTGCATCTCTGAAACCACTAACAGTAGCACGGACAATACACTGAGAAGCAAAAGACTTAACATTTCAGCTCATATCTAATGCTACTACATCTAATTATAACGAAAACAATATCGTAATTCATAACATGAAGCAAGTGTAGAAATTAAAAGGAAACCTACAGAGTAGAGAAAAAAAAAAAATAATAAATTCTGTGCCCTAATGTTTTCTCAGGCAGAACAACAGTGCAGATAAATCTACAAGTAAGACTACTATTACAGACCAATACAAAATATTCCACATCAGAAGTAACTTGGTTGCAAAGACAAGGATTCAGAAAAATGAAAATGACCGAATATATAATGTTTGATCCACAGCTTGCAGAATTTACACAAAAACCATGCACTCAGCACTCTCCATGTGACATAATTTGCGGGGGTTATACTATGAAACAAACAATGGAAACAGTTAAGTTGAACTGAAAACTAAAATCAAGCTGTTCTGAGGCAAGGGAGTCAAAATGGTAAACAAGGCTGCAACTTTGTGATTAACACTTGGGACTAAAAGTAAACAAACAAGAAGCAAATTTAGTTGAGACAATAGTTTAAAGAGAAAATAAATGTACATAGGAAAATATTTGCAGTACGTGTGTCGCCCAGAGCATCTTGGGCTCCATCACCTAGGAGAATGGGATCATATATATATATATATATACATATCAAAATTCTGGCAGTACCTGTCCTGATTCATTTTGCAAGCCCAAAAATCTCTCCCAACTGTATTTGGGCCTCTCCAAATCATGCTCATCATCCCAATAAGCTAACCCATCACAACCAGTAAGCTCCCACTTCAAATAAAGAGAAGATGAGTTTGCAAATGCTTCTCCAGTGTTGCTAATGCCTACTGCAGCTATTCGAATGGTGCGTCCATTTGCCACAGTTATAGGAGTGACACGAATTTGTCCTGAAGCACGGTCAGCTTGAATTGCAGTATGTATGGCCTCATGTTCATTTACTGAAGAATGACATAAGTTCATCAGCCATATGAAAAGTAATGCTTAGATGATATTTTAGAAAATTAATACTGCATGTCTGAATGACAAGAGGAAATAATGAATACCTGGTTCATCAGCTATTAGTACAATTGAGGAAGGAACATCACATGTAAGAGACAATGAAACTTCTGCTATTACAGGCACAGGATGATCATCCGCAACCAAATTACCGCGCTTGAAAACAATTTTCTGAGACATTTGGTGATACAGAAAGAAATATCATAAATACTGAAGTAAGGATTTTGAATTGGAAACATGTAAAATTTAGGGTGAAGGAAGTTACAAAATTTCCAGGTGTTTGACACAAAACTCTGTACAAACTCCTATAGCCACCAGATAACTGATGAACATGAAATCCATCTTTAATGTGAGCTTGTTCGTCCTCCACAATGTCCACCTTTTCGTTGAACTCAACACCTTTATCCCACCGTTGAGGTCCACCAAGAAGCAATACATCTAGATACGTTCCAGGGACAAGGTATAGTTTTTCCAAATTTTCCACCTTATTATCAGCTTCTGCTTGATCCATATCAAACCAATAACCACCAAATTGGTTTCCATCACCTGCCTGTTGGACAATAAGTGGTGGATATGCTGCAATGTGTGAAGATGCTTTTAACAAAATAGGTCCATCAAAAGAGCTATCAAAGTGGCCATATTCTTTTGAAAATGTTGCATGTAGCATAGCTCGATCAGAACGAGAAGCATATACATATGTCCATGAACATGGAGGCCCATGAAACTCAGCATTTCCTAGCATGTCCAAAACAGGCATCTTCCCCGTTGCATTGACAACAATGAAGGACTCACTTCCTACTTTCCACTTCACAAAGGAACTAAATGCATCGCATCTGTAAAAATAAGCACCTGCGAGTGACAACTCAAAATTAACAAAAAATGACAAGCACCAACATGTTCTAAAATATTCTGATATGTTCTTTTACCATTTGATGCTTTCATTGTTATAGCAGCTTGAAGATGCGATCCTACAACAGTCTCAACAGGGAAGTAATGTAGCATGACCATAGAAAATGGGAGGGACACTTCAATTACCACCTATTGGAAATTACTATACATTATAATTACAAATGTTGACAAAGAAAAGAAAAGGTAAGGAAGAAAAAAGTAGCTATATATAAATACGATAATAACATGATAATAATTACATTACACAAAGATAATTCCTAATTGATGTACAGCAATTCCTTTTTCTTTTGTTTTCTTTTTTTCTTTTTTTAAAAATAGTAATAATTTTCAAGATTTTAACCTTCAATTTCAAGGACCTCAAAGTGACACCAATTACCCACTCTTTCGAAACAGAAGGCATAAAAATTAAATAAATTATTAGATAGACAAGGTTTGAAGGGTTTGCTGAGTTAAGTAGAAATGAATATTGGTGTACATGCAAGTTCTAGGAACTCTGAAAGTATATCATTGAAACAGAGAAGCTTTTTTAGGACAAAATATAAAAATACAAAAATAAGCAAGAATTAGAATATATCATCTCAGTCCTAAGGCATTCAGAATAAACATATAATCCTAATGGTATTACCTCATCATAATTGAATGAATCATAAATGGATAGCACTTTAATAGTAGCTTTACCAGGCCTCTTAGCCTGTACAACCCCAGAAGCAGATACAGAAACTATAGCCATGTCTGAGGAAAACCATTTGTAGTCGCTTGATGTTTTACCACAACCTACATGAGTTAATAAGAATTCAATCTTTGTTAACAACATCAGAAGCTAGAATTAAAAAATGAAGTAAGTGTTGAGTTGTAGATAAACTGTAAATAAATTAGGTGATTAGTTGAAATCCCTTTAATTAAGGGATTTGGTGAATATATATTTAGGATTGAGTTAGTTTCCTATTATGAGTTAGTTTCTTTTTTTTCTTCTTATAATTTGTTATATATTACCATGTACTATCAATATGAAAATTAAGGAATTATTTTTTCCCTTATTCACTTCTATTTCTCTTCATGGTATCAGAGCCTAGGTTAAACCTACCGGCGTGAACAGTGCTACGCGTGAACAGTACCCTTTACGTGAACAGTACTTGACGTGAACAGTATCTACGTAAGCCTAGGTTTTTTGTTTTCCTGGGTTCCTTTTTTTGTTTTTGTTTTTTCAGCCTTCATCGCTGAGTTTCTTCTTTTACATACTCCAGCCTTCATTGCTGGTACTTCCTTTATCTTCTGTGGGATTTTTTTTTTTTTTTTTTTTTTCCATTCCAAATATTTCCATTCCCAATGGCAACTTCTGCCTCTAGCACTCTTAGCAATCCTAACTCATCTGAAGAATCCAACTCTGTCCAGAAAATTGGAGAATTACAGAATATACGGACATCCAACAGGCTTAATGGGAAGAATTACCTCAAATGGTCCCAAATTGTTCGCACATACCTAAAGGGCAAAGGGAGACTTGGTCATCTACTTGGAACAGGACCAGCAAAAGAGGATCCAACCTTCGAAGCATGGGACGAGGAAGACTCTATGATTATGTCTTGGTTGTGGGACTCCATGGAACCAACAATCAGTGACACTTGTATGTTTTTTACCACTGCAAAGGAAATTTGGGACTGCCTTCATCGCACATACTCGAAAGCTCGTAATACCGCCCAAGTATATGAGATCAAAGTCAAAGCTGGGGCCACTAAGCAAGGAGACAAATCTGTTACAGAATATGCAAATCTTTTGCAAAATCTGTGGCAGGAACTAGATTATTACCAAGTGATTGAGATGAAGTGTCATGAAGATGCTGTCAGCTTGAAGAATTTTATTGAAAAAGATCGGGTTTATGATTTTTTGGCTGGATTGAATCCTGAATTTGATCAGGTCAGGATCCAAATCATTGGCAAGGACTGCACGCCATCTCTAGAAGAGACAATTTCATTAATCCGAGCTGAAGAAAGTCGAAGAAGTGTTATGTTAGAATCACAAACCATGGAAGGGTCAGCCCTAGCTGCGAAAACAGATCATCAAGACAAAGAAAAAGGTGATCTGCCTAAATTCCCGGGTAGAGAGAACAAGGATACTCTCTGGTGCAACTACTGCAAGAAACCGAGGCACACCAAGGAGATGTGTTGGAAACTACATGGCAAGCCACCAAGCCGAGAGTGGGGAAAACGTTGGGGGCAGCAAAGACCTCAGGCACACATGACAGAACAACCCAAATCTGAAGAAAATTCAGCAATAGGAGGGCTCAATAGTGAAGAACTTGAAAAGCTAAGAGGCTTGCTAGGATCTCTTGACAAACCTTCTGGAACTTGTTCATTGGCTCTCTCAGGTAAACCTTCACTTCCTTTTTGCATGAGTGCCTCAGATAAATTTTTTAGTAATTCATGGATAATAGACTCCGGTGCCACAGACCATATGACCCCTACATCTCAGTTTTTTCACACCTATACCCCAAGCCCAAGTAACAAGAAAATTATAGTGGCCAATGGATCTTTAGCTACTGTTGCAGGATTCGGCGACATACACATCACACCTACCCTTATTCTTAAAAATGTCCTTCATGTACCAAAATTGTCAGCCAACCTTGTTTCCATTCAAAAGCTTACTGATGACCTTAAATGTTATGCTATTTTTTCCCCTTCTTATTGTGTTTTTCAGGATCAGGGCTCGAGGAGGAGGATTGGACTTGCTAAGGAAAGAAGCGGCCTTTACTACCTTGAATCATCTCAGAATATTAGGACACCTTTATCTTTATCTTTTTTCAGTTCTTCAAATAAAGAAACCATTTGGTTGTATCACCGACGTCTTGGTCATCCATCTTTTAGGATTTTAAAAGTCATGTTTCCTCATTTGTTTCTAGGATTAGATATTTCTGAGTTTTATTGTGATATTTGCGAATTAGCAAAACATACTCATGTATCTTTTCCTATTAGTAATAAAAGAAGTCCTTATCCTTTCCATTTGATTCATAGTGACATATGGGGTCCTTCTACCATACCTAATGTTTCTGGAGCTCGTTGGTTTGTATCTTTAATTGATGATTGCACTCGGGTTACATGGCTCTTTCTCCTTAAACAAAAATCTGATGTTAGCATTGTTATACCTAATTTTCACTCACTGATTCAAAACCAATTTGGGGTTAAAATAAAAAGCTTTAGGACAGACAATGCTAGAGATTACTTCAACCAGATTTTGTCCCCCTACTTTCAATCACAGGGCATTATCCATGATTCATCATGTGTTCACACACCCCAACAAAATGGGGTAGCAGAAAGGAAAAATAGGCATTTACTCAATACCACCCGAGCACTTCTCTTCCAAGGGAATGCTCCTAAATCCTATTGGGGGGAAGCTGTCCTTACTGCCACATACATGATCAATAGACTTCCCTCACAGGTATTAGACAACAAGAGTCCCATGGAGGTTCTCAACAGTTTCTATCCTCATTTCAGAACCTCAAATGGGCTAACTCCTAGGGTATTCGGATGCACTGCTTTTGTTCATATCCATGGCCAACATAGGGGCAAATTAGACCCTAAAGCCATCAAATGTGTCTTCCTTGGCTACTCATCCACTCAAAAGGGGTACAAGTGTTACCATCCTCTATCCCGGAAGTTTTACATCTCTGTTGATGTTACTTTCTTTGAATATACACCTTTTTTCTCCAAGTCCTCTCCTCAAGGGGAGATTTCAATGATGGAGGATAGTGCTTGTGAGTCCTTTGAACCACTTAAAGCTCTTGACCTTCCTTCTGTTCCAGTTCGTGTTGTTGAACCTGAGTCATCTTCTATTCCCGCTAGTGAGTCATCTCCTATTCCAGTTAGTGAGTCATCTCCTATTCCAGCTAGTGTTACTCAAAATTTTCAGAGATTTTCTCAGGTGTATTCAAGGAGAAAGGCCGCTCCAGAACTGACACAGGTCCAAGAATCTAACTTAAACCCTGATAATGGGATCACAGTAAGATCTGACCCACTTTTGCAAGCAAGTGAAATATCCAACCAAGATCTTCCTATTGCAGTTAGAAAAGGTACCAGAGAATGCACCAAACGACCACTCTATCCACTATCTCACTATGTCTCTCTTAAGCACCTATCACCAGCCCACAAAAAGTTCATTGTGAGTCTAAACACCATTACTATCCCTAACACTGTTTCTGAGGCATTGTCAAAAAGAGAATGGAGGGATGCTATGAGGGAGGAAATGGATGCATTAGAGAAAAATAAGACGTGGGAGATTGTTGATAAACCGAACGGGAAGAATATTGTAGATTGTAAGTGGATTTACACGCTGAAATATAAAGCTGATGGATCTCTTGAGAGATATAAAGCAAGATTGGTGGCAAAAGGATATACTCAAACTTATGGGATTGATTATCAGGAGACCTTTGCTCCAGTTGCAAAAATGAACACAGTAAGAGTCCTGCTGTCATTAGCTGCCCACTTTACTTGGCAACTACTACAGTATGATGTTAAGAACGCATTTCTCCATGGTGACTTAGATGAAGAAATTTACATGAATATTCCACCGGGATTTGTAGAGGACACAGGTAACAAAGTGTGCAAGCTAAGGAAGGCCCTTTATGGGTTAAAACAATCCCCTAGAGCATGGTTTGGAAGATTTGCAAAAGTCATGAAGAAGTCTGGGTATAAACAAAGTCAGGGTGATCACACTCTTTTCATTAAGCATTCAACTGCAGGAAAGGTGACTGCTCTCCTAGTCTATGTAGACGACATCATAGTGACTGGAAATGATGAGAGAGAGAAGCATGAACTGAAGCAGAAACTAGTAGAGGAGTTTGAAATAAAAGAATTGGGCAAACTGAAGTATTTCCTTGGTATTGAGGTAGCATATTCCACACAAGGAATCTTCATTTCTCAACAAAAGTATGTGACTGATCTATTGGCAGAAACAGGAAAAATTGGTTGTAAGCCAATTTCTAATCCAATGGATCCAAATCACAAGCTAGGAGAAGCTAAGGAAGAACCAGCTGTTGACAAAAGAATGTACCAGAGGTTGGTTGGTAAGCTCATATACCTTGCTCACACTCGGCCAGACATAGCATACTCTGTGAGCGTGATCAGCCAATTCATGCATGATCCAAGAGAATCTCATCTTCAAGCTGCTTATAGGGTGCTACATTACTTGAAAGGCAATCCGGGAAAAGGAATTCTGTTCAGGAAGAACAATACTCTGGCTTTAGAAGCTTACACTGATGCTGACTATGCAGATTCCCTAGTGGATAGAAGATCAACTACAGGGTATTGTACTTTCCTTGGTGGTAATTTGGTGACATGGAGAAGCAAAAAGCAGAATGTGGTGGCAAGATCATCTGCAGAATCAGAATTCAGGGCTATTGCTCAAGGATTATGTGAACTACTCTGGTTGAAGATCATTCTAGATGACTTAAAAGTCATATGGGAATGTCCCATGAAGCTCTATTGTGACAATAAATCTGCCATCAATATTGCTCATAATCCTATTCAACATGATAGGACAAAGCATATTGAAATTGATAGACATTTCATCAAGGAAAAATTGGAGGAAGGATTAGTGTGTATGTCCTATGTTCCTTCGGAACGTCAATTAGCTGATGTTTTAACAAAGGGGCTAAATAGTTCAAGATTTCATGATCTCATATTCAAGCTGGGAATGGAAGACATCTATTCCTCAGCTTGAGGGGGAGTGTAGAGTTGTAGATAAACTGTAAATAAATTAGGTGATTAGTTGAAATCCCTTTAATTAAGGGATTTGGTGAATATATATTTAGGATTGAGTTAGTTTCCTATTATGAGTTAGTTTCTTTTTTTTCTTCTTATAATTTGTTATATATTACCATGTACTATCAATATGAAAATTAAGGAATTATTTTTTCCCTTATTCACTTCTATTTCTCTTCAGTAAGAAAAGCTATCAACCTCCTGAAGCCTTTAGCTCAATCTCCTGATAAACACCAGGAGCCCAGGGGAGCAGAATGCTTTGTGATATACCACTTCTTTTGTCAAAACTAAACTTCACTTGATCACAAACCATTACTTCATGGAAAACCTTGAGAACCTAGAAAGGAATATGACAGACAAAAGCAAAATATACTTAAACATTACTCAAAAAGGAATTTACCACCCCACCTCTCAAATATAAGATAATACAAAGCCATACCTCCACCTCATGATGCTCGCTAAAGTAACTCAAAGATGCTGTCAATTTTCCCAATCCCTGTGAAGTTGCTTTCAGGATTCTGGAGTTATGCGAGCCATGTTTGACAAGAATATCATCTGATACAGGAAAAATTTTCCAGTGGTCAGTCAAGTTATCATACAACTTGACATCATCGCTCTGTAAAACAGAGAAGGAACTAGTGAAAAAGAGGCAGATAATAAATCAATTAGAAACAAAATTGCATGTCAGGTTAAGTGAAGAAAAAATCAGGCAAAATGCTTAATCTGCATGTTGTTAATTACTAATCAATTTGTGCAATGTGAAAGCAACTCTTAAAAGTTACTAAGTCAAAAATGCAAAACAGGCAAAGTGGTTTTCATAACCATCGAAATGGTGAAACAAAAAGAACTCTCAAGTTACCTCTGTTATATAGATTTCTTGTGCATCTGGTCCCTGTGAGAAAACCTTTATTTGAATGAGATACTGATGGCCAGAAATTAGATACCACCTTGCTGTGGTTGGTATTGGTTTAACTCTTTCCAGAAAATCACCAGACACAGACAGAGGCACAATGTATAACCATAGAGAATCTGGTAAGACAATATTAAGTGATGACACTTGCATGTGGCCTGCAACCCTTGTATCTTCAACTATGACATTTGTTACTCCTAGTCTCAATGCATTTGTTAGACCCATTACAGAATCCACTTTAGCAACTGAAGAGTTTGAAACAGACCATCGATGATGTGGAGATGGCAAAGTTACCACTGCAAAGGCCATGAAGAGGGGTAATCAATCCACTGAGACTACACAACAACACGACATGATAACAGCAACCCATTTACTCTATATAGCTGCCTAATACAAGGACAATGTAAAAAAGTGAACTAACTAGATAGTAAATTTAATTAAAAACCCTGATGTTTTATTTTCCTAAAGTGTAATTCTAAGTAAAGTATACTTTTATAGGCATAAGATGATTTAAAACCGTACAACCTCATAGTGAATATAGTGGATTTTAAAAGCAATTCTGGATACCCATAAAGAAATTCATCCAAGAAGCAGTATCAAATAAGCTATTACTTTAAGAAGTCCACGTGTACAACTATAACAAGCAAAATTAATACTGTCTACAGCTATCACAATGAAAATTAATGCTGTCAACGTGAATGAATGCAATAACATCCCATCATATGGTGGAAATCACTGGACCAGACAGCATACTCCAGCCAACAAAAGATTTGCAATTCCGGCAGTAAAAATTCAAAGTAACAACCTTGAAGAGCATTCCCACGGATAACTTTTAGCGTATAACTAAGAACAGCACCAATGAGGACAAAAACAGGGGAAGGAGGGTCAAGTGACATGGCTTCTGCCACAGTAAGAATGATCTTATCAGACAAGTGCTTAAATTGTGGCTCAAGCAGCCGCACTGAAACAATCTCATGGCCAATTTCAATTCCTCTAACAACATTGAGATCAGAAAATACACCCTGCAATGCAAATTTAAAGAGAACAGTTAGATGGAAATCAAACACTAAGCAGCTCATTGCTATTGCTATACTATCCAAGATCACCATACATACACTATCTTCAAGTTCTATTTGGATATCAAGGTCTCCGCATAAACCACCACAGTCACTCAGTGGAGAGTCCTTCAACGGAACATGAACAAGGTGATTTGGCAACCCATTGTTTTCAGGCATCAGCTGCCACATAAATTGTAAGCCCACCAACGACGAAAAAACATTTTCTGCAACACATATAGGCAAGTAATTTCAAGCTTAGAAATAGAGTAAACTACACAGAAGAAAGAATAAATTAAACACGCAATGCTAGTTGAAATTTGATATCTTTAAAATGCAAGTCCATACTAAAGTCGTGAGCATTAGTGTTTTTAAAACAAAATTACCTTCATCATCAAAGGCACGGACGCGGAGAGTGGCAAGTCCATCCAAGTCGAGTTTAACAGAACTATGAAATATCTGAATTCTGGAAAAGTTATCAATGAAAACTTTACAGCGGATAACAGTTTCAGTTTGTACATCAGCAGCATAAACAGCAGTCTCCTTTCGGCCGGTATAAGGAGCAATAGATCTCAACCGGGCACTTGTTGAACAGTGACTAGTAGAATTATATTCGGGTATCACAGATAGAATATCATGATGATCCCAGGACCTGAATAAATTTGTAAATTATAAAAATAAAATTTAAAAAAAAAAAGAAAAGAAAAAAAGATAGCTTTTCAATTATGAAAAGCAATTAATTTATAAAGAATAAACATAAAAAGAACTTTGAAACCATATTCAGCTGCAGAAATATTCATCTCAAACCACTCTAATTCTAATATCTCACTGAGGGGCATACCATTTGAAGCAACCGTCACTTCCTTGAAGCCTATACTCCACAGGGTTGGTCATCCTTGGAGGCAAAAGTATATTCACATCTGCAATGTGCGGTCCGGAGGTCAAATGCGACCCTGTGTGACCCACCATCATCATCAAAAGAAGAAAACTTAGCAATACACACAACTTCAACATCTTCGACCTCACTCTACTCGAAACATGAAGACGCTATGAGCTTTATGAGCTCGCCAACAGCTGCGAGAATCGTCGGAAATTGAAGCTTTGAGAAATTTGAGGCTTTAGAACTAGGAAAAAGTTATTAGAATCAAAGTGATTAGGAAAAAGCGATTAGAACTGAGCTAGTTGTGCTTGAAAATGGAGAGTGATCAGGGTTTAGGGTTTTTGGGAGTAGAACAGGAACTAAGTGAGGGAAAGTACTGGATCAAAAGCACTTTGGGGAACGTGGCATGAAGCGATTGGCTCGTGAGGTTGAGAACTGACAGATCGTCGGAGACCCAACATTTGGCAGAGATCTACACACTCGTGAGCTCCAACAACGATTCTTTTTATTATTTTTTTTTTAAATTAATGCTTCTGGGACACAGTGGGGCCCCTGGTTCTGACCAGGGCCACTGACCGGCCGGACTCAGAAAGTTAACACGGCATTTAAGTGTCTTTTCTATTTTACCCATGGAGGTTTTTAAAAACCTGATATATTTTCCTATTTTCTTGCGAACCAAACAGAACATTAGCTCACATAGAAACATGATGTGGTTCCGTTTGCCGATTGGGTTTTTTAGTTGTCAGACACTATGGCTTTTTACTGATTTTCTTCTTCGGAAATTCTAAGGTAAAATAGGAAGGACCTCCTTTTTTCTTATTTTTAGGAGAATCCTAGAAAATAACGCGGCAACGCCGTAACGCGTATTCAATTTCAAATTTAAGAGTCCTTGGAGATTGTATCAAATTCCGTTATCTTCTGTTCCACCGCTTCCCGGTTGCCTTTGCCATTTCGGAAATGAAGGCCTTAATTTTCAACTAATTCCACCATTAAAGACAAAATTAAGAACAAGAAAAGAAATAATAAACAATAAAAATATTTAAAATGCTGAGCACAAAAGCACCGGTCGTTCATGTTGTTAGGAAGACTTCCACGTGTAGCCGTCCTTTATAATACAAAGTCATACTTTTTAGTCACGCAATTTGCTGCTTTTGCTTCTCCAAAGATTTTCTGGCAGTGATACATGGATTCCAACAAGAAGAAACATTCCAAGGAAGTCAAAGGTGTGGTTGACGAACCACCGGTTAACAACAATACAAGCAAAAGCTCATATGGGGGAGAGAGACGACCAGAAGACGGTGAAAACAAACCATAATGATGAAGAACCAAAAGGCCTTCCTCACCAACAAGTTCCTCAGCCAGGAAGAGATTTCTCTTGTGAAGCCCTTGAGTGACTCTGAAATCTCCATGAAGCCATACATACATATATATATATATATATACAAGTCCTTTCTGAGTTGGGTCTACTTAGGATGTTAAATTTAAAGCAACTATAAACATGGCAGGTCCTTGTATAAACCATATCTAATGAAATTTCAGAATTTTTTGTTTCTGCTTTTAGAATCAAATACAATTAATCCCAAAAATAAGCTCGTTTTGATTTTAATACAAAAGTGGGATATTAGTGGAGCCACGTATAATAACCTGGTCTTGAATCAAACTAAACCATCAGCTCAACCTTGAATACAACCCATCTTTTCGAATGAGCTCTGCATGGTCACCTACCTGCACAATCATAGTAAAACCCATAATTTATATGAGTTAGTTAATGTCAAACCCTTGTATGGTAACTGCTTTTCAATATATTCTCAGCCAAAGAAAAAAAAAAATTCTAGTGTTGAATACAGAGTAACCTCTATAACACGGCCACTGTCCATTACAACAATTCTGTCAGCATTTCTTATAGTTGAGAGCCTACAAAAGATTAATGCACCATGAATGTAAATAATCACAGCATCATGATAAAGAACAGAAGTTGCCAGAACGAGAAACTTACCTATGTGCTATGATAATGACTGTTCGTTTTGCTTTAATATCATTTTTGAATTCATGAAGGACCCCCTAAAAGAGTATCAGAAACAATGAGCACTCATAGTGCTACATGGTTTTTCTACTTTTTTCTTTCTTTTTTTTTCTTTTTTTTTTTTTTTTTTTTTTTTAAGGTTAAAAAAGTTAACGAATATGTGAAAACTTGAAAATTATAACTTGACATAATCTTCACTTTGGGAATCAAGGGCACTGGTGGCTTCATCAAGGATCAAGATTGAAGGGTTTCTAAGAATTGCCCTAGCAATAGCAATCCGTTGCTTTTGTCCTCCACTAAGTAGATTGTCATCAACAAGGGTTTCGTAGCCATTAGCAAGAGACAAGATGAAGTCATGAGCATAGGCAAGCTTTGCTGCCTGTTCTATATCTTCTTGTTTAATGTTTCCTCTGCAACCATATTTAATATACGACTTGATATCCATATGAAACAGATGGGGTTCCTGTCTAACATGAGAATATAAATAGTGATTGGATAGAGAGTTTCAAGTATATTTTCCAGGGCACATATTCTAACCTGCTCAACAAAACCAATTTTTTCTCTCAGCCATTGGATATCCAAATCTCTAAGAGGAAAGCCATCAACTAAATCTGCAACTTCATAGGCAGTTTTTGCTTAGGATCCCCATAATTCATGTATAAGCAGTTGAAATCTCCAAATGGAGCATAATTTTTCTCTATACTTACGAGCACATGAGCTTGGGAAAAGTTCTACAGCGCAAGATATGCAAACCAGAAAATAAAGATCACAAAAACTTTTCCTTCCATTCCATGTATAATTCATTTTATTTCAAAGAGCTGAATAAGATTATATGTATCTTACCTGTCCATTAATTGGCTCATATAGATGAAGCAAAAGATAGGTTAAAGTGCTTTTTCCACCACCACTCGGACCGACCTTGCCAAAATTTACATGCACAGTCAATCCTTAAATTTTTGAATAATGATAAGGGAAAGTAAAGATACTTACAATTGCAACCACTTCATTTGGATGTATAGAAAGGTTTACACGATCTAGAACAGGAACCTGTTTAAACAAGCAAAAAAACAAGTCCTTAACAAGTCCCACAAAGGAAAAAACTAAGTTACTTGAAAGGACCAAGCGAAATGTTTTTAACATGAAAATTATTACAAAACATTTTTAAAGCACAATAAAAGAGACGTACTTTTATCGTCGTAGGATAGTAAAATGATATATTCAAAAATTGGATATGTCCCAGTAAACTCTGAAAGCAGGATGCACCATTATTGATAACTACATCAGAACAGAAAAACCATTATGCTTCGCTATCATGAGATGTGAGCCTGCCTTTTGAAGAGAACTGGTCACTGGGCAGAAGTCCATTAACTGGAGAAACTTTTCACTCGCTCCGACCGACTGTAGTAATGATGATACATTGTCTGTCACCCTCCAGGTTAAGACATACTTAGTTAGTTGCTCAGCCGAGATATGACCACTCAGCATTGACATTTCCCCAAAAAGAACTGCAAGAAACCTGTAAAATATAAATTTGACATAGTAGAACTCAAATCACAAAAGTGAATGATTGAAACAGTGGATCCAAATCAGACAAAGAAAGGATTTTTCAAGAGTAACCTTTAAATTACGTTGTATCAACTAAAAAAAAGCCATACCTGCACTTAATGGTAAAGGGAATTAAAACTCAGATTCCAGATTCCATAAGCTACACTTTCTCGCATGTTTATGGAAGCTAATTTGTCCAGCCACTGCTTGAACCTAATCATCATATGAGTTGGGTTACATTGTCACAGTAGATGACTGCTTGTGGAACATGCTCACTAAGACAAACTTCAATGGGAAATTAAAAGTAAAGAAAAATCAGTGCCTTCCAAGTTCTTTTCTTTCTGCTCCATAAACCAGAACGATTCTCATCAAAGAAAGCGCTTCTTGTGCAACCTACATTTAAAAAGGTAGAAATAAAATGACAACACAAAATTTTTCTAATGATAAAAGCTACAGACCAATTTGGAACAGAATTCTAGCCTATACTTCGTTGGCACCAGCAGTGAAATCTTGGGTCACCTTTGCAGCTTTCTTCTGGTACCTACCAAACAAAGCAAGATCAAAAGACTTGAGAAATACAAACTAGAACAACAGTTCAAAATAATCTAAACTATCAAATAAATGCATGAAGTTCAAATATGATACAGATGCTTACTTGCCATAAACAACAAAAATTGCAGATAACAGAGAGCATATCAACAATGCAGATAATGCAAGAGGCCAAGATAGCATAAAAAGATTGATCAATGCCCCAGTTCCCTAACCATAAAGTTCAACCATAACTTAAATTATCTCCATTGAGGGCAATTTCAATAAACATAAATATCAAGAAGAATTACAACCTGAAGAACATTCCTTAAGATTAAATTAACGTTATTTCCAATAATATCAGACAGCCGTTGACAATCTGCCCCCAGCCTGCTTGTCAATTCACCAACCCCTTCTCTGTCGAAAAAGTTGATATCCTACATCAAAGGAATCACCCAAAATAGAGTGTTAGAGTAAAATAAGATACATCAAAACTATTCTGCTAAACGTAACTCAGCTTGAGAAATGCACTAGACGCTTCAAATGTTGGAGTAGCAACACAAAGCACAAACCTGAGAGATAATAGTAGAATATACAGTTTCTCTAAGGCGCCTGACCTGCAAGTATGATAATGAAGAAATTTGGCAACAATAAGAGGACATAACACATGGATGATAGACCCATAACAAGTTACCTATATATCACACGACTTAAATACAGATTAAACGAGTTAAAACTGCTTAAAGCAAGTTGGAATAGCAATTATTATATGCTATTCATGATGTGTATCCTAAAGATGTAGTTTTCCATTTATCAGATTATTAGTAATCATCAACTAAATGTTTTGGAAGCGTCTACAGCATTGGGAGATTGATTCATTATTGTTTTTTTATGTTTTTAAAGAAGGGATTGGGGGAGGGACTCACCAAGATGGTATTTGCAACAGCAAAACAGCCACTTCGAAGGCCATTAAGATTCAAATGACAAATAATAATCAAAAAACCATATTAAATAGCTAAACATTTTTAAGCAGACTTGTAAATTATAATGTATTTAATGAATTAACCATTTCCGATAGTCACTGAGATAAATACGCATATTATTTTTTAAAAAACAAAGGCATAAAAGAATGTGAAATTAAAATTTAAACTCATTAATAAAATGGTAGATATATTGATCTTTAATGGTTCTAAAAAAATTATCACTCATATTGCTATTAGAAATTGAATTATAAGATTCAACCTGCATATCCCTGACGTGAAACACAAAATAACTAATAACTGCGATTTCCTAGTGAACACGGTGGTCTCCCCATTCTGTGAGGAAAATTTAGAGACTGTCAATATACTTGGCATCGAAATCTCTGAAAGCTGAGGCATGAAAGAACACGTATTAAAAAAGAGAAATAACATCGAACTAGAATTGTATTTAATCCAGTCGTTACCAATCTGAAAAAAGCACTCAAAATTAGTATCAAAAGATTGAAGAACAACGCACCGCAGCGATTATTAAAGCACCAACAAAGATAACCCATCTATCATCTTCGAACAATTTACACAATCGACGAAGAGCGAACAGAAGCGTAACGGTTTCGCTACTTGCTCTTCCTCGGCCTCGCATAAACTCCACCAACTACTTCCCGGCATTACCGACCCAACAAATTCAACCCATTTCTGAATAATCCCCAATAACCGAATAGTTTTATCTCAGTCTTCTTCTTCTTTTGCTCTCGGTGCAAATAATCCACCCACGAGAGCATGATTTTCGAACCGGAAACGATGGCGTTTGGATGCGACGCGTAGAACTGGAAACTGGGATTTGGTTTTGGGATTGAACATTGATTCTCTGGAGCTGTGGGTGGTAGGAGTTTTTCTGCGTGGTAGATATGGGGTGCAGAGAGAGCGAAGGTTTGAGAGGGAGATGGCCATGAAAGAGAGATTGAATTTGTTCAATTAGGGACCTGAAGAAGGTTGTTTCAGTAAATTCGACGGAGTGAAAGAGAGATGGCGAGGTTTGGAGCCTCGGCCCCCTCCGATCCATAAACGCAAACTGCGTCGATGACGAGGCGTACTATTTTATTTACTTGGTTTTTTTTTTTTTGGGGGGGCTTTTTCCTCTGTTTTCCATTTTTTGTAGCTTTCTTTAGCGCGATGGAGCGGGTGATAAACGTTCCAATCGGATTTTTATTTTTATTTTTTTTCCCCTGATCAAGTCTTGTTAATTACCAAGTAATTATTTTGTATACCAAAAGTTTTCAAATTTTTAATTGAGCAAAACTTTTTTCTGCACATTAAGAAAATATATATTTATGAAATTTTTAAAGTGAAAAAAAAATTAATCTGTTGCATATTATTGATTGGAGATTCATTAGTGTTTTGCTCAATCAAAAATTGTTACATTATCAGATGTGGCTATATGAATAGGATCATTTCTTGATAAGTGGATGGTTGGTTGATACTCTCAGTCAATAATTCTAGTATAATTATTTCGTCTTTATTTGCTAACGAATTACAGAATACATTCATATGTGAATTGTAAATGGAAAAATACATGCTAATTCCAATTCATAAACAAGAATAATACAACGACAAGGACAGCATATTCATAATATGTTGAGCATTGATGATGGCACAAAAAGCTAATTAAAATTGCAATCAACACTATTAATGATAACACATGCTGCGCATTGATGATGGCACAAAAAGCTAATTAAAATTACGATCAACACTATTGATGATAACACTATAGAGGAAGAATTGGTGCTAAGATGAAAGATAGCAGTCTGGAAACAATCATCACAAATAAAGAAGCTGATAAAATAAAATAAAACCATCCAAAAGATGGAACGATGATCTACAATAGTAACAAAGACGAAAGAACACCACAAAAGAGGCTAATATTTGCCATAGTTCTCGCATAATGTGAGTTGGGACAGTAGAGTAGTATTATCATTGCAATAGCATAAATATGGATAGTAGTGATGAAGGTTAACATAGTTCCAAAGTTTGTATCAAAAGGAGAGAGTTTCTGAATTGAACTTGAGTTGAAAGAGGATAATCAACGTACCTATATGAAATATGAAGATTTGATGTGATATTATAATTGCACTCTCCTTTTGCTGTCTGATCATAAAAAATATATAAACATTTTTAGAACAAATAAACAAAACAAAAATAGTGGCAAAAATTAAAAAACTCAAATAAAGTGGCTTTACTTTTTGTCAGGGGCAACATCCGACATTGAGGTTGGGTCAACTAAGTAAAGATGTGTGTGTGTGCGATTTATCACAAAAGAGGCTAATATTTGCCATTGTTCTCGCATAATGTGAGTTGGTATGGTGGAGTAGTATTATCATCGCAATAGCATAAATATGGATAGTAGTGATGAAGGTTAACATAGTTTCAAAGTTTGTATCAAAAGGAGGACAGTTTCTGAATTGAATTTGAGTTGAAGGATGATAACTAATGTACCTATATCAAATATGAAAATTTGATATGATATTATAATTGCAGTCTCCTTTTATTGCGTGATCATAAAAAATATATAAACATTTTTAGAACAAATAAACAAAACAAAAATAGTGGCAAAAATTGAAGGTTAACATAGTTTTAGAGTTTGTATCAAAAGGAGAGACAGTTTCTGAATTGAACTTGAGTTGAAGGAGGATAACCAACGTACCTATATAAAAAAAAAAAAAAAAAAGATTTGATGTGATATTATAATTGCAGTCTCCTATTGTTGCTTAATCATAAAAAATATATAAACATTTTTAGAACAAATAAACAAAACAAAAATAGTGGCAAAAATTGAAGGTTAACATAGTTTCAGAGTTTGTATCAAAAAGAGAGACAGTTTCTGAATTGAACTTGAGTTGAAGGAGGATAACCAACATACCTATATAAAAAAAAAAAAAAAAAAAAGATTTGATGTGATATTATAATTGCACTCTAAAATAAAAAACTCAGATAAAGTGGCTTTACTTTTTGTCAAGGGCAACCTCAAGGTTGGGTCAACTCAAGTAAAGATATTTCAGGCTTTTGAAGCTTGCATTTTTAGAAATTATATTTTTTTCGCTTGAGGTTTCCTTATATTTTTATACCATATTACTTTTGTGTTGTAATAATGTTACTGCAAGTTATATTAATTCTTGACAAAGCACATTATTTTACCATGTGGGATTAATCTGTAGCAATCAATTAAAAGCCTTGGATATTACCAAAAAAAAATTTAAAAAGTTTCGGTGATTAATATTAGCACAATGTGTAATAAAACTTCCTATGCTTGCATATTATATGGTCAATATAATTCTCACGGTATACTTTTATTATATTTATCAAAGAAAAAGAAATACAAATATAGCTTTATTGTATATATTAAAAAAGGGATATGTCAATCCACTTTCTTTTTTTGGAGTTCTAACTTCTGACCAGGGAAATAAAAGTCAACGAAACTGTCGAGATATCGCCAATACTTTCGGTTGTTGACCACCTTTGACATCGATAGGGGAGGAAGAATTCTGGAGTTCTAACTTCTGACCAGGGAAACAAAAGTCAACGAAATTGTCGAGATATCGCCGATACTTTCGGTTGCCGACCACCTTTGACACCGATAGGGGAGGATGAAGTTTCTTTCCTGGGTGCCGCCAATTTATCGTCAGAATTGAAGAAAGTCGACAAAATCATCTAATGTCAATAAGGGTTTCAATTTTTTGGTGGATACGGTGGAAATGATGTGGAGAAACCGACGGATTGTCAGTAGTTGCCATTGAAAATTTCTGGGAGATCTCCGTGGGACTGGGTGTGTGTGTTTGTTTTATGAGAGAGAGAGAAGAGTGTAGTAGAAGAGCTGTCCGAATAGGTGAAGAAGAAGTAGGAAAAAAGAAAGAGAATGAGTGGGAGAGAGATGCCACCAGAGAGAGAGAGAGAGAGAGAAAGAGAGGGAGGAAAAAGACGAAGGGAAAAGAGAAAGAAGAACAAAGGAGAAGAAAAAAATCTTTTTTCCTAAGCAGGGGAAAAAGGAAAAAGAAAAAAAAAATAATATAAAATAATAATATGATAATATTATATTGGACATCTTCATATGCTCAAATATCCAACTTATTAATTGGACGGCTAAGTTGTAGTTATGAATTTTTTTAGAAAATCTAAAGTTTTTAAAGATTGCAGGATTATAGCATCTCAATACACATCCCTCTCTTTATCTTTTTGTCCACTCTTTTCGTGTTTAATTTGATTTTATTTATTCAAAAATAATAAATAAATAAATAAATAACATTATTAGTTTTTCTAGTTGTATAATATATAGGATTTTAGTATATATACATAATTGGATAAGTATTTTATTATCATTGTATTCTAATTATTATATTTTTTATATTATTTTACTATACTAATGATCTTATATATAAAAGTTATATTCTAAATTAAATATTTACAGTTTCCATAATTTTATCGACATTTCCATCAATATTGATATTTTCATTGATATTTTCATAAAATCATACCTTCGATATTTCCGTCGATACCGATATTTTCATCATTGCTTCTGACTTGGTCTAAACCAAAAGTATAATTAAAAAAAAAATTGATTAAAAAAAAATCGACATGTTTCCAAGTTGTCCAAGGAGACACGTTACATGAGGCTCAACCTTCTAGTCCTATGGTCAAGTGGGTGCAAGGAAGAAAAAGTCGAAGAAGTCGTCGAGATATCGCCGACAATGTCAAGTATCGTCGACCACTGACAACGATCGAAGGGGGAAGAAGTTTCCGTCAATGATGTTGTCGAAAAGTCGTTGGTGTCGTTCAATGTCATCGTTGTCAGAAGAAGTCGCTGAAATTAATGGAAAGCCGGTGAAATTTCATGGGGAATTAAGGAAAAAAAAAAAAGAAAAAAGACAAGAGTGATGTTTTCAAGTGGGCAATCGGTCTATTGCAATGATGACGGTTTTCTGTTTTTGGTCAAAAGAAAGGGTGTGAGGTGTGGAGAGAGAAAGGAAGAAGAAGTGGAGAAAAACCCCAAAAAAAAAAAAAAAATCTGGGAAGAAAAGAAAGAATGTAGAAGGAGAAGAAGAAGATGCTCACGCTGCCCCCTGTAATAAGAAAAATCTTTTGTCTTTTCTTTGATAAAATAAAATGATTATCACTAATATATTTAATTTAATTTATATTTTATAATATATTATTTTATTGGTATGGTATATTTTAAAACTTTTCAACACAAATTAATAGTTTTGTTAAATTTTTTAATCAACTCAATTACTTTTTTATCCCATTTCAATTAAATTTAATAAAAATTAATCAAAGATAATGGATATTTTAAAATTATTTCAAATTATATGATATTTTTTAAAATATAGGTAAAATATAAGGATCTATATAATATTAATTTTTTTTAATACACTTATATATTCTATTTAAAATTTTAAACAAAAATCATTGAAAAAATTTAAATAAATATTATTTGTTAATAAATACTATATTATCCAACCATCAACACTTTTTATATCCCTTTTCACTTAAACTTCAATAGGCAAAATTTTTAAATATGCTCTTGATTAATGGTAAAAAAATTTTTGAACATTGGTATAAGAAATTAAAAGATTTTTGAAAAAGTAAATATCTATATAATTTTTTTTTCGTTTAGTTTTTCACCCATTTTTAAATCTAATTTTTGTTGTAAAAAAAGCAGAGAATATTTCTTTAATATAATTTTTTTTGCTAACAAATATTTCTCTAATATAATTGAAAAATGTATACTTTTTGTTTTAATTAAAAATGATATACTTGTTGTTGGATAATTCAATTAGCACAATTAAGATAAAGTATTTGTATAGTTGGCATTTATTATTTGTATTATCAAAAAAAATTTTATATTTTGGTATTAATAAATACTGTATTTTTTTTATTTACAATAATTGTTAATATTTATGGATTATTTTATTATCATTCTATTATAATTATTGTATGTTTATATTATTTTACTATATTAATTATTTTATATATAAAAATCTGTATTCTAAATGAAATATTTACAATTTTTATAATTTTATCTATATTTCCATCGATATCGATATGTCTATCGATATTTTTATAAAATTATATTCTCGACATTTTCATCGATATCGATATTTTAATCACTGAGTGGATGATACATGTTAACCATATTATAGGTTCGAGAAAAGGCAAGCACCAAACAACCAGGAGACATGTTAAATGAGAGGAAAGCCTTTATTTATTTATTTACAGAAAGTGACAATTTTATAGCAAGCCTTAATTTTTTTGTCAACATTCTTTTTTTTTTTTTTTTGGCTAAATCATTGTTGGCCAAAATGATATATATATATATATATATATATATATGTATCCCATATATTTTTACCTTTTTTACTTAAGAGACTGTTAAAAAAAATTTTGACAATTGCTATCTCATATTATTAAATATATGAAAACCACACACAAATAGCGTAAGTAAGTACTTAGGTGTTACTCATCTAATCAATTATTTTAATTTTTTATATAATTTTTAAAAAACTTCTTTAGAGCAATGCTACAAATACTAAAATATTTATCAAAGTTTTTTATAAAATAATATATGTTAAATTATTATTAATTGATATATTCATATAATTTAAATATAAAAAAGTGAATCTTTAAATAAATAAGTGTATTAAAAAATTAATTAAATGCTATCATATTATATGTCATATTATTTAGTAAGTAGATTTACTGAATATTTGAGTAGGTTCAGCATTATTGTTTTAAAAAAATTTAGCATTATTATTTTAAAAAAACCATCACATGTATAAAGAGTGATTACCTTAACCAAGATTTTAGTTGAACTATCCCCGTTGGTAACTAAACCGTACAAATTGGATAAACAATAGTTATAAGGAGACAACCTCTCAAATTATTTAAGTAACTTCAATTCTTGAAGTGAAAATTGAAAGTAGCCTCAAAAGTTCTTTAAAAATAAAAAACATTTTTGTATAATAAAAAACATCTTTATATTTAGAGAGTTAAACTTTAAAATATCCTCTAACAACACTTTTGATATCACATTCTTTATTTTTATTTTTTCAATAAACATTTATTGTTATGTTTCTTTTTCTCTTTTTTTTTTTACCAGAATTTTTTTTAATTATTTTGTTATTTTCCTCCATTTTTCTTTATAGATCTTACCAAATATTTTTCAATTAAAATATATTCACATAGTGATCTTGAAATTTGATAATTATTAAATAATAAATAATATTTTTGACTTTCTAATCTACATTTTAAAAAGTTAAAATACATAATAGGAGGTTATTTATATATATTAGCTTTTCAAAATTAAGATATAAAAAATTTATTGGGGATGCTCTGAGACTAACCTAGAAGAAAGCGAAAACCAAGAGACATGTGTATGTCATACAACTTGAATGAGGAAGATATAATGTTACGTGGGAGCTCATTCTGCTAACTTCTTACCAAAAACTCATCGTTTCACTTTATCTTCCCATTGTTTTCTCTATTGCCCTTTTGATTATAAGTTGCTAGAGTTTTGTGTTTGTTTTCTCCCATTGATTTTTGTTTTGGATTTTATTTTTGAAGGATCTAAAAATAGAGGCAAAAAATAATAGTAGGCATTTGAGTCCTAAAGGAAAGAGAGGAGTGAGGGAGAAAGAAAGAGATTACATGCCTTATCAAGCATGGATAATAGTTTGACCTTCCATCTGTGATGCTCAATTCTATTAGTGACTGACAAAAAAGAAAAATATACCAAAAAAGAATAGTGGGCGTATTATAAAAAACCCATATGAATTGACCAAAAGCCCCTCATTCTCCTAATGCAGTGAAACCTTGAAGAGAAATGGATGGATTAGGAAGAAGCACGTGGAGAGTAGAGGAAGTTGCAATAGTCGGTGGATGACGTGAGGCGATCTTGGCTGCAGATTCATAAGAAAAAGCTGCATGGCAGCGGCTGACATTAATGCTTTGAATTTGACGGTGTTGATGATGATGATGCTAAGCTATAGATTGGATAACAATTTAAGTGGTTACATTAACATAATTCAAAAACGATTTGAAATTGGATCAATTTATTTAATATGATTATTAAACATATCAAAATTAAAAATATAATTATTAATAAAATTATTTTATATTACTTTTAGAGAAATAATATTAGATTTATCATATATATATATATATACATATATCTATATCTATATATTTAACTATTTTATGATATTATTATATTATCATATTATATGTTTATATTAGTATAAATTTGTAACTATGATTATATGATTTTAAGTATATATTTTAATTTAGGATTAATTAATGATTAAATTATTTTTATTTTATATGAAATTATGAATTTAAATAAGTTAATTTATTTAATTTGATAAATTTTGTATAAACAGGTCAATTTAGTATAAATGAATCAATTTTGTGTAAAAGAATCAATTTTATGTAAACGAGTTAATTTCGTGTAAACTGGTTGTATTGATCCAAATTGACTCATTTAATAAACAGGTTACACGGGTTGTATTAAGTTACCTGTTTATTAAACAGATCATGTTGGAATTGAAAAATTCTGATGCAATTAATAAAAAAGTTGTATTCGTGTTAATAATTTAGATATAATTAATAAACGGGATTAACACAAATCCAGTACAGTGACAAAAGTTGCCACCCCTAGCTTTAGGGGTGGGAAAAACTTGAACTAGACTGACCAAACATTAGTTCGGTTTGATTTGGTTTTACATTTATTGATTGGGTTAGTTCAGTTCAATATATTAAAAAATCGAGGTATTCAGTTATTGTTGCAGGCTGCATGAAATTTCACTAAATCTAGCCGACACTGAATCGATGCCTTACTTATTGCAACTTAAACATTTTATTTTGTATATTAAATATAGTATATAAAACATATATTAAAAATTATTTTTATTAAAATTATGTACACCCTTAGATTTTCCCCATTTAATCCCCACTTCAAGCTAGCATGCCCCACAGATGATTGAGCAGCTCTTCCTATCAATCGAAACAGACAGATCTGCAAATAAAGTATGCTATGGAATGAGAAGAAGCAAACTCTTGCTAAGGCAATAGTTCACGGCTTGTCTGGTTAGCTAAGGTCTGTCTACACAGCATTCATCCAGACAAGCCCATTAGCTTTTCGAGTAGAGAAAGGTGGAAAATCTTTTCTACGAGGGCAATCATTGAGTTAAAAAACGTGTATATAATATGTAAATACCTCGTCAATACCATATCTCAAAACAGGAGAAGTAAACTGATCGTACATGTCGATACCACTCCTAATGCCCACAGGCAATGCCACCAAGCAAGTAAGCACTAATGATAATCCCATGGCCACAAGGCACAATTTCATTGCCAGCCAGCCACCACCAAATCACGATGCAAACGTCCTTAGTCCTCATCGCCAGCTGCCTTTGTCGGAGATTCAGTGCACACAGTCCGTCCTTTTTAGTGGACAAACTTCTTTTGCAAGTAAATGAGTATTTTTTTACTTGCTATAGGATTGGAAAAAAGCAAGAAAATGAATGAAATTGCAATTTGGGATGCTTAATAAAGACTGATGAATTGTGAATATTGTGAGAATTCGAGATCAATTGAGCTAAGTTTTACTTATCTTTGGAAAATTGTAGAGAATTATAAGATGTTGTTGAATTTCCATGTGTTCTAGTATATAGGTTAAGGTTACCACATACTGCTGCTGAAGATTTTTTAACTTTTTATTTGTTCTAGTTCTTTCTCATTAGAACAATTGCCCAATTGAACCTTTGAACTCTACCTACCTAAAGGGTCAATCTGTATAAAAGTTTGATTAATGAAAAAATAAAATATCACTGTTATTTTCTTATTATATTGTTGTTTGTTTCTTGGTGAAAGCTGGATTCTTTGCTCATAAGATTTTCTCATAAGCATTTTTTTCCCAAGCTTAAAAAATTATGTATATATGTGTTTTTTTTGTTTTTTTGTTTTTTTTTTTTCAGTAGTTTATATATAATATAAAAGAGAAATGCAAGGGAGGAAGTGAAAAAGCTGAGAGAAAAATCCAGTTTATAAAATAAAATCAGAAAAAGATGAGAGTGGCAGTGATAAGTGGAGTAGTGGTCTGGTTTCTTCTTGTATTAGAAGGAAGATTACTTGGGAGGCCATGCCAAGATTGTAACCTTTGATGATATCTCATTCTGGGAGAAGCTGGAAATGGAATGAAAGCGTAAAAAAGTTGGCATTTGAATGGCTAGTCTTCAACATTAGATTAGTGTTTTAGTATACAATGTTTTTGTATATCTTCTTGAATTGGTTTAGAGCAACTAGCTAATACCCACCAATTCCCAAACCATTTAGAAAAATGTTCACGGTGACATTGAGCAAGTGATAATCTGTCATTTTTTATTTCTTTGTAATCTATGAACTACTGGTTTCGTGGAATTCTGTGGATCTGATTGTTTTGGTGTGTATTCAAGCTAAGTTGTGACTTGCAAAATGCATACTAGATGGAGTTTAGTTTGTGGATGTATATTGTATGTTCATTCTAACGTCATTCAAACGATGTCATTTTCTTGGAAATAAACGAAAACCTACCATTTCATAACAGATTCGTTTTCTTAAATTGCTCGTTTATTTACTCATAGTGTCAGTTTGGCATAGTTTCTTTATATTAGCAGAAGAAAAAAAAAATTCATCCATAAAAATCATAATTTAGATAGGTAAACTGAATTATTTAGAGTTTTCAAAGAAAGTGAAAATTAATAATGAGAATGGAGAAATTTTAGGAAGAGACTTTGAAAATGAAAATTAATAATGAGAATGGAGAAATTTTAGGAAGAGACTTTGAAAGTTAATTTTTTAAATTTACAACTGAGATCCTTAACAAAAGGCGTTATTGTCCTGTGGGCAAGTCCACTCCACTCGTAGTATCAAAAAAGAGGACAAAAGGGGTTATTTTTTTGTGCAGATAACAAGGGTTATGAACTTATTATTATTATTATAAATTATTTATTGCAACAAATAACAAGGATTATGAACTTACTATAGATTATTGAAGAAAGAAAAAAAAAAAAAAAATCTATTAGATTAAGCACGGGCCCTGCTTCTTATTAGAAATCAAGTTCAATAAACCTATTATTGTCCAGCCCAACCTAAGCAGTACATCTTTGGGCCCATACACGCTTCGACCTTCCTTCAGCATTCGGTTGGACTTGGTCCCTGAGCCTCCTGAAATGGACTAAGACCGAGAAAGAGACTGCCAGTTATTACACCAAAAACAATTGCGTAGAATTCTGTTTGTGCGGCACAGGAACGGCAGCTGAAGAAGCTGACTTTCTGCAGCAATTTCTCAGTAACAAATGGCCGAAAGGGAAGCTCCGAGAACCAAACAACGACCCATCGTTCGTTTGGGTATCTTCTTCATCTCACACAGCCTCCTCTTCAGGTACTCTTTCTTCTTTTTTATTTGTATTTTGTTAATTTTCTTAATTGACGGAGATCCAATTTTTAATTTGGAGCTGGAAATATTCTGATTAGACCTGGGATTTTTCCTCCTGCTTTTTGGGTGCTTTCAGCGTTGTTTGCTGTACTGCTGGAGTTTTAGCTCTTTTGCTACTTCCGGTTCTTGCCAAGAACACTTACATATCCGAAAATGCCCTCATGCCAGGTCAATTTCAATTCCTTGTAAAAACCATAAAAAAATAAAAATAAAACAAAAACCAACGTGCAGTTAAAGTTTGCTTAACTGTGGTGATTGTTTTGAATTTTATTTTTAATGTTAACTTGAACAGGTTCTGGGAATCCCATGCTCTCCAGTCAGGATGTACCAGAGGCAAATAAATTGGTGAAGGACGTAATTGCTCTCAATTCCAAATCTCGAGGTGCAGGAATGTATGTGCTTCCTTATTCGGTTTAATTCTATGAATTCTAATTTAACCGCGTCAATTTTGTATCGGCAGTATGAGACAATGCTAGTTCCTTTTTTAAGAAAATTACTTTAAAATAGTTTTATGGCTCTAGCACTGAATAATACTTTATAAGATGTTAGGAAATTTTCTAAATTTTTATATGATTATTACTGGACATGCATATATGTATATATATATATATATATATAGATAAGGGTACCCACCTCTAAGATTGTTGAACAATAAGATTGAAGTTAGCTTGGCCTTCTAAGTATCTAGATCAACTTGTCGTAGCCAAGCTCATGTATCTAGGAGATTTGATGTGAGTTGAAGTGGGTTTCTCTTTACATGCTTTGGAAATTTGGTTAAACAAACTCAATGTTTCTTTTTAATTCTTTCTCCGTATTGCTGATGTATGTCAAAGGTGTTATTGCTGTTAATTAGTGCATTAGAGATTCTAATACGTTGTTATTCAACTTGCTCAAGACATCTAGCAAAATAGTTGCAGGAAATTATATGTACTTTGCACTATGGGACCTCTCCTATTTCCTGGGACATTTTTTGTGTTCTCTGTTGCAAATGCGTTTTTATTGCTTCCCTTAGCTTGACTTAATAAAGTAGATAGCCTAGGAAAAGAAGAAATCCTATGCAGGTATGTTCTTACTTGGTTCTCTCTTAAATCTTTTGATTCAGAGAGAGGCAAAGACTGATAGCACAGTATATGTCAGACTTGGGTGCCGAAGTTAACTATCACAAGTTCCGGCCTCAAGCGGTTCAGTTTCATCCACTGCATTTTTTTTCTAGTCCAGATTCTGGAATAACTGAACAGAATGTCAGTTGTTCATCATATGGTACCAATGTTGTTGGAATAATAAGAGCACCACGTGGTGATGGGAAGGAAGCAATTGTCCTTGTAACACCTTACAATTCAGCGAAAATTAATCAGGGCGAGGCTTTTTCCTTGGGCATTGCATACTCGGTATTTTCCTTGCTCACCCGAGTCACTTGGCTGGCCAAGGATATTATTTGGCTGGTTGCTGATTCCCAGCATGGAGAATATGCAGCAGTTGCTGCATGGCTAAGAGAATATCACACACCAGTTTTTACCAGATTGCGCACAGCAGATGCAGAAATATGTCTTGAAATCAATAATGTGCATGAAGTGAAAGAGAGCCCAATTGCTGAAAGAAAGATATATGATGAATTTCGACGTGCTGGGACTATGGCTGCAGCCCTTGTCATTAAGGTTGTGGATAAAAAGGAACAATTTGAGGACAGCCTTAGCATCTATGCCGAGGCATCAAATGGGCAGATGCCAAACCTTGACCTCATCAATATTGTGAACTATTTAGCCGTACATAGGCAAGGGTTGCGGGCAAAGGTGGACAAGATGTGGTCTGTACTCGACTCCAAATGGCTAAAGATTTTGGGAGAATTATTTGAATCAGCAGGACAAGTGGCTAGATCCTTAAACCCCCAATGGAAATTTGGTATTCCAGCAGCTGATTATGTTGAAGGCACTGCTACGCTTGCAAGTTCATTGTATAACCAGGTGGTTCTACTTTTCATTTTTTAATTTCTTCTTTCATTCTTTGCCTATTGATCAAAATCGAGGAACAGGAGATAAGTGTTTTATCACTTATCTGATGGTCAAGTTTATGTTTACATATGTGTTTTTCCTGACATTAGGCTTTGGGTGTTCCCACTGGTCCACATGGTGCTTTTCGTGATTACCAAGTCGATGCAATAACTTTGGAAATTTCATCCAGAGCTTCTTTTGATAGCAAGAACAGGAGAAATGAGTTTCTTTTGAGATGTGGCCGGTAAGTGCTTAACTATATCTCTTTCCATTACTGTTGTGACTTGCTTTTTTGACCATTGAACACTGTCTACTATTTGTTATGCAAGTGAACAATTCAAAATGAACAGCTTGAGTGGTTTGGAAATTTTTTATGGTAAATCATAATAAAAATTTCTGTGGCTGGTGAAAAAAACCCTGTGTTAACATCCTCAAAAGTTGTTTTTTGTGTCATTTTGGTTAGCTGGCTGAAGAATATTCCCTCGCTGATGCAGGTTAATTGAAGGAGTCATACGCTCAGTAAACAACCTTCTCGAGAAGTTCCACCAGTCATTCTTTCTATACCTATTAACATCTCCTGGTAAATTTGTATCGGTAGGAGTCTACATGATTGCTTTTGCACTTCTTGTTGCACCGCTTCCTATGGTTGCAGCATCTCTCTATGCTGATGCTAACAACTTGGATTCTGTACAAAAAGATGAACCCACATCTTCAACCAGCGTTGCCGATGAGCCTGGCATTACTCTCAGATCATGGAAATGGATTAATGCTGCAAAGAAAGTTTTTGTTGTTCACTTGTGGGGTTCAGTTGTTTCATTATTCCCCTATTTAATCGATCAAATACCCAACTGCTCCCCAACGAGAAGCTTTCTTCTTTGGGTTCTGTTTTCAACGCTCAGCTTTTTAATCATGTTTGTGATTTTGGCTTCTCCATTTTCTCATTCTTTTGCATCACCACTTCATGTAGGGGAATGGGCTATCTTGAAATCAGTGACTATCTCAGTTGCCTTCATTGGTTTATGTCTCATGTCAGTCATTAACTTCTCTACAGCAGAAATTGGAGGTTTACTTATTGTCCCAATGTGTTTGCTGGCTCATCCCTTGAAGCTTGATCTTAGAGATCTGAGTTTAAAAACCTTTTCAAGAGTATCTTGTAATCTTGTTTTGGGGTTTATAGGATTTCCACCAGCAACATTTATGATTTTGAAAGGTGGATTTGAAGGTTTTAGCAGCATTGATGTTGGTGATTTCTGGAATTGGTTGGAGTCTCTTTGGGCTTGGAACAGTGCTACTTACCTTTTTATAGGTATGGTTCACCTGCCATGCTGGTTATTATGCGTTCACATTTTATTTCATCATTGTTGACACGTCTTAGTCGATTTTTCCATGTACTATTGGTTGGTTGGACCTGCAAATCAGAGGATCAATGGCACTATTTTGTATGTTGATGCTATGTCTTATCTGATTTTCAATCTGAGTATTGGCTAGTACTAGAATGATATGTTTTGAAGCCTGTGGTGGTTTTTGGTTTTTTTCATCTTTGGAAGCGTTTGATCAACGTACACTTATTCTCCAGCAAGTGTGAGGTCGTAAAGTTACTGCGTATCTTTTTGTATATCATATGGTTACGCAGACACTTTCTATGGAGGGAATAAGAAGAGTTCTCATGGCACATAGAAAAGGCAATTGCTTGTAGCAGCAAATATAAAAGTACAAATAAAAATAAATAAACAAAAATAAAAATAAGAAGATGATTGAAGTAAAAGAGACTGATGAAGACAGGTTGCCTTGTTGACGTAGTTCATGCCCCTATCAGAATGATTTCTTTTTCTCTCTAACATTATCAAAGAAGATGCTATAAATTTGGACGTCATATTCCCACATCCACTCAAAAGGGTAAGGAACCTAAAGCCTTATAGAAGTTATATGGCTGTGATTGAAAAATTTGTATCAAAAGTTTCTGGTTTTTAGGTTTTATCATCCTTTTGTATTGATTGGTGAAGTATTAAAGCAGCCAGTTGGACAACACTGCCAGCTTCCTAGTGTTGTGGTTGTGGTGCTTTAAGCGTGACCTTACCATTTGCTTTCTAAATCAAAGTGTTTTTTTTTTTTTTGGGTCATTATTGTATGATTAAGAAAACTGAGGATGAATCTAATCATGATAATCGAGAATGATTTGGCCTGATGTTTGCCCTACCAGTTATCTATCATGGGATTATTAGAGAGTAGCTCTTGATATTTGCCTTACCAATGATTTTGTTTTCTGCATAAACAGAGATATAAAGAAGTACTTAAAAGAGAAAATTAACATATAACTTATATATATATATATATATAAAGGGTAATTAATGCCTAAACTACAGAAGTTTGTGCTTTGTATCTTGGGGTCCAAGTCCCCAGACGATAGGCAACGCAACAGTGACAATAATTTAAAAAAAAGGCAAAAAAGGAAAGCGATGGCTAGGTAGGTGTGGTCAAACCAACACCAGAAACAATAAATAACAAGGTGCAATCAAATTGCTATGTTATACACAAGGAAAGTTCATGATCGAGCACTAGAAATATTCAATAAAAACTTTATTAATCCATGGAAAAAAAAAAAAAGTTACGCCGTTGGATGACCCCACACCAACCTGATGGATACCTAATTTTTGTTACTAGTATAATCGGAACCAATCTTAAGAATTTTTTATTTCTTAAAAAAAAAATAAAAAAAAAATAATAATAATACCCCAATATTTTATACACTTTTGAGATTGTCAAATACAAGCAAAATAAGCAAAATCCCCAAGCTAATTCCTTTATTAACCAAATACTGAAAAAATTACTATGTTTCTAAAACTATATAGCATACCATATAAGTTTATTTCTTTGAATTCGTTCTTCTGTTGTGGAACTTTGTAAATAGATAACCCAAATCAATATTACCAAAAAAATAAAATAAATAAATAACCCAAACCAAAACAAAATGAAGCTTTTATCTCTTGAAACTATTTCTGTTCATGAGGATAAATTGGTTGGGAAAAGAATATTAAAGTGGGGGCGGCAAAACAACGGTTGAAATTGAATGGTATATGAGAAAATTTATTTATTTATTTTTTTGTAGTTTCCTAAAGTGCCAACTCTTCAAATACGTGGCAATGCTTATGCTATTTTCGGCCGTTAGGTTGCCAAAGTGCCAGTGGAGCCCATTGGACATTTATCTCATTTCTTTTTTTAAATCGTGTACAGAATTTTCCCATTTATAAATTAAACTAATAGCATGTTTATTTGTATCCAGAAAAAAATAATAATAATACAAAAAAAATATTAACTTTTTTTTTTGCTTAAATAAAAAATAAAATATTAACTTTGTTCGTGAGGAGAGTAGAGCAATTTGACTTTCAGACATTACTTGTACAGCATCAGGAAACGTGTCTGTATACGCATTTCAAAAGCCTGCTTTAAGCAAATTCTCCCCCAAAATCTCCCATTTCACTGCGCTTCAATTCCCATCAGAACGCTTTTTTTTTTTTTTTTTTTTTTTTCTCTCTCTCTCACCTAATCCAATTTCAATTTCAATTTCTCTCTCTCTCTCTCTCTTTGTTAAGTTGTCAGAAACAGAGCAAAAAAACAAGTCGACAGAAACCTCAAGGCAGAAAGAATCGAGCTATCGGTGGGTAAGCGAAGCAAAAAAGAGCATGAGAAAAAAAAAATAATAAATTAAGAACAAGTAGACGAATTGAGAAGAAAAAGAATCAGAGAAAAGAAAAAATCGGAAAATATGGTGGTGGAGAACTTGCTCTGCGATGAACTCCTTCAAGAAATCTTTCTGAAACTACCACCGTCTTCGTCTTCTTCGGTCTCTTTGGTCTCCAAGCGTTGGCTCTACCTCTACCGTGCATCCAAGACTTCTCTTTCTCTCCGTCTTACCCCTTGCAATTCCACAATTCCTTCTCTGTCCTCCCTTCTCTCTCACCATCCTTTCCTCTCCTCCCTCCTGACCCCACCGCCGCCACCGTAGCCAAAGCTTTCTCCGATCAACTCCTTCTCTTAGTTTCCTCCTGTTCCAAGCTTTCACAGCCTCAGGTTCTTGGCTGGCCCTGTCTCTCTTTCCTCTCTGAATTCTTTCTCTGCGTCATGTACCTACACCTCTCTCGGTATCAATCTCTTCAGGCCTCTTTTTCTCAACTGGGTTGTGAATTTCCCTTCCTTGAAAGAATTATCAATCTGGGTATGCAACGAGGAATGTCTTCTTGACCAGGCAAACGAGGTCAATATGGGATATGTGTTATGTTCAAGAGAGGATTTTGATGCCGATTTGGGTTTGGAGAGTCTCTCTTTATCAGGAATTCGAGCCGATGATTGGGGTATTGGTTGGTTATGGAGGAGCTGCAAGAAGCTGAAGAAACCGCAGCTGCGGAGCTGCGACGGTATCGGCGATGGAGGGTCGTTTTCGTCATTTCTCAGGTGCTTGCAGGGAATTCGAGAAGTTGAGCTCAGAACCTGTAGGAGCATAGTTGATGGGGTTTTGCTCAAATTGGCTGAGAATTGCGATTCTCTCAATTCTCTGCTTGTTTATGACGGAGGCAGTAGAGAAGTTCTGCTTAGGTTCTTCAGCCAATGCAGCTGCAAATTGCAAAAATTCGATCTTCGATTGTCTCTGGACCTCAACAACGACCACCTCTTGGCTGTTGCAGTGAATTTCAGAATGTCGGGCCTCCTTTCACAGTAAGCTAAACAAAAAAAAAATTAGAATATTGTCAAACCTGTGAGAAACATAAAAGAAAACAAAATATTAAAGCATAAAAAAATATAGACTACATAATAGGATACTTGTCAAGTCATCAGAGGAACAAAATAGGGCCTAAATCTCAATGTGCTAACTTGAATCTCAGCAAAGTAGCCAAACACTACCAACTAATGAATTTGCTAAGCTTATATTGTGAACTCAAAACTCATATGTAATAACAAAAAGACGAGGTTAACATACCACTTAAGATGCACCTGGCACAAGGAAAATATCTTGAGGGAAAATTCTTGGTGGTGCATACACTTCCAACTTTTATTGGTTCACTTAAAATTTCAGGCCCAGATTGCTGTAAAGCACTGACCTGATTTAAAAATCCATCTGTCAACTCAAATTGTTCCAGTAACCCCATCAAAGAAATTGAAGAATGAGAAGAAAGTGCAGATAGAAATACAACAATACAAGATCAATAGTAAACTTAAATGGTTGTGATCCCAAGATGTGTAGCGCTAATCTTTAATTTTGGCTTGCGAACATATCCACCACCGGGTCTTGAGATAACATCATTGTCTACAAACTCAACTATATGATCCTCAATATGCACTTGAATATTCATGCAAGCAAACTGCATCACAAGTTTCCAGTCAATGAAACCTATCTATAAAATATAAAGAAAGACACAAGTGACACATAAATGGGCACAGAAGCACATTAGGTAACAATAAAAAGATGAAGAACACTAAACCAAATAAGTAATAAATTCATTATTCTTATTCACTTATGAGCATTCAGACAAAGGTAAATCATAGCTTCAGAACATACTCGAAAGTAAATCCAAACCTGAGAAGCATCAAAAGCACTTCCATCTTTTACCCCAGCCATTAGGTCAATAGAGTTTAGGCTTCCTGAAATTATGAAGTAGCATTTCATAAATTTTAAACAGCTTTGCTCAGGATTTTGGGATGCAGATGCGAGGTTAAGAGATTTAAGCCCACCAACGACGAAAATACATTTTCTGCAGCAAATATAGGCAAGAAATTTCAATCTTAGAAGTAAAGCCAATTACATAGAAGAAAGAATAAAGTAAACACTCAATGCTAGATAAAAAGTTGATATCTTTAAAATGCAAGTCCATACTAAAGTCGTGACCATTAGCGTTTTTAAAACAAAATTACCTTCGTCATCGAAGGAGCAGACGTGGAGAGTGGCAAGTCCATCCAACTCGAGTTTATTCGGGTATCACAGATTGAAAGGAGGCTGTGATACCCGAATAAAGATATTCTATCTGGGATCGCCATGACCTGAATAAATTTGTTAATAACAAAAAAAGAAAGCTTTTCAATTATCAAAAGCAATTAATTTATAAAGAATAAATATAAAAAGAACTTTGCAATATATTCAGCTGCAGAAATATTCATCTCAAACCACTCTAATTCTAATATCTCACTGAGGGGCATACCATTTGAAGCAACTTTCACTTCCTTGTAGCGTATACTCCACAGGGTTAGTCATCCTTGGAAAGTATGTTCACTTCTGCAATGTGCGGTCCGGAGGTCAAATGCGACCCTGTGAGATCCACCATCATCAACAAAACAAGAAAACTTAGCAATACATGCAACTTCAACATCTTCGACCTCACTCTTCTCAAACCATGAAGACGCTACGAGCTCGATGAGCTTGCCAACAGCTGCGAGAATCTTTGGTAGTTGAAGCTTTGAGAAATTTGAAGCTTTAGAACTAGGAAAAATTAAAGTTATTAGAATCAAAGTGATTAGGAAAAAGCGATTAGAACTGAGCTAGTTGTGCTTGAAAATGGAGGGTGATCAGGTTTTAGGGTTTTTGGGGAGTAGAACAACAAGAAAAAAGTGAGGGAAAGTACTGGATCAAAGGTCGTTTGGGGATCGTGGCATGAAGCGATTGGCTCTCGTGAGGTTGAGAACTGACAGATTCGTCGGAGCCCCAACATTTGGCAGAGATCTAGACACTCGTGAGCTCCAACAACGATTCTTTTTATTATTATTTTTTCAATTAATGCTTTTGGGACTAAGTGGGGCCACCGACCGGCCGGACTCAGAAAGTTAATACGGCATCTAAGCGTCATTTCTATTCTAAGCTTGCAACATGGCTAATAGTAAAGTCAGTCGTAATTTAATTTTTTTTGAAAATGTATTGAGTGTTTTTTGTTTAGATATCTATGGTGAAATGAAAAATATAAATTAAAAATAATTAGATTTTTATTTATATAGAAAAATATATTGAAAAATTATTTTCATTTATAAAGTATTATTTTGAAAATTTCAGATTAAAATATATATTTATTCATAATTTATTATAAATTATTAAATTTAATTATTTATAAATTTAAATTTTTTTTATTATTTATCAAATATATCAAGAGAAAAATTAAATCTTAAGAAAATCTTTAATGGTTTTTTCTATTGGAGTCTATGTGTTATTGATTTTGGAAAATATTCATATTTATATGATATTTTTTTTATTTGATAGATAATATTTTAGATAATTTCTTTCCAATGAGTTCCATTTAAAATATCCTAAAATGTTAATATGTAATTTTTTATTTTAAAATTATATCTAATTAAAAAAACTAAAAGTCCATTTTTCTTTCATCAAAAGTTAATTAAAATAAATAAAATACTGATCCAGCATATCTAACAGAGCATCCAGAAGTAAACAGTATCCTTTACAATTTTTATTTCTATGTTGTCATATCAGCTTAATAGAACTAATAGCTTTTATTTTTTTCGTTGTCACATCAACTCCACAGAATTAACAAAACGTCCAGAAATAGATAGGAGAAAGATTTTATTAAAATCTTATCTATATATCTGATGTGGCAAAGAATTTTTAAATAGACACATAACCATTAAAAATGTTCTAATATATTAAATTCAAATAATCAATTTCTTTTTTAATTTTGATACTTTCCAAATGCTTCTTTGAAGTTTTTTAAAAACCTGATATATTTTCCTATTTTCTTGGGTACCAAACAGAAGATTAGCTCACGTAGGAATATGATAGGTTCCCTTTGCCAATTGGGTAATTTGGTTGTCAGACTGTTATGTGGCTTTTTCTTGATTTTCTTCTTCAGAAATTCTAAGGTAAAATAGGAAGGACCTCCTTTTTCTGACTTTTAGGAGAATCCTAGAAAATAACGCAGTAACGCGTATTCAATTTCAAATTTAATAGCCGTTGGAGATTGTATCAAATTCCGTTATTTTCCGTTCCACCGCTTCCCGGTTTCCTTTGCCATTTTGCAAATGAAGGCCTTAACTTTTCACTAATTCCTCCATTGAAGAGAAAATTAAGAACAAGAAAAGAAATAATAAACAATAAAAATATTTAAAATGCTGAGTCAACATGCACAAAAGCACGTGTCGTTCATGTTGTTAGGGAGACTTCCACGTGTAGCGGTCCGTTGTAATACAAAGTTATACTTTTTAGTCGTGCGATTTGCCGCTTTGCTTCTCTAAAAATTTTCTGCCCTAGACACATGGATTCCAACAACAAGAAACATTCCGAGGAAGTCAAAGGTGTGGTTGACGAACCACAGGTTAACAACAATACAAGCAAAAGGGAGAATATGGGGGAGAGAGACGACCAGAAGACGGTGAAAGCAAACCATAATGATGAAGAACCAAAAGGCCTTCCTCACCAACAAGTTCCTCAGCCAGGAAGAGATTTCTCCAGCGAAGCCCTTGAGCAACTCTGAAATCTTTCAATCATGAAGCCATACATATATATATATATATATATGCATAGCTCCGTTTTGAGCTGGGTCTATTTAGGATGTTAAATTTAAAGCAACTATAAACATGGTAGGTCCTTGTATAAATCATATCTAATGAAATCAGATTTTATTGTTGCTGCTTTTAGAATCAAATACAATTAATCCCAAAAATAAGCTCGTTTTGATTTTAATACAAAAGTGGGATAGCAGTGAAGCCACGTGCAATAACCTGGTCTTGAATCATAATAAAATGTCAAACCCTTGTATGGTAAATACTTTTCAGGTCGATTCTCAGCCCAAAAAAAAAAAAAAAAAAAAAAAACTAGTTTTGAATATAGAGTAACCTCTATTACTCGGCCACTGTCCATTACAACAATTCTGTCAGCATTTCTTATAGTTGAGAGCCTACGAAAGATTAATGCACCGTGAATGTAAATCATCACAGCATCATGATAAAGAACAGAAGTTGCCAGAACGAGAAACTTACCTATGTGCTATGATAATGACTGTTCGTTTTGCTTTAATATCATTTTTGAATTCATGAAGGACCCCCTAAAGATAAAAGAGTATCAGAAACAATAAGCACTCATAATACTACACGGTTTTTCTACTTTTTTCTTTCTTTTTTTCTTTTTCTTTTTCTTTTTTGTTTATAAGGTTAAAAAAATTTAACGAATATGTGATTTTTAACTTGCCTTGACATAATCTTCACTTTGGGAATCAAGAGCACTGGTGGCTTCATCAAGGATCAAGATTGAAGGGTTTCTAAGAATTGCCCTAGCAATAGCAATCCGTTGCTTTTGTCCTCCACTAAGTAAATTGTCATCAACAAGCGTTTCGTAGCCATTGGGAAGAGACAAGATGAAGTCATGAGCCAGCTTTGCTGCCCATTCTATATCTCCTTGTTTAATGTCTCCTCTGCAACCATATTTAATATTCGACTTGATATCCATACGAAACAGATGGGGTTCCTGTCTAACATGAGAGTATAAATAGTGATTGGATAGAGAGTTTCAAGTATATTTTCCAGGGCACATAGTCTAACCTGTTCAACAAAACCAACTCTCTAAGAGGAACACCATCAACATAAACCCCTGCAACTTCATAGGCAGTTTTTGCTTAAGATCCCCATAATTCATGTATAAGCAGTTGAAATCTCCAAATGGAGCATAATTTTTCTCTATACTTACAAGCACATGAGCTTAGGAAAAGTTCTACAACGCAAGATATGCAAACCAGAAAATAAAGATAACGAAAACTTTTCCTTCCATTCCATGTATATTTCATTTTATTTCAAAGAGCTGAATAGGAGTAAATGTATCTTACCTGTCCATTAATTGGCTCATATAGACGAAGAAAAGATAGGCTAAAGTGCTTTTTGCACCACCACTCGGACCGACCTTGCCAAAATTTACATGCACAGTCAATCCTTGAATTTTTGAATAATGATAGGGGAAAATAAAGATACTTACAATTGCAACCACTTCATTTGTATGTATAGAAAGGTTTACACGATCTAGAACAGGAACCTGTTTAAACCAGCAAAAAAACAAGTCCTGAACAAGTCCCACAAAGAAAAAAGCTAAATTACTTGAAAGGACCAAGCGAAATGTTTTTTTAGCATGAAAATTATTACAAGACATTTTTAAAGCACAATAAAAGAGACCTACTTTTATCCTTGCAGGATAGTGAAATGATATATTCACAAATTGGATATGTCCCATTAAACTCTGCAATTTGACACCTGTAGAAAGCAGGATGCACCATTATTGATAACTACATCAGAACAGAAAAAACCATTATGCTTCACTCTCATGAGACGTGAGCCTGCCTTTTGAAGAGAACTGATCACTAGGCAGAAGTCCATTAACTGGAGAAACTTTTCACTCGCTCCGACCGACTGCAGTAATGATGATACATTGTCTGTCACCCTCCAAGTTGCATAAATTAGCCACTCACAGTACAAGAAATACTTAGTTAGTTGCTCAGCCGATATATGACCACTCCGCATTGACATTCCCCCAAAAAGAACTGCAAGAACCTGTAAAATATAAATTTGACAAAGTAGAACTCAAATCGCAAAAGTGAATGGTTGAAACAGTGGATCCAAATCAGACAAATGAAGGGTTTTTCTAGAGTAACCTTTAAATTACATTGTATCAACTAAAAAGAGGCCATACCTGCATTGAACGGTAAAGGGAATTAAAACTCAGATTCCAGATTCCATAGGCTACACTTTCTCGCATGTTTATGGAAGCTAATTTGTCCAGCCACTGCTTGAACCTAAACATCATATGAGATGGGTTACACTGTCACAGTAGATGACTGCTTGTGGAACATGCTCACTAAGACAAACTTCAATGGGAATTTAAGAGTAAAGAAAAATCAGTGCCTTCCAAGTTCTTTTCTTGCTGCTCCATAAACCCGAACGATTCTCATCAAAGAAAGCGCTTCTTGTGCAACCTACAATTAAAAAGGTAGAAATAAAATGACAACACAAAATTTTGTAATGATAAAAGCTACAGACCAATTTGGAACGGAATTCTAGCCTATACTTCGTTGGCACCAACAGTGAAATCTTGGGTCACCTTTGCAGCTTTCTTCTGGTACCTACCAAACAAAGCAAGATCAAAAGACTTGAGAATTACAAACTAGAACAAGAGTTCAAAATAAATCAAATAAATGCATGGCGTTCATGTTGAATTAAATTAATATTTGTGGACTTGGCATAATCAATTACTCACTTACAAGGCATTTTTTATGCCATTAATGGGACTGACTTATTTTATTATTTTGTAGTAGGGCCCTTGGTCACACACTTTCTATAAGACTCCAGTTGGCCCATTGGACTGGAGGACCAACTCTCTTTATAAGCCCAATGACTTATCCATATTTTTCCTAGTATAATTATATTATCAAATTATTATTATTTTATGTATGTCAAAATTAATGGATAAGTCTGACTTGCAGAGACTATTTAAAGGGTCTAGGGCAAGCAAACATGATATACCATACAGTATTTGGAGATTAGGGTTTTCAGAAATCTGAGAGTGGTTTGAGAGTAGTGTGTCCATAGACACTACTTTACGTTGTTTCTGTTTTGTAGGATTAAAGATCTAATTTATCAATGGCTGCGTTTGGAGGTTAGTAATTTATGATTTATGGAATTTATTATGTATATTTAGATCCATAAAATTTCTAACAATTGGTATCAGAGCATGGTTAATATACATAATAAATTATTTTGAAATTTGTTGTTATATTGATATGCGGCTTGTTTGGAGATCCAAATTTTAAGGATGGAATTTTATTGAATAATTTCTCTTCTCTTGTGCAATAACGGGTTTATATTGAGTTTGTGCAAATTATGTGAATTTTTTGTTTAGTTCGAATTAAGACCTGGGTATGGTGAAAAATTCTTCTTTATTGTGTTTTATATTGTTTATTATTTCTAATTGGATATGAAAATCCTTAAAAAAAAATAATAAAAAATTATTGTAAATATCGGGCGTGTCCAAAAAAAAAAAAAATTTTGGGGAAAATTTGTTTTGTATGAATTTATGATCTGGGTTAACTTGGAAATTGTTTTTCAGTTTGAATGGAGTGAATTAGATTAATCAATTTGGTTCAAAACCTTGTAAAAACTGTTGATTTTGAAACTTCCATGACCGAATATAAACCTTGCTTGGATGTTTATTTTGAATTGATTTTGAATCAAATTGATCTGTGGGAAACGTTGCCCAAGGGAAGACGAAACTAACGTCGCTGGTATCGTCGGAAACGGTGGCCGGAACGGTAAGTTATGGCCGGGTAAGACTAGCGGGTCGCGTGACCCGTTTGGACTGGAACCGGGTCACCCGTGACCCGGTTGGGTGAAGAAGAAGAGAGAAACGACGTGTCATTTTGGGTGACTGCTGACGTCATCTACTGACGTCAGCACGACACGTCGTTTGCTGACGTCAGTAGATGATGTCAGCAGGCCCAAAAAAAAAAAAACTTATTTTTATTGATTCATTTGTTGTTTATTTATTAATTAATTTAGTGATTCAATTGTTCAATTTATTTATTTATTGTTTATTTATTTGTTTAATTATCATATTCCAATTTTATCAAATTAAATTAAATATTTGTGGTTGGAAAATTGGATTGTGTGAGCTTACCCAAAGAGGCTTTGTGCCTAGTTGGTATAGTAGTGTGCGATTTTAGGTACTCACCTGTCGTGAGACTTATTTTATCTGTATTATGTGTACCAATATAATGTATATTGGCATAGTGGATGGGATGTTTTATATTTGCCTATTTCATGAAATTGCCAATATGTTATTTTTCTCCCACTTATTAACCAAGGTCTATACGGGTAATTAAGTTACGCTGTCGGTAGTTCTAGTTGCTTTGTATGACGCCTGGAATGGCAGTGGAAGTTAATTAAATGCCATGTATTGTAGGTTCTGATTTGCCCTGTCGGTGATTCAGTTCGATACATTTGATTGTGGTTATTTGGTTGACTGTCCCTGGCTCGCGTAAGGGTATCTTTAGTGCTACAAAGACCCTAAGAGATATTTATGTTTGTGTTTTTGTGTTGAGGGCTGGAAAATAGTAATTGAATTGTCTTAAATTTTTGAATGTCTTGTTGTTTACTATTTTTACAGCTAGTAGCACCCCAAACCTTCTGCGCATGACTACCATGATGAAATTGGATGGGACAAATTATCAGAAATGGAAGAAAACCTTAGTTATGAATTTGACTTTTATGAAATTGGATTTGGCTTTGGAGATAGATCCACCAGAGATACCGACTGATGAGAGTACTGCAGCAGCTAAGAAACTTTATGAGGATTGGAAACACTCTAATAAGTGCTGTATGATGATGATGGAGAATTACATGGATGAGGCCATATATGCTAGTATTCCTAAAGTGGATACTGCAAAGGGACTTCTTGAGGAGATAGGAAAGAAGTTTATCAAGTTTGATATGAATGAGAAGCATCATTATTTGGACCTATTGAATAATACCAAGTATGATGGTATTAAAGGAGTAAGGGACCATATTATGCTACTTTCTTCCTATTATAATAAGCTGAAGGATCTTAAGATGGACATTGGAGAGGAGTTCTTGACCTATTCTATAATGAGGAGTCTTCCATTACAGTTTGATAATATAAGGTCGAGTTTGAATACTAAGAAAGAAGGTTGTAGTTTGGAGGAATTGACTACTATCCTTGTCAAGGAAGAGGATGATATTAAATTAAGTAAGTCTAGGTCTGTTGCTATGGTTTCACATCAGGTAGATAAGTCCAAGAAGTTTTTCCAAAAGAAGGGACAAGGATTCAAGCCAGGATAAGGTTTCAAGCATGGGCAGGGTTTTAACCCCAATAGGAAGAAGTTTTCTGGTATGAAGCCTAAAGGGCCGAGGGATGATGGTTTTCAGATTAGAGAAAGGAAAGAGTACTTCAATGGAAGGTGTGGATACTGCAATAAAGTTGGGCACAAGAAGATAAACTGTTGGATCTTAAAGGGAAAGCAAGAGAAGAAAGGGGATGATAAGCCGAAGGGGCCCAACCAATCTTGAGCAGCATGTTTATATGGGAGATAGCTCAAGAGTGAAGGTGGACATTGTGGGAACAATCAAGTTGAAGCTTGCCACTGGATATGTTTTGGAGTTGCAAGAAGTTTCTTATGTACCTTCAATAAGAAGAAACTTGTTATCTATTTCTGTTTTGGATAGTCAAGGTTATAGTTTTTTGTTTGGAAATAACAAAGTTGAATTATTTAAGGATGGTAAAGTTATTGGTTTTGGAACTTTATGTAGCAATTTATATAAGCTTGATTTATTTAATAATGGTCTCAATTTCTCTGTTAATTCTATTGTTGCTTCCAAACGCCCAAGAGTTAATGACAATTCCTCAATGTTATGACATAAACGTTTGGGACATATTTCTAGGCACAGAATGGAAAGGTTAGTGAAGGATGGGATACTTCCTAATCTTGATTTCTCTGATCTGTTGACTTGTGTTGAATGTGTGAAAGGGAAGTTAACTGCCAAGGTCAGAAAGGATAAGTTAGCTAGGTGTGGAGATGTTTTGGAGTTAATCCACACTGACATATGTGGACCTTTTACACCAACTGCTTTGGGTGGTTATAGATATTTTATTACCTTCATTGACGATTACTATCGTTATGGACATGTTGAGCTTATTCGGAGAAGTCAGATTCTTTAGTTGCCTTTAAAGAGTTTAAGGTAAAGATGGAGCTTCAAAAGAATAAGAAAATAAAAGCTGTAAGGTCTGATAGAGGTGGTGAGTTTTATGGTAGATATGATGAGACTGGAAGGAACCCAGGGCCTTTTGCTATTTATTTGCGTGAGTGTGGCATTGATGCGCAATATATGATGCCTGGTACACCTCAACAAAATGGCATAGCTGAGAGAAGGAATAGAACTTTGTTGGATATGGTGCGGTCTATGTTGGCAAATTCTAGGTTGCCAGATTATTTGTGGGGAGAGGCTTTAAGGACAGCGGCTTATATTTTGAATCAAGTTCCAAGTAAGTCCGTTCCTAAGACGCCTTTTGAGTTGTGGTCAGGGAGAAAGCCTAATTTGCATCATTTTCGAATATGGGGTTGCAAAGCTGAAGTAAGGATTTATAATCCCCAAATTAAGAAGTTGGATCCTAAAACCATTAGTGAATATTTTGTTGGCTATTGTATAGGATCTAGGGGTTCAAGATTCTTTTGTCCTTCTCACACCACCAGGATCGTGGAATCAGACCGGGCCATTTATTTTGAAGATGGTTTTAGGTTTGGTGATAGTAATGGTCCAAAGGAATTTTAATTTAGAGAAGAAAGTGTTTTCATTCCCAGTATAGTTGTTCCTGATAGAGATATTGTTGATCCAGTAGTTGATGAACTAGTAGTTGGTCAGAATGAACTCATTGTTGAAGAGCAGGATATTCCAGCTATTGCAGATGCTGATGTACCTTTGAGGAGGTCACAAAGGACTAGGAGATCAGCTATTCCTGATGACTATGAGGTTTACTTGCAGGAGCATAAGTTTGACATAAGTGATGATTCAGATCCAGTCACTTATGAGGAAGCCATAAGCAGTTCAAATTCAAATTTTTGGTTGGATGCAATGGAAGATGAAATGAAATCCATGGCATCAAATGGAGTTTGGGATTTGGTTGAGTTACCAGAGGGTAGCAAGCCTATTGGGTGCAAATGGGTCTTTAAGACTAAAAAGGACTCCAATGGTCAAATGGAGAGGTATAAGGGTAGACTTGTACCTAAAGGGTTTAGCCAGAAGGAAGGAATTGATTATACAGAGACTTTCTCTCCTGTATCCACAAAGGATTCTTTTAGAATCATTATGGCGATTGTGGCGCATTATGATATGGAGTTGCATCAGATGGATGTCAGAACTGCTTTTCTGAATGGTGATTTATATGAGGATGTATATATGATTCAACCAGTTGGTTTCCAACAAACGGGGAATGGTAATTTGGTTTGTAAGCTTAAGAAATCTATTTATGGTCTTAAGCAAGCTTCAAGACAATGGTATCTTAAGTTTGATGAGGTTGTCACCCAAAATGGCTTTAAGGAGAATGTTGTTGATAGATGCATATATATGAAGGTCAGTGGGAGCAGTTTTATATTTCTGGTGTTGTATGTTGATGACATACTTTTGGCTACTAATGACACTGACCTATTAGCTGAGACAAAGCAGATGTTGTGCAACCATTTTGATATGAAAGATCTTGGTGAGGCTTCTTTTGTTTTGGGCATCAAGATTGTTCGAGATAGGACTAATTATGTAGTGCAATTGTCTCAGAGAGCTTATATTGATAGAATTCTTAAGAGATTTGATATGCATAATTGTTCTCCTGGAAGTGTACTGGTTACGAAAGGTGAAAAGTTTTCTAAAGATCAGTGTCCCAAGAATGATAGAGAAAGGATGGCAATGAAGAATGTTCGCTATTCTTCAGCAGTAGGTAGTTTGATGTATGCTCAAGTATGTACACGGCCTGATATAGCTTTTGCTGTGGGTGTGCTTGGTAGATTTATGAGCAATCCTGGTCCTATTCATTACCAAGCAGTTAAGAAGGTCTTTAGGTATCTTCAGGGTACTAAAGATCATATGTTGACATATCGTCGCACCAACTCTCTTGAAGTAGTGGGTTATAGTGATGCAGACTATAAAGGTTGTGTGGATCATAAGAAATCTACCACTGGTTATATATTTATCATGGCAGGAGGTGTTGTGTCTTGGCGGAGTGCCAAGCAGTCAGTGATAGCATCCTCGACTATGGAGGCAGAATATGTGGCGTGTTATGAGGCTACCCGTCATGCAGTTTGGCTACGGAATTTTATCCGTGATTTAGGAGTAGTTGACTCCATTGAGAGGCCTATTATGATGTATTGTGATAATACTGCAGCGGTGTCTTTCTCCAATAATTTAAAAGGTACTCCTGGTGCGAAATACATTGATGTGAAATATTTTGTGGTAAAGGAGAAAGTTGAAGAAGGCCTCATTACTGTTGTTCACACGCCGACTTATAGCATGGTGGCAGATCCACTGACCAAGGCTTTACCGGTAGGCATATTTGAGGAGCATGTGTTCCGTATGGGATTGTTAGGCAGTTGAGACTGCTGTGGGTTAGTGGGAGTTTGTTATGTTTTCTGTAGTAATATCCATGTTGAGTATTATTTATTTCTTTGAATATTTTAATACATTGATGTATGTGGATCATTATTTATTTATGAGATGATTTATTACACATATTATTGCTCCTTATATTTACAGGCCTGTTGAGACTATTAGTTTATGTATATGTGTATGTTGATCCACAGGTGCCATGGTGAATCCCTACTACCTAGTTTGGGTATATTGTTGTATCCTGTCAATACGTAATGTGCTTGAATGAAATGGTTTTGTGTGTTGGGGGATTGCACATGGTTAGGTAAATCTCTACTACCTAGACTGAGTTTATGGCATGCAAAGTACTTGGTTGAAATGGTATAATATTTTGGGAGATTTACTGAGAGAATCTCTACTGCCTAGTCTAGTATATTGTTGTGCCCTGTCGGTATACTATATATTTGGATGAAATGGCATTATGGTTCGGGAGATTCTATAGTAAGTGAGTTTGGATTTTATATGATGATGATTATGCAGTCCAAGTGGGAGAATGTTGAATTAAATTAATATTTGTGGACTTGGCATAATCAATTACTCACTTACAGGGTCTTTTTTATGCCATTGATGGGACTGGCTTATTTTATTATTTTGTAGTAGGGCCCTTGGTCACACACTCTCTATAAGACTCCAGTTGGCCCATTGGACTGGAGGACCAACTCTCTTTATAAGCCCAATGACTTATCCATATTTTTCCTAGTATAATTATATTATCAAATTATTATTATTTTATGTGTGTCAAAATTAATGGATAAGTCTGACTTGCAGAAATTATTTAAAGGGTCTAGGGCAAGCAAACATGATATACCATACAGTATTTGGAGATTAGGGTTTTCAGAAATCTGAGAGTGGTTTGAGAGTAGTGTGTCTATAGGCACTACTTTACGTTGTTTCTGTTTTGTAGGATTAAAGATCTAATTTATCAATGACTGCATTTGGAGGTTAGTAATTTATGATTTATGGAATTTATTATGTATATTTAGATCCATAAAATTTCTAACAGTTCAAATATGATATAGATGCTTACTTGCCATAAACAACAAAAATTGCATATAACAGAGAGCACATCAACAAGGCAGATAATGCAAGAGGCCAAGATAGCATCAATAGATATCAATAAGAATTACAACCTGAAGAACATTCCTTAAGATTAAATTAATGTTATTTCCAATAATATCAGACAGCTCGTGACAATCTGCTTCCAGCCTGCTTGTCAAGTCACCAACTCCTTCTCTGCCAAAAAAGTTGATATCCTACATCAAAGGAATCACCCAAAATAGATTGTTAAAGTAAAATAAGATACATCAAAATGATTCTGCTAAACGTAACGTCAGATTGAAAAATACGCTAGACGCTTCAAATGTTGGAGTAGCCACACAAAGCACAAACCTGAGAGATAATAGTAGAATATACAGTCTCTCTGAGGCACCTGACCTGCAAGTATGATAATGAAGAAATTTGGTAACAATAAGAGGGCATAACACATAGATGATGGACCCATAACAAGTTAACTATATATCACACGATGTAAATACAGATTACACAAATTAAAAATGCTTAAAGCAAGTTGGAATAGCAATTATTCCATTTATCAGATTATTAGTAATCATTAATTAAACGTTTTGGAAGCCTCTGTAGCATCGGGAGATTGATTTATTATCATTTTTTTATTTTTTTATTATCATTTTTTTATTTTTTAAAGGAGGGATTGGGGGAGGTACTCACAAAGATGGTATTTCAACCGCAAAACAGCCACTCTGAAGGCCTCTAAGATTCAAATGACAAATAATAAACAAAAAGACATTAAATAGCTAAACATTTTTAAGAAGACTTGTAAATTATAATGTATTTAATGAATTAACCCTTTCCGATAGTTACTAAGATAAATACGCATATTATTTTTTAAAAAACAAAGGCATAAAAGAATGTGAAATTAAAATTTAAACTCATTAATAAAATGGTAGATATATTGATCTTTAATGGGTCTAAATAAATTATTACTCATATTTGTTGTGGTTCTCTGACCACTTTAGAGAAGAAATATGAGAAGAAAAATAAAAAGAATTCTATTACTCTCTTGGAAATAGAATACAAAAATAAAAAACTTCTCTCGTGGAGGATTCTCACGTGGAACCTCTCTTTACATTGTCAAATTCTCTCTGGAATTGCCCACTCTTCTCTCAAGCTCTCTCTGGAACCTAAACACTCTCTTTCTTGGAGTTTACTCTCAATACTCCTCACTTGGGATGATATTGAGCTTGCTCTCTTGGCTTGCCTTGCATGCAACGGGATGAACCTATTTATAGGCTTACAAGGTCGGTTGCATGGCCACAATCTTCAACAACGTTTGACAGTAGCCCACAATTGTTGAGCAAGTTGGAGTTCGGTGTTAAATGCAGCAATGGCCATTGTCAAATATGGTGGCTGAGCAGTCTTCACACTGTCGATGCAGTGGTGGTGCAGCTGGACTTCACAATTCTCCCCCTCCAGCCGCATTTAAACTGATGGTCATCTGCCATCCATTCCAGCTATGTCTCTGCACAGCTTCGGCTTCTTTTGAGCAACAACTTTTGTTAGCATATCTGCTGGATTCTCTTTTGTGTGGATCTTCATCAGTTTCAGCAACTGTTGATTTATTACTTCGCGTATCCAATGATAGCGGATGTCAATGTGCTTTGTATGAGAATGATACATTGAGGTTTTGCTCAAATCCATGGCACTTTGGTTATCACAATGTATCTTGTAGTCTTCTTGCTTGATACCCAATTCTGTGAGAAAACGCTTTAACCACAACATTTCTTTACCCGCTTCCACTGCGGCAATGTACTCTGGTTCAGTAGTGGATAAAGCAACATACTTCTGCAATCTTGACTGCCATGACACAGCTCCCCCCGCAAAAGTGTAGAGATAACCTGATGTAGACTTTCTATTATCAGGGTCTTCGGCCATATCTGCATCTGTATAGCCTTCTAAGATTGGATCACCTCTCCCGTAGCACAAGCACAGCTTCGATGTACCTTTAAGATACCTGAGAATCCATTTGACTGCTTCCCAGTGTTTCTTTTCAGGATTTGAAAGAAATCTGCTCACAACACCTACTGCGTGAGCAATATCTGGTCTGGTACACACCATTGCATACATCAGACTTCCTACCGCTGAAGAATATGGTACTGAAGCAATCTCCTCTATCTCTTCTTTGGATGAGGGCCACAATCTCTTGCTCAACTTGAAATGATTTACAAGTGGAATCCTGACCGGTTTGGCTTTATCCATGTTAAATCTCTTTATCACCCGTTCAACATACTTCTCTTGAGATAGCCATAACCTTCTATTCTTCTTGTCTTGGATTATTTGCATTCCCAAAATTTGTTGAGCTGGTCCTAAGTCTTTCATATCAAAGGACTTAGACAATTCGTTCTTCAGCTGACTAATCTTCTTTCTTCAGCTGACTAATCTTTATTGCATCTTGTCCAACGATCAACATGTCGTCCACATATAGCAAAAGTGCAATGAAGTTTCCACCTGAAAATTTTTGAATATAAACACACTGGTTTAGTGCAGTCCTTTTATAGCCTTGACTCACCATAAATGAGTCAAACTTCTTATACCATTGTCTTGGTGCTTGCTTGAGGCCATACAAGCTCTTCTTCAGCTTGCATGTGAGGTTTTCTTTCCCTGAAACCTTAAATCCTTCCGGCTGCTCCATGTAGATTTCCTCATGTAAATCACCGTGAAAAAATGCTGTCTTCACATCCATCTATTCAAGCTCTAGGTTTAGACTTGCTACTAAACCAAAAATGACTCGAATTAAAGTCATTTTTACCACTAATGAAAAAATCTCATCAAAGTCAATTCCTTTCTTCTGAATAAATTCTTTGACCACCAATCGAGCTTTGTATTTCACCACCTTTCCGCTGCCATCTTTCTTGAGCTTGAACACCCATTTATTCTTTAGTGCCTTCTTTCCTGTTGGAAGCTCAACCAACTCATAAGTATGATTTTTCTAGCAAGGATTCCATCTCATCTTGCATTGCTTGCAGCCACTTTTCCTTCTCTTGATGAGAAACAGCTTCCTGGAAACTCTCTGGCTCCCCCTCTTCAGTAAGCAGAATATACTCAGATTCTGGAAATCTCTTTGATGGAATTTGGCCTTGCTCAGATCTCCGAACTTGTAAACCACTGGTTTCAGGAAGTGTACCATCATCTGACCGCTGTGATGGCCCTGTAGCTATTTGAGAGGATTGAGTCTCCCCCTGCTCAATATCCTCTTCTTCCTCCTGGTCTGCTTCTGGTATATCTTCATGCACCTCATTATCCTCTGTGGCTATTTGTGCTGGTGCTGGATTAGGACAAAAATTCTTGGCACTAGAACTACAATTAGGAGACATTTTGGGCTTTTCAATATCTTCCATTGTCTGGTTTTCATGGAATACTACATTTCTGCTTCTAATAACCTTCTTTGTTTTCGGATCCCATAACCTGTATTCGAATTCTTCATCTCCATATCCTATAAAGATGCATGGAGTAGATCTTGCATCGAGCTTCTGTCTGAGCTCCTTGGATACATGTACATAAGCTAAACAACCAAACACTCTTAAATGAGAGTAGGAGGGAATCTTACCCGACCACACTTTCTCCAGAATTTCAAAATTCAACGGTACTGACGGTGATCTGTTGATTAAATAGCAGGTGGCACGAACAGCTTCTCCCCAGAATGGCTTTAGCAGCTTAGCCATACTGATCATACTTCTGACATTTTTCCATAATGGTTTGGTTCATTCTTTCGGCTATTCCATTATGTTGTGGGGTGCGAGGGACCGTCTTCTCATGTCGATGCCCTGTCTTCTGCAGTAGGCATCGAACTCCTTGGAAGTATACTCGCCTCCATTATCTGAGCGGAGACATTTAAGCTTCTTTCCTATTTCACGCTCTACCATGGTATGAAACAGTTTGAAGTAATCCAATACCTGGTCCTTTGTCTTCAAGAAATATACCCACACTTCTGAGAAGCATCATCAATGAAGGTCAGGAAATACTTGTTGCCACCTAATGATTCCACCTCCATGGGACCACAAATATCAGAGTGCACCAGACTAAGCAACTCTGATCTTTTCGATGCAGAGGAATTGAAGAAGACTCTATGTTGCTTACCAAACAAGCAGTGATTACAAGGATCTAGCGCAGCATCCTTGCAAATAGTGATAAGCTTCTTCCTTGCCAAAGTGGACAATCCTTTTTCACTCATGTGACCGAGTCTCTAGTGCCACAGATTTTGGGACGTCTCTCCTTCTGCAATATTGAGGCTATCTGCACATATCTTCACATGAGTTTTGTACAACGTTCCATAAATATGTCCTTGGGCGACAACTATGGCACCTTTCGTCATTTTCCATGTGCCTTTGCTGAAGTAGTTGTTATAGCCTTGCTTGTCTAAGGCTGCTCCCGAAAGTAGATTAAGCCGAAGATCTGGAACATGACAGACATCCTTCAAAGTGATTGTACAACCAACATTCGTTTTTACCTGAATATCACTAGTTCCCATAATCTTTGCGAAATTGGAATTTTCCATCTTTATCGTACCAAAGTCTCCTGCTTTGTACGTTTTGAAGAAATCTCTGTGTGGAGTGACGTGGTAGGATGGTGCAGTATCGACTACCCACTCAACATCTTGGGTTGATATATGAAGGCATGTCTCTTCTTCGGTGGAGCAAAGCGCCACTTCTCCTGTAAAAGTGACTAGTGTTTCTCCATCCTTTTTCGGCTGATTACCTTGGAGTCTCTGCTCTCTCAACAACTTTATGCAGTTCTTCTTCATGTGACCTTCCAGGCCACAATGATAGCACTTATATGATGATTTTCTGCCGTCTGTAGATCTGCCTCTGCTCTTGCTCCTACCTCTCCCCCTATCTCGACCACCTCTTTACTGTCTTCCTCTCTCTATGACGAGGGCATGTGACTGATCCATGCCAATGTCCTTTCTCCTCGCCTCTTCATTAAATAGGGCATCCTTAACCATAGACATAGTAAGTTTTCCATTCGGGGCCGAATTGCTGAAAGAGACTACCAATGTCTCCCAACTGTCTGGAAGAGAGCTTAGAAGTAGGAGGGCCTGATCCTCATCCCCTAGTTGGTAATCCACAATAGATAGTTGATTTACCAAGCTCTGGAACTCACTGGTATGCTCGGCAACAGAAGTTCCACTCTGTAATTTTAGATTTACCAATCGCTTAAGCAACAGGGCTTTGTTCTGAGCAGTCTTGGCCTGGTACATGTCCTCCAATTTTGTCCAGAGGGCATATGCATCCGTTTCCTTCGCTATATGATGGAAGGCACTATGGTCAATCCATTGCCTGATCTGACCGATCATTTTCTTATTAAATTTCTTCCATTTTGCTTCTTTGCTGGGATCAGGGTTTTCTCCTTTAGCTTCTATAGGATCAAACAGATCCTTACAATTGAGGAGATCTTCCATCCGAGGTCTTCAAAGTGTATAATTTGTGGCAGTGAGCTTAACCATAGCTCCCGAAGATGATTCTTCCATTGACATTATGGCTTGACAAAAAATGGAGCCGAATTTGGTAAAACGGAGTTAACCGTTGCGTCCAGAACAGCCGAAAATGGTGGACTTGACTCTTCTTGGGTCAAAATATAATTACCAGAAATTTTGAGGCAAAAATGTAATTTCATAAAAATTCTAGGTCAACCTGTAAATACAGAAACTACAGGGGTCAATCTGTAATTTTCAACAATTCAGGGGCTGTTCCATAATTTTAGAAACTTCTGATGATGTGGCAGATTATGTTGACGTGTCAACACGTGGCAGATGACATGGCGATTGCGTGGCTGACGACGTGTCGGGTCGCGTGGCAGATGACGTGGCTGAGTGCGCCGACTAAGACTGGGCAAAACCCGACTAGGACCGACCAACCCGCCCGAACCGAACTATTTAGGTCAGTTTGGGTTGGTTTTTAAGTCTTAATCGGGTTGGTTTGGTTACAGATGCATTGGATCCGTGGTTTTCGGTTCGGGTTACGAGTGGGTAGAAAATTTACCCAACCCAAACCGAACCGACCCATACCAATCGTCTCTCGTCTCTTTCATTTCCATTTTCCAGCAGGAATTTGATGCTTGAAAATTAAAAAGAAAATCTCTTGCTCTCTGCCAGTCGAAATCTGTTGCTCTCTGCCAGTCTGCCTTCAGGAAATCTCTTGCTCTTTGCCAGTCTGACTTCGTCTCTCCTCTCTTTCCACCTCTCCAGGAATTGGATGCTTGAAAATTAAAAGGAAATCTCTTGCTCTCTGCCAGTCTGCCTTCGTCTCTTGTCTCTTTCCACCTCTCCAGGAACTTTTCTAAGGTTAGCCATTTCTCATCTCAGATTGTATTATTGCTTCTCTCTCTCTCTCTGTGGCACCGTCGGGCATCGACAACTAATCGGACAGCTTCTCTGTTAGGGTTTTGTTTTCATGCTTTTTTTTCTCATTTGTTTCTCTCTCTTTCTCGCGGATCTAGCCAGTGGTATTTGAAGAGAAGGGTACCATTCGAGCTTCAATGGTAGTTTCTTAACATCACTGTGAGTTTCTCTCTCTCTCTCTCTCTCTCTCTCTCTAAAAACCCCTAATTTTATTTCTTTTTGTGAAGCATTTGTATTGCAAAATCAAATTTTTTTTCAGTTTGTAAAGTAGGCATTCGGTGATTTTGTTTTTCAATCTTTGTGTGTTTTGTAATAAAAGTGCGAGATTCTGGAAATGGAAATGTGTGGTTGTGACTGTTTGGTTGCTTAGAATTTCGGATGATGAAAAGAAATAGCTTTTTATTTTATTTTATATATATTAGGATTTTTCTGCCCCTGATTCTTTCCCAGTCATACAATTACCAAATATTTGTTTTTCTTGTGCCTTAGTCTAGTCTGGGGTGATTTGATTTCTTAGATTAAGCATATTATGTTTCTTTAACCTTAAGATATTGGACTTCCATGTAGAACTTTGTTTCCTCAACTTATGGGCATCATGCAGTTGTTGTTCTGCATTCGATGCCCTTTCCGAAAGTTTTCCTATTGCAATGCATTTCGAGTGCAATTATATGTTGGCCTAATATAAACCATAGCATCTAGTGCATAAATTTTGTATTAATGTCTCGTAAATCAATTAAATTGGCATACTTTCTAGCTGATTTTCTGTTAACCTGTATGAGCACTGTTCGATTAATGAGTCTTATGTATCATTTCAATTTCAATTTTGGGCAAAATGATTATATGACACCTGCCTACACAATCAATCCGTGGACGTCCATATATGCTGTTTTCTATTTAGTAGGGAAAGAAAAGACATAAAAAGTTTTATATTTCTTTCTTTTAAAGTAAATATGTAAGGGAAATTCAGATATAAAATGGTTTGCACATGTTTTTTGCAGAGAGGAACAACTTCATTTGTTGTTTTTCTTCCTTACTTGGGTTCTAAATAAGAAAATGGCTAATTGGCTATCATTTAAATTTTGATTTTTGCTCTTTGATTACATTCATTGGTAATTAACTAATTGGATATGAGGAAAGATTAAAATATATATATATATATATATCTATGCATTGTGAGAACTTTCTCCTTTAATTTCATATGAATTCATTTTAGATTTTAATTATTTGTATAATTATCCAGATTTACAACATAGGTTGGTTTGTTAGCTAACTGAGCTACTCATTGCTGGTCTCAACTAGAAAGCATCCTGAGAGGAACAAGAAGGATAGGATTCCAAGTTCCGTTTGATTTTGGTGGTTGAGAAATTTGGAGGTAAGTTATTAGACTTTTTTCTCATTATTTTTGCATCAATTTGTGAAATTTGAAGTTCATTAGAAGTGGGAAGGTGAAAATTAGTTTTGGAAAGTGTAGTGAAGCTTAGGTTGTGAAATTGTTTGCTGTGAAGTTTGGAGATTGTGAAGTGAAATTTGTGTTATTTGATTTCTATGAAGTTATTATGAACAATGTTTGAATCTCATATTGATTGCATCCACAACATCAAAACATCAAACCATTAAATGTGTCATCGGATATGCATCTAAAAACCCTTCACATTTTTCTTTTATTTGATATGGACTTTACTCCTAAATCTTTTAAAACTAATCTTAAATTTATTTTTCATTTTTTCTGTTTTTTTCGATTGAAGGATTTGATTCTAATGTGTCAACATATTTTTTTTTCTTTTTTTTTTCCTTTTTTTGAGTAAACCGATAACCAAAAAAAAAAAAAAAAAACAGCAAGCACCTTAATGTAGTAAATTAAGTAAAACTAATTCTTGTTTCTTTTTATATGTTTTTCAATAGATTTTTTTGTTTTTAATAGGTTATAGATGGATGAGGACCACAATGATTTGTATGATATTAATGAATTGGAAGAATATCTAAATGAATCAGAGAAAGCTGAGTCTCAACCTTCAAAATCGGATAAATCTTATAAGACACAAAAGAGAAAACCTTCTAGGGCTCCATCTTGGGTTTGGGAACATTTTGAAAAAATTCCAGATAGTGATCCAAGTAATCCTAGATGCAAATGTAAATATTGTGGGGTAGATTATGCATGTGATACTAAGAGGTGTGGAACTAGTACGTTACGGAATCATTTGATGAACCAATGCAAGAAATACCCTAATAGGACAGTGGAGAAAAGCCAACAAGTTCTTTCTTTCGATAGTAGTAGTAGTAATTTGGTGTCTACAAGTACAACATTTAGTAAAGAGGCATGGAGGCTTGCATGTGGTCAAATGATCATCATAGACGAGTTGCCATTTAGCCATGTTGAAGGGGAAGGGTTTAGAAAGTTTTGTAATACTTTGAACCCTAAGTATGAACCTCCATCTCGTAGAACAATTTCTAGAGATGTGTTTCAATTGTACTTAGATGAGAAAATTTTTTTGAAAAGTGTGTTTTCATTGAGGAAGCAAAGGGTTTGTCTTACGACGGATACATGGACTTCCATTCAAAATAACAATTATATGACTCTTACCGCTCATTTCATTGATGATGATTGGAAGTTGCAAAAGAGAATTATAAATTTTTGTATTGTCCAAAATCACAAGGGTGAGACAATTGGTAAGGTTATAGAAAATTGTTTAATTGAATGGGGTATTGAAAGGGTTTTCACAATAACGGTTGATAATGCTTCTTCAAATGATGTGGCTATTAATTTTGTGAACAAAAGATTAGATTATTGGAAAGGAAATGTTTTGGATGGTAAGTTTTTGCAAGTTCGTTGTGCTGCACATATTGTAAATTTGATTGTGACATTTGGATTAAGGGAAATTCATGATAGTATTGCTGGAATTTGTAATGCTATTAGATATGTTCGATCATCGCCTTCAAGGTTATCCAAATTTAAAGAATGTGTAGAAAAGGAGAAGATGGAATTTAGAGAAACCATGGTTTTGGATGTGTCTACTAGGTGGAATTCTACCTATTTAATGTTGAATTCGGCTTTGAAGTATCAAAAAGCTTTTGATAGGATGGTAGATGATGATGGTTTTTTTCTTGGATATTTTGAGGAGGATGAAGTTGGAAGGAAGAGAGCTGGGCCACCTCAAAGTAAAGACTGGGATAGTGCAAGGGTTTTTGTGAAATTTCTTACTACTTTTTATGAGATTACCTTAAAATTTAGTGCCTCTTTGACTGTTACTTCTAATATATGTTTTCATGAATTGAGTTTGATGTATAATGCACTTGTTGAATGGAGTAATAGTCAAAACCATTTGATGGCCAATATGGCAAAGAAAATGTTGACAAAGTTCGAGAAATATTGGGGTTCACTTGGAAATGTCAACAAGTTGTTACTTATTGTCGTTGTGCTTGATCCATGATATAAGCTAGAATATGTATCATATCTTTTTGAGGATGCTTATGAAAGTGGTATGGTTGAATCTTTGACTAAGGATGTGAAAGATACTTTATATAATCTTTATGACTTTTATAAAGAAGTTGATTCTATGGATGAGAGTTCTAAAGTGTCTAATCCTAATGATAATCAATCAATACAAGCACAACAAAGTGGGATGATGGTGGATTCAATGGATGATGGAAGTATAGATGATCGTCGGCGTTTGAAAGAATCACAATTTAAAAAAAGAAAAATGGAGAAAAATGTATTGGAAATAAAGAATGAGGTTGATAAATTTTTGTTTGATCGATGTGAGGATGTGGAGAGTGAGAAATTTGATATTTTGGCTTGGTGGAAAAATAATTGCACAAAATATCGAATTTTATCTCAAATTGCAAGAGATGTATATGCCATTCCAGTTTCTACAGTAGCATCTGAATCTGCATTTAGTACCAGAGGACGTATTCTTGATGCATTTCGAAGTTCATTGGGTCCAAAGATGGTGGAGGCTTTGATTTGTTCACAAAATTGGTTGAAATCAAATCCTATGAGATATGATTATAGAGTTAAAGTACCAATTGAGGATGTTGCATATTATGATTCTATTGAATCAGGTACGATTTTTTTTTAATTATTTATAATTTTATTTTTATCATGTTTTTTAGAGCTTTTTAAATTTTTTTAGTAATATTTACAACGTCTTTTTAGTATTTATTGATTAATTTAATATTATATTTTAATTTGTTTAGGAGTATCTTGTGTTACAAAACAAAATCTACCTCCATCTAATTGATCTATGATTGCTTGGTAAGTTTGTTGTTAATTCCAATTATTTTTTAAATTAGATAATATTTTAGTAATATACTAAATTGCACTTAAGTTTATTGATTGCTAGTTACATTTAATATTTAATCTGTAATTTTAATGCTTTTTGAAGGATGAATGGAATATGGCTTTGCATGGCATATTGTGATAATGGGATTGTGGTTGATGGTGGTTGCTCGTGGAATGAAGTGTGTGGAAGAAGACTATTTAAAATAATTTTTATTTTTATGTATTGTTAGTTTATTAAATTCTAAGTTAATTTTGAAGTTTAAGATATCAAATATGGTTGTATTCTATTTTATAACTAATATTGGTTGTAAACTTGTTGGAGAATTTATTTGTTGTTGTATGATGTATTTGTATAATTAGGTGATAGCTATAAACTTGTATTGTAGTTGTATAGTTTTGTGTTGTATTATTTCACATGTTTGATGCTTAATAGTTAGTTTATTTAGTATTTTTACTTAGGTGAATGTATGTTAAAATTATTTAAGTTAGATAATAATTTGAAAAAGATATTTAATTTAAAATATAATGCATGAATAATAATATAATTAAAGATTGATAATTAAAAAGGTCTAAAAAAGATTTTAAACAATTTTGGCTCAATGTATCAAAATTCATATCTCAAAATAGTAAAAATAAAAAAATTTGGGCTGAAAGTGAAGTTCATCATGAGGCCCAAACCGGCCTAAACCAAAAATAAAAAATTTTGGGCCGAAGCCCATCATAAAGCCCAACCCGACCCAAACCATGAACCCAACCCAAACCGAACAATGATCATTCGGTTCGGTTCGGTTCGGATTGAATGTGACGGTCGGTTCGGTTCGGTTTTGTATCTAACCCAAACCAAACAGGTCGGTTCGGTTTAAAAAAGTCCACAAAACCGAACTGAACCGAATCGAGCCCACCCCTAGCGCCGACGTGTCTGCTGACGTGGTCGTCTTCAACCTCCAAACGGCGCGTGCGGCGCTTGAGGCGCGTGAACTGCTGCAGAAAATTTCAGACGGCACGTGCAGGCGCGTGAGCCTCTGCGTTTCTCTCTGGTGAACTTGTTTGTTCTCGTCTCATCGAGTACTTTCATTTGATATTGTCAAATTAATTATTTGATTAACTTTTCGAAACACCAACTTGAAGAACAGAGGCTCTGTTTCTTCAAATTTTGAACTCAAGCTCTTGACCTGGAGCTCTGATACCACTTGTTATGGTTTTCTGACCACTTTAGAGAAGAAATATGAGAAGAAAAATAAAAAAAAGTCTATTACTCTCTTGGAAATAGAATACAAAAATAAAAAACTTTTCTCGTGGAGGATTCTCATGTGAAACCTCTCTCTACACTGTCAAATTCTCTCTGGAATTGTTCACTCTTCTCTCAAGCTCTCTCTGGAACTTAAACACTCTCTCTCTCGGAGTTTACTCTCAATACTCCTCGCTTGGGATGATATTGAGCTTGCTCTCTTGGCTTGCCTTGCATGGAACGGGATGAACCTATTTATAGGCTTACAAGGTCAGTTGTATGGCCACAATCTTCAACAGCTTCTGACAGTAGCCCACAATTGTTGAGCAAGTTAGAGTTTGGTGTTAAATGCAGCAATGGCCATTGTCAAAGATGGTGGCTGAGCAGTCTTCACACTGTCGGTGCAATGGTGGTGCGGCTGGACTTTAAAATATTGCTACTAGAAATTGAATTATAAGACTGAACTTGCATATCCCTGACGTGAAACACAAAATAACTAATAACTGCGATTTCCTAGCGAACACTGTGGTCTCCCCATTCTGTGCGGAAAATATAGACTCTGTTAGTATACTTGGCATCGAAATCTCTGAAAGCTGAGGCATGAAAGAACATGTATTAAAAAAGCGAAATAACATTGAACTAGAATTGTGATAGGATCGGGTCCTATTTCCATGCACCTTCTTCTCTTTCCCAGACACGTTCCCACGTTTCCATGCATGACCCATGCAACCTCCATGGGTTTTGACGTATCGTTAGCAGTTGAATTGAACGATAACCGTAGCAAGTTAAGAGCAGTTGTTGTAGATGTTAGCAAAGCATATATGAGTTCCAGAAATGTAAATATGAAAATTATGAATGGAAATCTGAACTTTTCCTTCTCCACTCTTTCTCTCTTTAGACTCTGTCTATAGTTTTCTCTCTGTTCTGCTCTGTTTTGCAAGACCAAAAACAGAGGATATTTTCTCAATTTCACGTAGGCACTTAACAAATTGTATTTAATCCAGTCGTTACTAATATGAAAAAGCACTCAAAATTAGTGTCAAAGGATTGAAGAACAACGTACCGCAGCGATGATTAAAGCACCAAACGCAACGAAGATAACCCATCTATCATCTTTGACCAATTTCCACAATCGACGAAGAGCAAATAGAAGCGTAACGGGTTTCGCCACTTCCTCTTCCTCACTCTCGCATAAACTCCACCAACTACCTCCCGGCATTACTGACCCAACAAATTCAACTCATTTCTGAATAATCCCCTATAACCGAATAGTTTTATCTCGGTCTTCTTCTTCAGCTCTCGGCGCAAATAGTCCACCCATGAGAGCATGATTTACGAGCTGGAAACGATGGCGTTTGGATGCGACGCGTAGAACTGGAAACAGGGTTTTGGTTCTGGGATTGAACACTGATTCTCTGGAGCTGTGGGTGGTAGGGGTTTTTCTGTGTGGTTGATATGAGGTGCAGAGAGAGCCAAGGTTCGAGAGGGGGACAGCCATGGAAGAGAGTGAATTTGTTCTCGTCGGAATATAGAGTAAATTAGGGACCTAGAGAAGGTTGTTTCAGTAATTTCGACGCAGTGGGCGATTTTCCACAATGGCGAGGTTTGGAGTCTATGCCTCTCCAATTTATTCTTCTTTTATTTATTTATTTTATTATTATTATTTCTTTTTTCCTCTGTTCTTGTTACTTTCTTTAGCGCAATGGAGCGGGTAGTAAACGTTCCAATCGGATTTTTATTTTTATTTTGTTCCCAAGTCAATTCTTGTTAATTAACAAGTAATCATTTTGTATACGAAAAATTTCAAATATTTAATTGAGCAAAACTTTTTCTACACATTAAGAAAATATATATTTATGAAAGTATTAAGGTGAAAAAGAAGTAATCTGTTGCACACTATTGATTGGAGATTCACTGGTGTGTTGCTCAATCAAAAATTGTTGGAAAATTTCGTTTTATTTATATTATTTGATGGACATTATCAGATGTGGTTATATGAATTGGATCCTTTCTTGATTAGTGAATGGTTGGTTGATATTCACAGTCAAATATGTTCGAGGAGGTTGAAAAAAATCAAAGAAAGGAAATAATGGAAGTCATAGGTTATACTGTTTGAATTGATTTGGTATTCAATATTTCTAGTATAATTATTTCTTATTAGCAATTACAGAATATATTCATAAGTGAATTGTAAATAGGAAAATACACGCTAATTCCAATTCATAAACAACAATAATACAAAGACAGCATGTTATGTTCATAATTCACTGGCAGCCAAACAACACTATAACGAATTTTTTGGTAAAAAAAAGATTACATTAATGGCACAAAACGCTATGATAAAACACTGCAGAGGAAGAATTACTTCTAGGATGAAAGACAGCCGTCCAGAAACAATCATGACCAAGAAAGGATCCACAGCAGTAACAAGGAAGAAAGAATACCACAAAAGAAGCTAATATTTCTAGAATAATGCGAGTTAGGACGGTGGAGTAGTATTATCATTACAATAGCATAAATATGCAAAGTACTGATGAAGATTAGCATAGTTACAAAGTTTGTATCAAAAGAAAAGATTTTTGAATTGAACTTGAGTTGAAGGAGGACAACCATGGTGCTCAAATGAAATATGAAAATCTGATGTGATAACATAATAGCATTCTCCGATCGCTCTTGCTGCCTGATCATAAAGAATATATAAATATTTTTCAAACAAATAAACAAAATAAAACACCAATATCTGGCTTTTCAACCAAAAAAAAAATCAATAAAAGTAAACTCTAATTCTGATGAATTTTAAAACTCTCAATTTTATAAATTCGTATATTACTAAAACGGAACTCTAATTCCAGGGAATTTTAAAACTCTCCATTTTTAATTTTAAGAGAGAAATAGAGATAAACACCAAATTCTAGCTTTCCAACAAATAAAAATAAATAAATAAAAAGTAAGAAAATTGAGAACAATCCGTAAGAAAACTTCCTATGCTTGCATATTACATCATCAATATAATTCTCACGATATACTTTTATTATATTTACCATAGAAAAAGAAATATAAATATAGCTCTATTATATATATTGAAAAAGATATATATCAATCCACTTCCTTTCCCTGGAGATGTGACTTCGACTTGGACTAAACCAAAAATATAATTAAAAAAAAAATCAACATTTTTCTAAATGTTTACCAGATTTTTTTACTAAATGATATATGTTAAATTATCATTAGTTGATATATTTATATAATCTAAATATAGAAAAATAAACTTTTAAATAAATAAATGAATTAAAAAAATAATTAAATACTATCACATCATGTGCCACATCATTTAGTAAATAAATTTATCGAATATTTTGATAACCATAATATCATCGTTTTAAAAAACCATCACATGTATAAAAAGTGATTACCTTAACCAAGATTTTATTTAAACTATCCCCATCCGTAACTAAACCGTGCAAATTGGAAAAAGAATAGCTATGAGGAAACAATGATAGGCTTGAAAGGGGTTTGCAATTATAAGATAAACCAATTGAATCACTTAAAAAAGACAACCGATCAAATGATTCGGGTAACTTCAATTCTTGAAGTAAAAATTGAGACTAATCTGGAAGAAAGCGAAAACCAAGACACATACGTATGTCATACAACTTGAATGATGAAGACATAACATTGCGTGGGAGCTCATTTTGCTACCTCCTTACCAAAAACTCACTGTTTCACCTTATCTCCCCATTGTTTTCTCTATTGCTTTTTTGATTATAAGTTGCTGGAACTTTGTTTGTTTTGTCCCATTGATTTTTGTTTTGGATTTTATTTTTAAAGGATTTAAAAAAAGAGGCAAAAAAGAATAGTAGGCATTTTAGTCCTGAAGGAAAGAGAGGGGTGAGAGAGAAAGAAAAAGATTACATGCCTCATCAAGCATGGATAATAGTTTGACCTTCCATCTTTGATGCTCAATTTTTTTAGTGGTTGACAAAGAAGAAAAACAAACCAAAAAGAACAATAGGTGTATTATCAAAAACCCATGTGAATTGACCAAAAGCCCTTCCTTCTTTTTCTCCTAATGTAGTGAAACCTTAAAGAGAAATCGATGGATTAGGAAGAAGCACGTGGAAAGTAGAGAAAGTTGCAATAGCAGGTGGATGATGTGAAGGGGATCTTGGATGTAGATTCATTAGAAAAAGTTGCATTGTAGTTACTAGGTCCACATTAATACTTTGAATATGATGGTGTTGATGATGATGATGCTGAGTTATAGATAGGAGTGTCAATTTAGGTCATAATACGATAACATGATTTGAAAACGATTTGAAGTTGGGTTCAGATCAAATTCGGATTAACCCATTTAACATAATTATTGAACATGTCAATTTTAGATTGATTCATTTAACCCAAAATTGTTTCAAATTAACCGGTTTAACAAAACATGTCAACCTAATATGATATAATTATAATCCGTGAAATTATCATTTTAATATACTAATTTACTATTAATAAAATTTTAACTAGTATTTTTTATTACTGAATTATAAACTTATTTAAAGTTGCATTATTAACTTTTTTTATTAATTAAGAAATAAAGAATAAAAATTATTAAAATAATATTTATTTACTTAAATATAATATGTTTAATATATATGAATTTATGGACATTGAAAAAATAAAATTAGCATGCTTAAGAGTATTTGAAATGTAGAAAATTAAAAACATGATTATTAATAAAGTTTTTTTTTGTATATTATTTATATAGAAATAGCATTGGGTTTATTATGTATACATAAAAATGATATGATTATATTATATGATATTATATGATTATTTTATTATATTATTATAATATCATATCATATGTTATATTACTGTAAATTTATAACTATAGTTATATGATTTTACATATATATTTTAATTTAGAATTAGTTCATGATTAAATTATTTTTATTTTATATGAAATAATTAATTTAAATAAGTTAATTTATTTTATTTGATAAGTTTCATGCAAATAGGTTGATTTCATATAAAAGAGTCAATTTGTGTAAATTGGTTAATTTTGTATAAATGGATCAATTTCATGTAAACCAGTCATATTTACCCATTTAATAAACGGCTTGCAGGGTCGTATTAGGTTCCCTGTTTATTAAACAAGCCGTATTCAGGTTGAAGAATTCTGACATGATTAATAAACGAGTTATATTCAAGTTAATAATTTTGACACGATTAATAAACGAGTTAACACAAACCCGACATGGTGACATGAGTTGACACCTCTAGCTTTAGGGGTGAGCAAAACCTGAACTAGACTAACCAAACCGAAGCACATTTGGTTTTACATTTATTGATTGGGTTAATTGGTTAAATATATTAAAAAATTAAGGTATTTGGTTCTTGTTGCGGGTTGGGTGAAATTTCACCCAATCCAACCCACACCAAACCGATGCCTTACTCATTATAACTCAAACTGTCAGGACCCGTCCAGAATTCCTCCCTGGAATCCTAGACAAGCCCTGATCCCAGGGAAATACCACCGAACCTTCCAACGGAAAATCCGGCAGCACCTCCCCTAAGGGTAGGACTAACCAAAAATTACCTGCACTGAAAACACACTTCTATAAACATCCCCTTATTCCTCCCACAATACTACAGATTGATTCCACAATTTTCAGCACTTCAAATAATAACAGCAGCAACCCAGTGCATAAATAATAACTACACGTCCAATACAGTATACGGAGCATTATACAGATAATGTGGAATTTATACAAGGACAGATAAAGAAATAATACAAGATGGAGAGGAAAAGGGAAGAAATACTTCTTGGACTTCGGCAACGAACTGAGACGTCGGGCTCGCTCCGGACAATCAACGTCTCTCAACCTGGACCTAGGAGAACGGAATTTAAAAACGTGAGATGCTAATCATTTCAATGAGTGACCCTATCTACTGTACACCTTTAATATTAATAATATACCAAATAAAGGGATTTAATTAATCAATACCGAACAATTAAATAAATAAATAAACAATTGAGGTAACAATTTCTCTCAAAACCCTCACTATTCACTCCGTTGGAAATGTTCCCCTTTTAAAACATTTTCACAAAACCCGATATTCGTACTTCCCGAAAACCAAGGGACCAAATAATTTAATAAACAACAAATAAATAAATAAATACCCCAAATATAAATAAACTGCAATAAATTATAATAAATAATTTTGTACTCTTTGGGGTTTGAAATTTCTATCCGAAAAATTGTACTTGACGCATCACACCATATACCAGTGATGCCCTCCGATACCCAGCGTCCTGAGCACCGACTGGCGGGGAGATTAAAGAGAGAAACTTGCAAACGGCACTTCGGCGTCCCGACAGTACCGCTGCTGAAACCATCATCCCGGCCAAGGAGGGGGGCGGCTGTGGCCAATAATAAACTTGCCTGCCCACGGTCCAATGGCAACTCAAGGGTGAAATAATAATACTTGCGCACTGAACCACATATACATATACCAGAACACCAATACTGTATGAATGCGTCTAAAATAATTATTAAACCAACTGTATCGTTTTCCAAAATTTACCGTGGGAAATATACCAAATTTTCACAAAATACCATCCCACATATTTCCTTTTCACAATCCGGTACGAAAACATCAATAACAAATAAAACTATACCTTTTCTCGTAATACGAGATTCAACAATTGAAATACCGCGGGCATAATTTATAAAATTAAACCAACAACTTAAACAAATATTTTCATAAAATATTTAACCCAATTATGCCCAAAAAATAACAATTAAAACCACGTACGATTATTACTGAAATATACTTTGCTCATGCACAATAAATAAATTAAACCACAATAAAATAATACTCTGAAAATTCTTAGTAACCCAAAATTCCGTTTAGTATCAATGGGTAAAAATATATATATAAAATAATATTTTTTCCCGACTATATTTAAATTCCACCACATGAGCATAATTTCAGATACCAATTTAACAGCAATTAAATATAATTAATTATCCCAAAATATTTATTAAAGGTGGGTCACTCACCTGGAGCACGCAATTAATCTAAGATCCACCATGGGATCAATTCCATGACTCACCCGTGCTCCTAGAACAAAATCCACACACAGTCAAATAAATTAATATTTTAATCGGATAAATAATACCTGGTACCCGGGGGGTCAAACACAAACATTATCCAAAATAGTCGAATAATATACCGAATCGAAGTTTGAGCGACGAGGATTACAAATCCGGTCTCCATCGACCCCAATTCCGCCGAAGGTGGTCGGAAAGCTTCGACCGGATTTAAACTTGAAGGATCTCTTAAACGGTGGGGATTTTGGGCAATCTAACCCCGGAAATAGACTCAGAGGGGTCGAAAATGGTGGAATAGAGGTATGGGTCGGGCTGGGTTGGTCGGAAATGGCAAGAATCGCCGGAAAAACGTAACCGGCCGCCGCCGACTTCACCGGCCCGATCTGGGCGCGTCCGGCGGCGATTGGCCGGGAAATTTAGAGGCTGAGGTCGCGGTGAGCTGGGCTTCACCGGTGGCCAGCACGTGTGGCTTTCCGGCGACTGAAATCCGGCCAAAAGGCCGGTCAAAGAGAGCGAGGGAGAGAGTCAAAGGAGAGAGAGAGAGAGAAGTCTGTGTGTTTCTTTTTGTCTCTGTCGAGCTTGGGGAAGAAGAAGGGAAGGAAGGGAAAAGAAAAGAGAAAGGTGTTTTTCCACGTGGGGGAAAAGAAAAGAAAAAGAAAAAGAAAAAGGAAAATAAAATAAAATAAAAATAATTAAATAATTAAATAATAATAAAAACAATATTATATAAAAAAAATTATAAAATAACATGATATTACACATGGTTGACATGTGGCTTCTCAACATGGTGACACATGGTCATCTTCATTAAGTCACACGTGGCACATCGTTACGCGTTTAAAAATAATATTAAAATAATACGGTATTTGAAAAATTCTACAGGTCCATAACTTTCAAACCACATGTCCAAATCGGATGTGCCACTAGTCTACGGACTCGTATCGACGAACACTTTACAATCATGCATGAGTCAAAGCTCAACTTTACATGAATAAAAAGTCAACTCCGGCACCCCTTGGACAGTTTGGACCTCAACTTGTTTTGCTCATAACTTTCAAACCGTAGCTCTGTTTTCAACGTGCTACTAGTCTACAAACTCGTGCCAATGTGTACTTCGTAACGGTACCTCAGTCAACCTAGAATTCCAATCGGGTCAAAAAGTCAACTTTTGACCCATTGGTCAAAGTCAAAATCAAAGTCAACGTGCAAAAATTCCGACATGGTTCGGGGCGGGGTGTTACAACCTTCCCCCCTTACAAAAATTTCATCCTCGAAATTTCTTACGTCGCTGAAACGTATAAGAATATTGATTGCGGATTTGTGCTTCGAGCTTCCACGTCGCTTTCTCGACTAGATTAATTTACCACAAGACTTTTGATCTGAGAAAATAGTCTTATCGACCCATACGCATTCTTCATGACTTAAAATCTGCACTGGTCTCAGCATAACTTCCAAGTGTGAATTCTGCACTGTGCTTGTCCAATGACCTGTGGTGAAAGGCGATGCAGTCATTAAGTCTCGCTCCAAGTGTATCTATATACACACAACTGTATAGCTCTTCTCCCGAACCTGAGCAGCTTAACTTAGCAAGTATAATAGAGACCTCATCCACTATCACTACACTACCATCACGCCTAATAGTGGATTTTAACTTTCCTCTTGTGCAACTTTCCTTCTCATGCCCCCTAATTAAGGATATTCAAACTAGTCCACGAGAACACGATCTGCAATTCTTGGTCATAGTCAAACGCTAACCATAAAGTGCTTCTGAAGCATGCATCCTCAAACCAACAACCAACTCTCGTAACTCGATCAGCAATTCAAAAGGTAAGATTAGAACTTAAGTCTAATTTCCTCAAATACTAGTATCACCAAGTTAAGGTTGAGATTAATTCACTTGTCTTTGATTACCCTCCTAGTACTTACAATTATAAAACCCTTGCTCCTCATTGATTAACCAATAGTCTTAACCTCGACAAACATCGATCTTTCTTTTAACTATATTCATCAAGGTCATGAATAAAATTTCTCAACATCCAAATACCATTCTTGAAAACCCTAAGTTCCCCCAATTTCAAATAAATTCCATGAATCCACACCTCAAGCAATAAGGAATTTAAATCTTAATTCTAGCATCACCACCAATACTAGGAACAAATCACTAGATCCTTAACCCATAAAAGTATTCCACACTTCTTAAATTCTAACTACGTCCCAAAAATCATACTCCTTATCATTGTAAATTATCACCAACAATATCAACCACCTTGAATCGATAAAGCACCACCAATACGAACCTTAAATCTCCAAGGAAATAAGATATCAAGATCTTAGCTTCTAGAATGAAAATAACCATGCTTAAACATCTAAGCATGCCTAAGGAATCATCCTCATCTCATTAACCTCATCAACAACCAAGTAGAACTTTAATCACTATCCGGATCTTGTTTGATTCTCTAAACGTTGTCGTACCTTCTCTTTGTGAATGATAATTTAAGCACGAAATCCATGTTTACATCTCCCTACTTTTACTTGTCGGTGACTTAAGTACCTTTATTCGAATCCTATAACTTCTTTATCGTGCCAAACCATAATGTCGTCTAGTGAGCATTCCATACATCTTTGTACCCTTGGGGTGTATCACATACATTGAATCGCGTGCTTCCTTTAGGATCTCCTTTTTGAACTAAACGATGCCCTACTTTGGATTCTCAACTGGCGATACTTAACCCTTAAGTCGCTCTTGGAAAAAAAACCATAACATAAAACAAATAATAAAATATATTTTTCAAATATACCTAACTTGCATAAGCAATTGTTAAAACTCCACATTGGAATAATAATAAAAACATGAATAAATGCATAAAATCATATCTTAAAATCCATAGCATAAAATGAAATATGCACACTCATAATGGAGGTACGTACGATACCTTCTACATACTACGTGATCCATGATTCCAACTGTCACCGACACTCTGCTACCAATACAACCCAGGGTGGTTGCCTATATTGGCCGTCCAATCCCCTGGACTTGTAGGCAACATGATTATGGGGCTAGCTCTACATGGACCACATTGGTTCGCCGCCTCCATATGGTGCAGTATAATATCAAACAATATAACATACAAATACATGTACGAACATAAACAAAACAATACTTGAATAAAATACTTTTAATTTCAAATATCACTTTGAAAAGTATTTAATTTCGATAAACGATCGGAAAAATATTTTGATGCCTTGAAATCGATCGACACACATTCATACTCGGCAACGAGTATCGATATGGGTGATGACCTTGCTAAACCGTAGATAGCTGATACACACCCTTAGGCAATCATCCTTCTTCTCCATGAACGAAACGGATACCATTCACGATGATAAGCTTGACCTAGTGAAACCTTTATCCACCAAATCTTGCAGCTGAACCTTTCAATCCTTTAACTTTACTGGAGTCGCACAGCATGGCGGTACTGAAATAGATCGGTGTCCAAAGCCAAATCAATAATGATTCGATATCCTTTTTACGGTCGTAATCCAGATAACTTGCTGGGAAAATACTTTCAAATTGCTTCCCACTATTAGCGGTTCCAACGCTCACCATCTTCTTTGGCATCAACCACTTGGGCCATAGACCCTTCACAACCATCCTCCGATAGCTCCTTACAATGACTGCAGAAATTAACCTCCGTAAAGACTTCCTAACTCCTCACGAAGCACCACTTCAGGTAAGCTGAATCACTTTAACTTTACTCCCTTATGCTAGCGGTCCATAAACATAAGTTGCATAACCACTCGAACCATATCTAGGACCACTTCAAATCCCAAAAAGATTCACAGAACTAGATCTGCCCCCATTACTTGACCTTCGAAAAGAAAATGCAATTCTCGACCATCGACTAGGCCATAGGAATTCCTCGTTAGGATAGGTGATCCTAATTAACACCCTCGAAGATTAGAGTTATTCAAACTCGGGCAACGAATTTGCATCGAGATAAACGGAAAGAACGCTTTAAGACAGATAAAACGAGAGATTAGACGCGGAAGGGATGCACAACAATGCACAGTCCCTTAGGAATACTAGAACCTAGAGCTCTGATACCAACTGTCAGGACCCGTCCAGAATTCCTCCCCGGAACCTTAGACAAGCCCTGATCCCAGGAAAATACCACCAAACCTTCCAATGGAAAATCCGGCAGCACCTCCCCTAAGGGTAGGACTAACCAAAAATTACCTGCACTGAAAACACACTTCTATAAACATCCCCTTATTCCTCCCACAATACTACAGATTGATTCCACAATTTTCAGCACTTCAAATAATAACAGCAGCAACCCAGTGCATAAATAATAACTACACGTCCAATACAGTATACAGAGCATTATACAGATAATGTGGAATTTATACAAGGACAGATAAAGAAATAATACAAGATGGAGAGGAAAAGGGAAGAAATACTTCTTGGACTTCGGCAACGAACTGAGACGTCGGGCTCGCCCTGGACAAGGATTACAAATCCGGTCTCCATCGACCCCAATTCTGCCGGAGGTGGCCGGAATTTGGCCGGAAAGCTTCGGTCGGATTTAAACTTGAGGGATCTCTCAAATGGTGGGGATTTTGGGCAATCTAACCCCGGAAATGGACTCAGAGGGGTCGAAAATGGTGGAATAGAGGTATGGGTCGGGCTGGGTTGGTCGGAAACGGCGAGAATCGTCGGAAAAACGTAATCGGCTGCCGCCGACTTCACCGGCCCGATCTGGGCGCATCCGGCAGCGACTGGCCAGGAAATTTAGAGGCTGAGGTCGCGGCAAGCTGGGCTTCGCTGGTGGCCGGCGCGTGTGGCTTTCCGGTGACTGAAATCCGGCCAAAAGGCCGGTCAAAGAGAGCGAGGGAGAGAGTCAAAGGAGAGAGAGAGAGAGAGAGAGAAGTCTGTGTGTTTCTTTTTGTCTTTGTCGGGCTCAGGGAAGAAGAAGGGAAGGAAGGGAAAAGAAAAGAGAAAGGTGTTTTCCCACATGGGGAAAAAGAAAAGAAAAAGAAAAATAAAAAGGAAAATAAAATAAAATAAAAATAATTAAATAATTAAAAAATAATAAAAACAATATTATATAAAAAAAATTATAAAATAACATGATATTACACATGGTTGACATGTGGCTTCTCAACATGGTGAGACATGGTCACCTTCATTAAGTCACACGTGGCACATTGTTACGCGTTTAAAAATAATATTAAAATAATACGGTGTTTGAAAAACTCTACAGGTCCATAACTTTCAAACCACATGTCCAAATCGGACGTGCCGTGCATGAGTCAAAGCTCAAATTTGCATAAATAAAAAGTCAACTCCGGCACCCCTTGGACAGTTTGGACTTCAACTTGTTTTGCTCATAACTTTCAAACCGTAGCTCCGTTTTCAACGTGCTACTAGTCTACGAACTCGTGCCAACGTATACTTCGTAACGATACCTCAGTCAACCTAGAATTCCAATCGGGTCAAAAAGTCAACTTTTGACCCCTTGGTCAAAGTCAAAGTCAACTGTCAACCTCGGTCAACGTGTAAAAATTCCAACATGGTTCGGGACGGGGTGTTACACAAACATTTTATTTTATATATAAATATAGTATATAAAACATATGTTAAAAATTATTTTTATTAAAATTATGTACACCCTTAGATTTTTTCCCATCTAATCCCCACCATTGGATTCAATCCCATTTCATAAAACACGTTTGAAGTCCAAGTAGCCAACCTAACCACCACTCCACCAACAAGCAAAGCAGCCTCTGAACTCCCAACGACAATGCCACCAAGCAAGCAATGGCAACGCCAAGCAGGGTTAACTCCCAACCCCACCACTGGCAACACCACCAAGCAAGCACTAATAACAATCTAGTATGTGCCCCTATTTTGCATGGTGAAAAATAGAGCAGAACAAAGGAATTGAGGGGAGAGATGGGAAGAATAGAATAAAGAAAAGTTAGATAGTTTCTCATTCATAACGTTTCCTTTATATTCCCTTAGTTTGTATAACAAGTTACCACTGACTATAACTGCTCCTAACTAAAAGGAAGACATGGCTAACATGGCGTCAGTTATATTTACATCATGGCTATGGTTACCTTTGTAAAGAAAGAAAGAAAGAAAGAAAGGTTTTCATATATTCCTACCTTTAAACTACACGAGAGTCATGTAGAGAGAGAGAAAGAGAAAGAGAGAGAGAGAGAGAGAGAGATGCAAAGAATGTAGAGAGCCATGCAGCACGTAGCATGGATGTGCATGGGAAACATATAGAGTTTTGTGAATCGGTGAGCACTCTCCCATGTAGCATCAGCAAGTGTTGTTCCTTACCATTGCACTAGAATTTCAATTTTAGGACAATATTTTCCACGTTGGATGATTTGGCTATTCGATATAGCTTTAGGTTGAGCCAATATTGTTGCTTCTTTAGCCATTGGTGGCAAAGTAGAGGATGTAACAGGCAGATGTCCAACCTATTTCTTTAATAAATTATCATGAAAGACATCATGACTTTGAGCTCCTTGAGGTAGTTCTAAAGGGTAGACCACTAGTCTAACTCGTTCTACAACACAATATGGTCCGTAGAATCACGATGATAATTTGAAAGAGCAACAAAATGTGATTGACCATTGTCAATATGGTTGTAACTTTAAATACATATAATCCCCAATGTCAAAAATGACCTGTTTGCTCTTGTTTTCATATGGTCTCAAGCAGCAACTGAATTTTGGTGCAAGTCCTCTAAAATCTAAGCTCTGTCACGAAAGAACTCATCCATAGCATGAACTTTGATGGTCCTTGAACCATAAGATAGCACCGTTGAGGGTCGCACACCATACACAGCTTCAAAGGGAGAAACATTAGTGGCCACATGAGTAGATGTATTATAGCTATACTTAGCTCAAGGTAACCAGTTAAGCCACTTATTTGGCTGATCTCCTGCAAAATAGTGGAGATATTGTTCCAAAGTGCAATTTACAATCTCAGTTTGTCTATTGGTCTGTGGATGGTAGCTAGAACTCATTTTTATAGTTGTTCCTTGCAACTGGAACAATGTCTTCTAGAAAAGACCAGTGAAGACCTTATCTCGGTCATTAACAATGGAAGTTGGTATGCCATGCAACTTCACGATATTTTTTATGAAGGCTTCGGCTGCTATGGTAGCTGTATAAGGATGCTTCAAAGGAACAAAATGGGCATATTTCATTAAGTGATCCATTACCACCATGATTACTGAATATCCACAAGAAGAAGGTGGCCTTTTGATGAAATCCATGGAGATAAAATGGCAAGTGGTTGTAAGAGTCCTGCGTCCTTGGAGCAATCGACTTTACTCTGCTCATAAGTGGGGCGCTCCTTGATATATGTTTTGATCCTCAGTCGCATCTTTGGCCAGAAAAAAATCCTTTTTAATCTTTCTAAGAGTTTTATGGTATCCAAAATGCCCACCCATGGAAGTAGAATGATTTTCTGCCAAACTTTTAGTTATTAGAGATGAAGTAGGACTCAAGCAAACTTTACCTTTATGGATCCAAATTCCCATCCCGAAGTAGATAATGTTAAGTTTGAGTTTGACTAGAATTGGAAAGCTCTACATAATATGAATCTTGATGTCCTTCTTATTGGGGTTCCCTCCACCAATCAAGTGACAACAAGGAGATTGCTATGCATTAGAGTTCTCCAACCTGAACAGTGCGTCGGTTCCATGGTTGTCTCTTCCTTATTTATACTGGATTGTGTAGTCCTAACCTTTGATCTTTGGCAGCTGTCATGTTTATGCAGGCGTGGTAATTTGCTGCTCCAATAAGTACTTCAGACTCCTTTGGTCAGCCCATACCACAAAGGGCTTTCCCAACAAATATGGCCATAACTTTCGGATAGCTTTAATGATTGCCAACATCTCTTTCTCATAAGTGAATAGTGACAAGGATGATCCCTTAAGTGCTTCACTAAAATAACCTACAGGTCTATTATTTTGCATCAATATAGCTCCAATCCTTACTCCACAAGCATCACTCCCTACCATAAAAGGTTGAGAAAAATCTGGAATTTATAGCCCTGGTGGTGTAGTGTGAGCTTCCTTTAGCTTTTCAAAAGCTTCTACAGCTTTAGCAGTCTAGTGGAACCCATTCTTAGTAAGAAGTCTTGTCAATGGCACTGCAAAAACCACTTATGAATTTCCTGTAGTAACTGGCAGTCCCAAGAAACCATGCATGCCCCTGGTAGTGGTGGGAGTTGGCCACCTATTGACAGCCTTTATTTTAGATGGGTCTATGCTCACCTTACCTTGGGCGATAATATGGCCCAAATACTCCACTTGTGGGACGCTAAATTGGCATTTTGATGCCTTTGCAAATAATTGGTTGGCAGCAAAAATTTCCTATACATGTTGCAGGTGTTTAAGATATTCATTCCAACTATTGCTATAGATCAAGATGTCATCACAGAATACCAAAATGAATTTCCGTAAATGTGGTCACAATAAGTTATTCATCATGTTTTGGAATGTAGCTGGGGAGTTCATTAATCCAAATGGCACACAACAAACTTATAGTGGCTTTCATGAATTTGGAAGGCAGTTTTGTGAACATTCTCATTGTGCACCCGTATTTGGTGGTAACCTGATTATAGATCAATGTGAGAAATATTGGGCTCAATAAAGTTCATCCAGTTATCATCGATCACCGGTATCATATATTTATCTTTGATAATGATGTCATTGAGAGCCAAGTAATCCACATAAAATCTTCAATTCCCATCCGCCATCTTTACAAAAAGAACCAGTGATGAGTAAGGACTACAACTGGGTTTGATTATTCTCAAGTCGAGAAATTCTTTAAACTGTCATTCAATCATAGATTTTTGATAGTAGAGATATCAATACGATCTCACACTAACTGACAGCTCACCTGGTTGCAATGGTATCCCGTGGTCATGGCTACGGCATGGTGGCAAGCCACTAGGTGTGGAAAACACTTGAGAAAATTCTTCCAATAAAGCTTGTAAATCCGCTGAGTACTTGAGTTCAAGGGACTCTTTTTTAATGGGAAGAATCTATAGGAGGGATCTGGTGCCATATAAGGCAGTGTAACCCCTTCCCATAAAGTTCTTTGAGGGTGTCTGGTTTAGTTCCTTGAAGCTGGTGGACTACCGCATCTTTTGTAAATTTCATAGTAGGTGCCTGATAGTCCATTTCCATCAGTTCAAGTGTGGCAAGCCATTGAACCCCCAACACAGCATGAAAAGCAATAACTGGCAGAATATAAAAATCTACTTGTACAAGGTAGCCTCGTATTGTTAGCTTAAGGCCCTCACATCTTCCTATGCATTTAACTTTCTCCTCATTAGCTACCACAACTTTCAAGTCTCAGCCTTGCTCCACCAGCAGTCCTAACCTTGAAACGAAGCCATGGTCCATGAAGTTGTGGATGCTGCCTCTATCTACCAACACTAAAACACCGCGATTTCATATTTTTCCTGGCACTCAAATAGTCTAGGGTTTAGCAACTCCTGTAATCGCATTTAAGGAAATCTCGGATAAGGATATTGCATCTCGTTAATCTTGCTACACTAGCTTTCCTCTTCTTTCTTCCTTGAAAACCTCTGGGTATTCAATCATGAAGAGTTAAGGTCAAATGCAACAGTGTCCTAAAGAGAATTTTTTTGTCACAGTAATAACAAAGCCTTTTTTACTTAGCGTTCCTGCACCCTTGTCCCATAATTTTCTTAAAAGGGACCTGTGGTTAAGAGTTAGACCTCATTGTGGATGGAGGTGGGTTAAAAATTCCTATGGTAAACTCTACAGCATTGTTAGATTTTGTTAGGTAGTTCCTAGATTCTTTCTTTACAACAAATTATGCTCCTCTGCCAACTGTGAAACCCCTATGACTTCTGTGATAGAATGTGGTTGCTTAATTTTTACATCCAAACGTACCTCATCCTTCAATCCAGCGATAAAACATCCCATCAAGTAGGATTCTAATAGCCTATCAATGTATTGTGACAATTGTTCAAACTCATACTGATATGGAGAAAATGTGGCGGTTTATTTCAATCAGGTGAGAGCCTCAGATGGGTCTTCATAATCAGTGGGACCAAATCTTTAGAGTACTGCTTGTATAAACTCCTTTTAAGTGAGTGGACCCTTGAATTTATTCACCCATTAGAACCATTAAAGTGTTACTCCCTCTAAGTGGAAGAAGGCCAATTGGACTTGGTGCTGTGGCTCTACTCCCTGGAATTCAAAGTATTGTTCACACTTAAATATCCATCCACTTGGGTCCTCTCCCTCAAATTTCAAAAAATATAACTTGAGGGCGGACGGATTCCCATCTACTTGTCCAGAGGTTCGGGTCTCCCCTAGTTGCAACACAGATTGATTTCGTGAGGATTCTCCTAAAGCAAATGGGTTCATTTCCCTTTCCACCAAGTTTTGTCCCTGTTGAAGTTGCAATGCTTGTAATTCCATCAATACCATTTACATGGTAGCATTTAATTGATCAAAGTTAGTTTCATGCCTTTAAAGAGTCTCCTGAACCTCATTATGGAACTCCGCATTGATTTTTCCACCTGTGTCCATGGATCAACATGCTATGATACCAAAAATCTTATGTGCCCCTATTTTGAGTGGTGAAAAACAGAGCAGAACAAAGGAAAGGAGGGGAGAAGCAAGAAGAAGAGAAGAGAGAAAGGTAAGATAAAGGAAAACATGACTAACATGGCTTCAATTATATTTACATCATGGCCAAGGTTACTTTGTAAAGAAAGAAAGAAAGAGAGGTTTTCATATATTGCCACCCTTAAACTGCATGAGAGACATGTATAGAGAGAGAGAGAGATGCAAAGAATGTAGAGAGCCTTGTAGCACGTAACATGGATGAGCATGAGAAACATATGGGAACGTGCATGGCATATGGATGCTAAATCCAATATCTTTTAGTTTGAAGTTTATTAATCTTTTCATCATTAGAAACTGAAAGATTGTAGCTTTTCAATTCAATATATGATTAAGTTTGAAGCTTGTTAATCTTTTCACTATCCCAAACTAAAAGGTTGCAAATTTTCTTGTTTTCTTTCTCACAAGAGCATATTTAGTTTATATATTATTTCATTACAAAATAAATTGAGAAAAATGTAATTCTGGGATCTGGATCAGAATATTTAACAAGACAAACTTTCTCTTGTTATTACTTTTTTATATATATATATAAATATATAAATATATATTTCTTATTAACAGAGTTTCAATTTTTAGGACCATATATTTTATAGACTAACAACTTTCTTTTGCACAGAGAAGCACCAACATATATATATATATATATAACCACTTTGGTTTCCTAGAAATCTATAAATATGAGGAATTATTCTGTAAATGGCCTTAAGATGTAGGAAATTAATAATATATCTAAAACAACTTTTTTAGATTTCCTATAAATCTATAAACTTTGATGAATTATTCTATAAATGTCTTTAATTATGATAATAGTGCCTATTAGGGACCAGAATGTTGATATTTTGACATATATAGATGAGCACAATAACCTAATCAAAGAAAGAAAAAAAAAAAAAAAAAAAAACAATATCAACTATGTAATATATAGATTTGTATTCTACTATATAGAAAATTGACTGAAAATAGAAACTGCTAAAAAGCAACATTTACCAAAGAAAGTAACACCCACCACATTGTTGTTGAACATAAAACCAAACAAGAAACAAAATGAAAAGTTAAGAATCAGAATAAAAAATGAAAGATTTTACCTCTAATATAATTCTTATTAACAATATCTTCTTTATATATGTAGAAAAGAGAAATGGAAGCAATCACATACTTAACTGCTGCTATTCAGCTTGAAACCACAAAAGATATAATCAATAGCACCTTTAGGACCTCAGAGGATGGAAATTTTTTGGAACCATTCTCAACACTTAAGGTTGCCAATGAAGAGGTGAGTAGCTTTGAACATTACGAAGTTGATGAACCAATTCAATCAGAAAAAAGAGAGTTAGAGAATGAACAACAGTTTGGGAAATGAGAACAGTTAGAGACTTCAGAAGAAACAAGAAAAGAAGGAAATGAACAGACAGAAGAGAAAACCACAATAGCTGAACAGGATAAAAAAAGCCATGATATTCTGGAAGTAAAAGAAAGTAGTCAAGAGAACTCAATATTGAAAGAGAGGAAACTATGGAGAATAAGATACTAGAAGAGCAGCATGCTGAAGTAATCTTGAATCAATAGGCCTCCATTGAAGAAAAGGACATTAAAGGCTTAGAGGAAGATGAAAAACAAGAGATAGTGGACAATATCTCAATCCCAAATGTAGCTGCAAGTCAAGAAACACCGAATGATGAAGAAGAAACATCTAAAAGTGGAGGTATTGAAACAGACAAACTTGAAAAGGCATCCATGACGAGAATGAGCGAACAAGAAGTTGGGATTGAAGAATTTGAGAAACATGATGAGGCTCCAATTGCTCCAGGCAAGGTGATAATGTAAGATGGAATTGAATCAAATGAGCAAGAGAAAGATGGAGCTCTTGAGATACTTCATATTACCAAAGAGAGCACACTAGATGTTACAAACCAAAATGATTTCCATTAGAAAGTTTCCATGGTTGGTGTCACATCAAGTGGAAGTGTTAACAATGATAAGATCTCAAAACAAAAGGATGATGCTTCATCCATTATACATGAAGAAGGTATACAACAAAAAGTAGAGGAGCTGGATGTAACTGAGGTTGCAGTTGGGGAGGCAAAAGATGTGGAAGAATCTACAGTTGTGGTGGCTAAAGACGTTACCACTTCCAAACTCATCCTTGCAGAAGACCACAAGGAACTGGAATCAACAGAACATGATGGACGTATAGAGCCTCGATTGTTACAGCAAAATGAACCTAAAAATAAAAAGCTTGAATTGAATGTGATTGTTGAGCAACAAGAGATGGTAGCTTTGAAAGATGATTTCACAATAACTACCAATGTCAAAGAAGAGAGTAATGGAGCAGAGAGCATAAGGAAATTTTATACCTCCTAAACTGAAATTGTCGGTTCGGTTTTGAAAAGTCCAAAAACCCAAACTGACCCACATCGTGCCCACCCTTACTAAGCTATTACACTGTCACAGCTATTTTTATTCTTTGAATCTCCTAAAGGTCCAAGAAATCCTCCTACCATGCCTTGTCAACTACTTTCATACTATTACACCAATGGTTGCTTCTGCTGTTGATGTTGCTATCTCGGCAACTGAAAACTTGTAGCGTGCATTGGTTGTTCCGACAATTCAATAGGTGTGGTACCGGTTTAAGGGAAATTGAACATCTCTGATAACATCCAGGCTGTTTCAAGCACCAATAAGCCTTCGAATTTTCTTTCATCCAGACTAACTAATGGCAGTGGCTTGAAGCATTGCATTGGTCAAGGTGGTTGTTCAGTGTCGTTTATGTTAAAACAATAAAGAGATAAGGTGAAATCATGAGTTCTGGGAAAGAAGTAGCAAGAGACATGTGACAGTTTATTGAAATTTTCTCTCAAAAGCTTTTCAAAAATTATAAGAAATTTTTTTTTAGAAATTAAATGATTGATCATTTGAATAGAAAATGATCACTTATTAATGGAATGTCTATGGTTTAAACAAATTTGATAATAAAAGGTAACAATTGTCAATTTTTTTATAGGCCCCTAAATAAAAATAATATGAAACTAAAGGGTACTAAAGTATATTTTTTCATTCATTGTTTTAACAATAAATGTTAATTGAGGTTTAAAAAAAAAAAAAAAAAAAAAAGTGATACAAGGCAGAAGCATAAAAAAGACAATAAATCTCACAAAAAAAAAAAGATTATCTATTCTGTTGATTGAATAACTAAAATTAAAGATCAAAACCTATAAATTTCAGCATAATACCAAGATTTGACAGAAAACTGAGTAGAAACCCATGCAATATTATTAAATATTCATCAAAACAACTCACTTTTACAATCTCAATAACCATTTGTATAAAGGCCATATGATAAAATCCTAAAGCAAGAAAAATAACCCTAAAAAAAAATTTAATAATAATAAGGCATTCATAAAAGTAAATAAATAAGTATTCATCACTTTTTGGTGTGGCTGACGAGCCTTTGGGTTAGGCCTTCAATACTAGTTGGACCCAATGCAACGAAGGTGCCCATGTGCTGCCCATATCAAATAGCGCCTTTTTGATCTTCCTTGACAGGATTCAACTGTATGTCTGAAAACCCTAGCTTAACTATCTTCCAAGCCGCTCCCCAAAAACCCTAAGGACACAGAAGGAGGAAGAAAGAGAGCAGCCATGACTACCAAATTTAAGAAAAACGACAAGAAGTGGGGTCACGTGAGTGCCTAACATGGTTGGATTAGGAAGCACCGGAAGCATCCCGGAGGCCATGGAAATGCTGAAGGTATGCACCACCATAGAATCCTCTTCGAAAAGTACCATCCAGGGTATTTTGGTAAAGTGGGTATGAGGTACTTCCACAAATTGTGCAAAAAAATTATACTGCCCCATTGTCAACATCGACAAGCTTTGGTCGTTGGATTCCTAAGAAGTGACGGACAAGGCGGGGAATGAAAATAAGGCTCCATTGATTAACATGACACAGTTTGGGTACTTTAAGGTGTTGGGCAAGGGATTGTTGCCTACCACCCAGCCAATCATCATGAAGACCAAGGTGGTGCTGAAGATTGAGGAGAAGAAGATCAAAGAAGCTGGTTGAGCTGTTGTGCTCGTAGCTTAGTTTTTCAGAGATTGAGTTTTTTTTTTTTTTTTTTTTTTTGCAACAATTTTAATGTTTGGCACTGTTGAAGGATCTGGAAGTATTTGCAAATTTATACTTAATTTTTTATAGCAGCATTGGCAGAATGTGCAAAATTATATTGAGTTTATTTGTCGAAACTCATTTCACGTCAGTAATTATTGGTTTCTAAAAGTTCCTTTGTTGGTGTAGGTAATTGTATATGTAGTTGTCTAGGTAAAATATTGTGAATTTCAATTTCTAGATCAGCAGTGATCGTTTTACTTTGGAGTTGTGGATATTTAATTGTCTGTGTTGAGTTTAATGGTATTGTAGATTTGGTGGATATTTAGCTGTTTACCTTTTTTATGCTCTACTTTTTTTACTGGGAGAAGTTGGAAATGGAATGAAAGTGTAAAAAAATTGGCATTTGAATGAGTCATTTTCAACGTTAAATCAATGTTTTAGTGCACAATGTTTTTGTATAGATTCTTGAATTGGTTCAGAGCAACTAGCTAATACCCACCATTTCCCAAACCATTTAGAAAAATGTTCATGATAACATTGAGCAAGTGATAATTTTTCATTTTTTATTTCTTTGTAATCTATAATCTATTGTTGTGTGGGATTCTATGGATCTGATTGTTTTAGTGTGTATTCAAGCTAAGTTGTTACTTGCAAAATGCATATCCTATGCCTTTATAAGCTTACTTGGTACTAGATGGAGTTTAGTTTGCGGTGGGATGCATATTGTGTGTTCATTCTAACATCATTCAAACGATGTGATTTTCTTGTAAATAAACAAAAACCTACCATTTCATAACAGGTTTATTTTCTCAAATTGCTCGTTTATTTACTTTTATGGGATGTATTCAATTTAAAATTTGAAAGATTTTAAAAGTGCTAAAAAGTTTAGAAGTATTCGATTTAGATTTTAAAAAATTCTATACAAGTCTAATGATATTCAATTCAGATTTTAATAAATTTTATAAAAGTCCATTAAAATCCAAGTGTATTCAATTAGAACTTTATAAAAAAATTTTAAAATCAAGTGGTGTTCAAAAAATTATTTATTTTAAAAGAATTTAAAAAATAATAAATCTTAATAGCTTTGAAAGGATTTTAACAGTAAAATTATAAAGAAAATTATCAATATGAAATCCGGCCTTCAACCCAAAGATTTCGTTGGATTCTTATAAATTTTGTATGCAATCTATAGAATTTCATAACAATCCATCAAATCTTCTAAATTTTATAACTCATTTTAAATTCATTAAACTGTGAATTGAATACACCTCATTAATGTTAATTAGGCATAATTTCTCTATATTAGCAAAAGAAAGATAAAATTTATCCATAAAAATCATAATTTAGATAGATAAACTGAATCATTTAGAGTTTTAAAGAAAGTTAAAATTAACAATGAGCATGGAAAATTTTTAAGAATCGACTTTGAAAGTTAATTTCTTAAATATAGAATTGAGGTCCTCAACAAAAAAGGGTTATTATCCTGCAAGGAAATCCACTCCACCACCAGTATCGAAAAAGAGGACAAAAGGGGTTTTTTCTTTTCTTGTGCAGATAAAGGATTATGAACTTATTATTATTATTATTATTATGAATTGCAATAAATAACAATGATTATGAGCTTACCATGGTTTACTGAAGAAAAAAAAAAAAATTCTATTAGATTCTGCACGGGCCCGCTTGTTACTGGATTTCAAGTTCAACAAACCAATTATTGTCCAGCCGAAAACTAATAGGTCAAAGCTAAAGCCCAATCGAAGCAGTACAATTTTGGGCCCTTTACGTTTTGACCTTCCTTCATCCTTCGGTTGGACTTTGTCCCTGAGCTCCTGAAATGGACTGAGACCGAGAAAGACAGTGGAACTTATTACACAAAAACCAATTTCGTGGAATTCTGTTACTGCCGCACAGGCACGGCAGCTGAAGAAGGTGGCTTTTTTGCAGCGATTTCTCACTAACAAATGGCCGAAAGCGAAGCTCCTAGAACCAAACAACGACCCATCGTTCGTTTGGGTATCTTCCTCATCTCACACAGCCTCCTTTTTAGGTACTTTTTCTTCTTTTTTATTTGTACTTTGTTGGTTTTCTTAATTGACTGAGATCCAATTTTTAATTTGGAGCCAGAAATATTCTGATTAGACCTGGGATTTTTCCTACTCCTTTTTGGGTGCTTTCAGCGTCGTTTACTGTACTGCTGGAGTTTTGGCTCTGTTGCTGCTTCCAGTTCTTTCCAAGAACACTTACATATCCGAAAATGCCCTCATGCCAGCTCAATTTCAATTCCTTGTAAAAACCATAAAATAAAATAAAAATCAAAGTGCATTTAAAGTTTGCTTAACTGTGGTGATTGTTTTGAATTATTTTTATGTCAACTTGAGCGGGTTCTGGGAATCCCATGCTCTCCAGTCAGGATGTATCAGAGGCAAATAAATTGGTGAAGGACGTAATTGCTCTCAATTCCAAATCTCGAGGTGCAGGAATGTATGTGCTTCCTTATTCGGTTTATTTCTGTGAATTCTAATTTAACCGCGTCAATTTTCCATCTGCAGTATGTGACAATGCTAGTTCCTTTTTAAGAAAATTACTTTAAAATAGTTTCATAGCTCTAGCACTGAACAATCCTCTATAAGCTGTTAGCAAATTTTCTAAATTTTTATATGATTACTACTGGACATGCATATATGTATATATATATATATATATATATATTTATAAGGGTACCCACCTCTAAGATTGTTGAACAATAAGATTGCAGTTAGCTTGGCCTTCTAAGTATCTAGATCAACTTGTCGTAGCCAAGCTCATGTATCTAGGAGATTTGATGTGAGTTGAAGTGGGTTTCTCTTTACATGCTTTGGAAATTTGGTTAAACAAACTCAATATTTCTTTTTAATTCTTTCTCCGTGTTGCTGATGTATGTTAAAGGTGTTATTGCTCTTAATTAGTGCATTAGAGATTCTAATATGTTGTTATTCAACGTGCTCAGGACATCTAGCAAAACAGTTGCAGGAAATTATATGCACTTTGCACTTTGGGACCTCTCGTATTTCCTGGGACATTTTTTGTGTTCTCTGTTGCAAATGCGTTTTTGTTGCTTCCCTTAGCTTGACTTAATAAAGTAGATAACCTAGGAAAAGAAGAAATCCTATGCAAGTATGTTCTTACGTGGTTCTCCCTTAAATCTTTTGATTCAGAGAGAGGCAAAGACTGATAGCGCAGTATATGTCAGACTTGGGTGCCAAAGTTAACTATCACAAGTTCCGGCCTCAAGCGGTTCAGTTTCATCCACTGCATTTTTTTTCTAGTCCAGATTCTGGAATAACTGAACAGAATGCCAGTTGTTCATCATATGGTACCAATGCTGTTGGAATAATAAGAGCACCACGTGGTGATGGGAAGGAAGCAATTGTCCTTGTAACACCTTACAATTCAGCGAAAATTAATCAGGGCGAGGCTTTTTCCTTGGGCATTGCACACTCGGTATTTTCCTTGCTCACCCGAGTCACTTGGCTGGCCAAGGATATTATTTGGCTGGTTGCTGATTCCCAGCATGGAGAATATGCAGCAGTTGCTGCATGGCTAAGAGAATATCACACACCAGTTTTTACCAGATTGCGCACAGCAGATGCAGAAATATGTCTTGAAATCAATAATGTGCATGAAGTGAAAGAGAGCCCAATTGCTGAAAGAAAGTTATATGATGAATTTCGACGTGCTGGGACTATGGCTGCAGCCCTTGTCATTAAGGTTGTGGATAAAAAGGAACAATTTGAGGACAGCCTTAGCATCTATGCCGAGGCATCAAATGGGCAGATGCCAAACCTTGACCTCATCAATATTGTGAACTATTTAGCCGTACATAGGCAAGGGTTGCGGGCAAAGGTGGACAAGATGTGGTCTGTACTCGACACCAAATGGCTAAAGATTTTGGGAGAATTATTTGAATCAGCAGGACAAGTGGCTAGATCCTTAAACCCCCAATGGAAATTTGGTATTCCAGCAGCTGATTATGTTGAAGGCACTGCTACGCTTGCAAATTCATTGTATAACCAGGTGGTTCTACTTTTCATTTTTTAATTTCTTCTTTCATTCTTTGCCTATTGATCAAAATCGATGAACAGGAGATAAGTGTTTTATCACTTATCTGATGGTCGAGTTTATGTTTACATATGTGTTTTTCATGACATTAGGCTTTGGGTGTTCCCACTGGTCCACATGGTGCTTTTCGTGATTACCAAGTCGATGCAATAACTTTGGAAATTTCATCCAGAGCTTCTTTTGATAGCAAGAACAGGAGAAATGAGTTTCTTTTGAGATGTGGCCGGTAAGTGCTTAACTATATCTCTTTCCATTACTGTTGTGACTTGCTTTTTTGACCATTGTACACTGTCTACTATTTGTTATGCAAGTGAACAATTCAAAATGAACAGCTTGAGTGGTTTGGAAATTTTTTATGGTAAATCATAATAAAATTTCTGTGGCTGGGGAAAAAAAACCCTGTGTTAACATCCTCAAAAGTTGTTTTTTGCATCATTTTTGTTAACTGGCTGAAGAATATTCCCTTGCTGATGCAGTTTAATTGAAGGAGTCATACGCTCAGTAAACAACCTTCTCGAGAAGTTCCACCAGTCATTCTTTCTATACCTATTAACATCTCCTGGTAAATTTGTATCGGTAGGAGTCTACATGATTGCTTTTGCACTTCTTGTTGCACCGCTTCCTATGGTTGCAGCATCTCTCTACGCTGATGCCAACAACTTGGATTCTGTACAAAAAGATGAACCCACATCTTCAACCAGCATTGCCAATGAGCCTGGCATTACTCTTAGATCATGGAAATGAATTAATGCTGCAAAGAAAGTTTTTGTTGTTCGCTTGTGGGGTTCAGTTGTTTCATTATTCCCCTATTTAATCTATCAAATACCCAACTGCTCCCCAACGAGAAGCTTTCTTCTTTGGGTTCTGTTTTCAACATTGAGCTTTTTAATCATGTATGTGAATTTGGCTTCTCCATTTTCTCATTCTTTTGCATCACCACTTCATGTAGGGGAATGGGCTATCTTGAAATCAGTGACTATCTCGGTTGCCTTCATTGGTTTATGTCTCATGTCAGTCATTAACTTCCCTTGAAGCTTGATCTTAGAGATCTGAGTTTTAGAAACTTTTCAAGAGTATCTTGTAATCTTGTTTTGGGCTTTATAGGATTTCCACCAGCAACATTTATGGTTTTGAAAGGTGGATTTGAAGGTTTTAGCAGCATTGATGTTGGTGATTTCTGGAATTGGTTGGAGTCTCTTTGTGCTTGGAACAGTGCTACTTACCTTTTTATAGGTATGGTTCACCTGCCATGCTGGTTATTATGCATTCACATTTTATTTCATCATTGTTGACACGTCTTAGTCGATTTGTCCGTGTACTATTTGTTGGTTGGACCTGCAAATCAGAGGATCAGTAGCACTATTTTTGTATGTTGATGCTATGTCTTATCTGATTTTCAATCTGAGTATTGGCTAGTACTGGAATGATACGTTTTGAAGCCTGTGGTGGTTTTTGATTTTTTTCATCTTTGGAAGCATTTTATCAACGTATACTTAATTCTCCAAACAAGTGTGAGGTCGTAAAGTTACTGCTTATCTTTACGCAGACACTTTCTATGGAGGGAATAAAAGGAGGAGTTCTCTTGGCACATAGAAATGGCAATTGCTTGAAGCAGCAAATATAAAAGTACGAATAAAAATAAAAAGATGATTGAAGTAAAAGAGACTGATGAAGACAGGTTGCCTTGTTGACGTAGTTCATGCCCCTATCAGAATGATTTCTTTTTCTCTCTAACATTATCAAAGAAGATGCTATAAATTTGGACGTCATATTCCCACATCCACTCAAAAGGGTAAGGAACCTTAAGCCTTATAGAAGTTATATGGCTGTGATTGAAAAATTTGTATCAAAAGTTTCTGGTTTTTAGGTTTTATCATCCTTTTGTTTGATTGGTGAAGTATTAAAGCAGCCAGTTGGACAACACTGCCGGCTTCCTAGTGTTGTGGTTGTGGTGCTTTAAGCCTGACCTTACCATTTGCTTTCTAAATCAAAGTTTTTTTTTTTGTCATTATTGTATGATTAAGAAAACTGAGGATGAATCTAATCTTGCTAGTCGAGAATGATTTGCCTTTATGTTTGCCCTGCCAGTGATCTATCATGGGATTATTAGAGAGTAGCTCTTGATATCTGCCTTACCAATGATTTTGTTTTATGCATAAACAGAGATATAAAGTACTTAAAAGAGAAAATTAACATACAACTTATATATATATATATATATATATGTATGTATAAAAAAAATAAAAGGGTAATGAATGCCTAAACTACATGAGTTTGTGCTTTGTTTCTTGGGGTCCAAGTCCCCGGACGAAAGGCAAGGCAACAGTGACAATAATTTTAAAAAAAGGCAAAAAAAGGAAAGCGATGGCTAGGTACGTGTGATCAAACCAACACCAGAAACAATAAATAACAAGGTGCAGTGCAATCAAATTCCTATGTCATACACGAGGAAAGTTCATGATCGAGCACTATAAATATTCAATAAAAACTTTATTAATCCATGGAAAAAAAATTACGCCGTTGGATGATCCCACACCAATATGATGGATACCTAATTTTTGTTACTAATATAATCGGAACCAATCTTAAGAATTTTATAACTTCTTAAAATAATAATAATAATAATAATAATATCCCAATATTTTATACACTTTGAGATTGTCAAATACAAGCAAAATAAGCAAAATCCCCAAGCTAATTCCTTTATTAACCAAATACTGAAAAAACTACTATGTTTCTAAAACTACATAGCATACCATATAAGTTTATTTCTTTGAATTCGTTCTTCTATTATGGAACTTTGTAAATAGATAAGCCAAATCAATATTACAAAAAAAATAAATAAATAAATAAATAACCCAAACCAAAACAAAATGAAGTTTTTATCTTTTGAAACTATTTCTGTTCATGAGGATAAATTAGTTGGGAAAAGAATATTAAAGTGGGGGCGGCAAACCAACGGTTGAAATTGAATGGTGTATGAGAAAATTTATTTATTTATTTTTTTGTAGTTTCCTAAAGTGCCAACTCTTCAAATACGTGGCAATGCTTATGCTATTTTCGGCCGTAAGGTTGCCAAAGTGCCAGTGGAGCCCATTGGACATTTATCTCATTTCTTTTTTAATCTGGTACAGAATTTTCCCATTTGTAAATTAAACTAATAGCATGTTTATTTGTATCCAGAAAAAAATAATAATAATACAAAAAAAATATTAACTTTTTTTTTTTTTCGTGAAGAGAGTAGAACAATTTGACTTTCAGACATTACTTGTACAGCATCAAGAAACGTGTCTGTATACGCATTTCAAAAGCCTGCTTTAAGCAAATTCTCCCCAAAATCTCCCATTTCACTGCGCTTCAATTCCCATCAGAAATCTTTTTTTTTTTTTTTTTTTCTCTCTCTCTCACCTAATCCAATTTCAATTTCAATTTCTCTCTCTCTCTCTCAAGTTGTCAGAAACAGAGCAAAAAAACAAGTCGACAGAAACCTCGAGGAATAAAGAATCGAGCTATCGGTAGGTAAGCGAAGCAAAAAAGAGCATGAGAAAAAAAAAATAATAAATTAAGAACAAGTAGAGGAATTGAGAAGAAAAAGAATCAAAGAAAAGAAAAAATCAGAAAATATGGTGGTGGAGAACTTGCTCTGCGATGAACTCCTTCAAGAAATCTTTCTGAAACTACCACCGTCTTCGTCTTTTTCGGTTTCTTTGGTCTCCAAGCGTTGGCTCCACCTCTACCGTACATCCAAGACTTCTCTTTCTCTCCGTCTTACCCCTCACAATTCCACAATTCCTTCTCTGTCCTCCCTTCTCTCTCACTACCCTTTCCTCTCCTCCCTCTCTCTCCTCCTCCCTCCTGACCCCACCGCCGCCACCACAACCGAAGCTTTCTCCGATCAACTCCTTCTCTTAGTTTCCTCCTCCTGTTCCAAGCTTCACAGCCTCAGGTTCTTGGCTGGTCCTGTCTCTCTTTCCTCTCTGAATTCTCTCTCTGCGTCATGTACACACCTCACCTCTCTCGGTATCAACCTCTTCAGGCCTCTTTTTCTCACCTGGGTTGTGAATTTTCCTTCCTTGAAAGAATTATCAATCTGGGTATGCAACGAGGAATGTCTTCTTGACCAGGCAAACGAGGTCAACATGGGATATGGGTTGTATTCAAGAGAGGATTTTGATGCCGAATTGGGTTTGGAGAGTCTCTCTTTATCAGGAATTCGAGCCGATGATTGGGGTACTGGTTGGTTATGGAGGAGCTGCAAGAAGCTGAAGAAATTGCAACTGCGGAGCTGCGAAGGCATCGGCGATGGAGGGTCTTTTTCGTCATTTCTCAGGTGCTTGCAGGGAATTCAAGAAGTTGAGCTCAGAACCTGTAGGAGCATAGTTGATGGGGTTTTGCTCAAATTGGCTGAGAATTGCGATTCTCTCATTTCTCTGCTTGTTTATGACGGAGGCAGTAGAGAAGGTTTGCTTAGGTTCTTCAGCCAATGCCGCTGTAAATTACAAAAACTCGATCTTCGATTGCCTCTCGACCTCAACAATGACCACCTCTTGGCTGTTGCTGTGAATTTCAGAAGCCTTTCAAGTCTCCGACTTCAGAGTTGTTGCCTTGTCAGTGGTGAAGGCCTAAAGGCTTTAGGAATCGCCATGAGTTCTGGCCTTGAAGAATTGGCACTGATAAACTGCGATGTGGTTGAAAGAGAACCTGGGTTGTTGGCCACGTTAGGACAGAATTTGAGGCAGTTGAGGAAACTGGATTTGTCTTACAATGAAATGTTGCTGGATAAGGAATTCATTTCCATGCTGGTTTCTTGTAATTCTTTGGTGGATTTGAGGCTGAGAGGTTGTAAAGGACTAACGAATGCAGCTATGGTTACCATGTCTAAGAGCTGCAAGCGTTTGGAAAATGTTGATATTATGTATTGTGGTGGAATTCAAGCTGAGGCAATTGAATTGTTTGTGATGAATTCTCCCCAGCTGAGAAAAGTGCAGGTTGAGGAAAGCAAGCTGTCCGATGTTGTAAAAGCCCGGGCATCACATAAATTCATCCAAATTATTTAGCTCGAAAAGAAAAAAGTGGATAATTTAATACTTTAATAAAAAGTTTCAAATGAAACAGGTACATAATTTCACCAATTAATTTTTTTTTTTTTTCTGTTTTATGATTGTAAATGCTTCTGTTTAATGTTATGGACCAACAAAGATTGGGTCTTTTGCTCCATGTAATTTATGTGTATTAAAGTGCTTGTTTTCTTGAATAAAAATGAATACCACCGGTTAAGTTAGTCGTTGCTTTTCTCTCTGTGAATGAGAACTAAAATGAATACCTATGCTTTCTCTTCGGTATTTATGATTCACAACCATCTTTTCTGAATTTTGTTTTCAGTGTTCAAATATACGCATCATACACCTAACAGTAGACTGGATATGTGGTTCTGTTTTTGGTGATCCACAGAGTAAATGTTAGTTCAATGTTTGAGGTGCACAAGAAGGTTGTTTCCAGTAGCAAAATCTTGTTTTTAAAAGCCAACAGATAGTTTTTCAGTTCATAACCAAAGAAACAAAGGATTATACTTTTGGATGTAAAGGGGAATTGACAATTTATGACTTGTAAAGCTCTGATGCTGATTGGTCGAATGATGGAAATGTGGATTAGCATTCAGGTTTGATGCTAGTATTTTGATAAAAGATAAACCCAAAACGAAAGGGCTAAAAACAATATATATTTTCATGGACTTCTGTACAGAAAATAGAGAGAAAACCAATTAAATAAAACCAAGTCAATGTGGAGATGTGCCTGCAGAGGAAGGATGGTTATTGAGCAACCAAATCTAGTGATATACTTCCTTGGAATTTCTAGAAGAAAAACATTACCTAGTTGTGTGTTTATAAGAGAGTTATGATACTAATTAAGAACATAAAATTCTGATATTTAAACTTGGATAAATTAGTCAAGAATGGACAAAACAAACTCCAAAATTTCTGCCTCTCAACCGAACCTCGACATCCATGCGGTGCAAATACTTTATATAATTGGTTTCACTGTGACTAATTAGGAAATGTATGCTCAAAATTAGATTGTCTATGAATTTCTCTGCTTAGACATGAGACAAACTGAAAAAGGTTAAGGTTTTGGCATAACGGTCTCTTTTTTTTTTTTTTGATAAATTGGAGAGGGGGGATTTAGCATCGGGTCTTGATCCAAAGATTTGAGGATTATCGCCTGTAGTTGTCATTGGCATGTTGGTCTCTTGGAAGTTTCTTCAACAGGTAAATCAGCGGAAAGAAAACAGAGAAAAGAGTAGTATTTCATGATATTTGCTTTGATAAAACCGAAGCAAGTAAAAGAGAGAACTCTGGTAAACAGAAGTCCATGAAGAGGCAAAAATTTATTTTATTTCTTATGGATCTTTTCAGGATCATGTTTAGATTCCTTTTTGTTGGGGAGGTAGGACCAGTTCATTTATGTTCAATGACAGCTACATGAATATGAAATAAATAAAAATTATTTTCTTTCACCTTTGCTTTGCTATCTATTGATGGATCAATAGGGAATTCAATGGGATTTTTTGGTTATTTTGGTTATTTTCAAATTCAATGAAAAGGGGAAAATAATCGATTCGACTTTTTGCAGTTAAAGGCTGTTGAGCCTTTTTCCCATAACAATCTCCAAAATTGGAGTATATATAATTTTCATCTATATATTTTTCTCTTCCAACTTACAAAACTTTGTCATGTCTGCTTAAAAATAGATTATTAAATTTCTTACTGCAAAATGCTATTGGATAATCATGAAAGCTCAGCCTTTTTTGTATCTCAAACAAAAAAACGTATACCTTTGGTTGTTTATTTTAAAGCCGTTGTCTGTAACGAAATGTCTCCCTTATAACAGCACTGGTTAATTGGTTATGGTAGGACCATTAATAATGAAAATCAAGAATTCTTTGGTTATGAGAAATACTGATTCGAAATTCATTAATAAAACTGCCTTGTAGATTAACGTTCATTGACATGCACCTTATAGTCTTTCAAAAAAAAAAAAAAAGCACCTTATTGCTTTAAAATTAAATGCAACTAATTTAAATTGATGAAATTAAATAGTCATGAGAAAACTACTAAAAAAAAAAAGTCGATTTTTCAAACCAGTGGTAAGCTTATAATTACATAGAATGTTAAAAGGAAAACTTACTTATTTTTAAAATTTTTGCAGTCGCGGCCACTGCGCAAAAATGTGTTGGACGAGGCTCGGGCTTTTGTTTCAGTAACTCCAGCCCAAGCCTGCTTGCTTGCCTCTGTTTGGTCTTTTTACATAAAAGTACAACTAGTTCTGAAAAAATGGCCCAAACTTAGACTAACTTTTCTTCGCCTTTTGACCAGGTCCACATTGTTTGGTCCATACGTCTTAAAACTCCACGAAGACTGTCAAGGGGCCTAATAAAATGGAAAAAGTGGGGACCGGAAAGTCTTGGGCCTCAATATGTTTCTGTTAAAATAACCCAATTATATACATATATATATATATATATAATTTTTTTTTTAAAAAATTCAAAGATAACTAAAAAGTCAACTAGATCAATGTCCATAATTCAGAGTCTTTCATTTCTTTTAGAAAAATGCATAGGATTCCCCTTCTATAATTCATTCGGATGGTGAGGATTCAAAGCCTGTGGGACCCGTGACAATCTCAGCAGTGCAGTTTACGCGTTTTAAGAAATATGGACTAAAAAAAATTAAAAACCAAAAAAGGAATAACAATAAAATTTTTTATTTTTTAAATGAGGGATAATAATAAAATAAATAAATAAGGAACTAAGTGAAAGCCAGCCGTCAGAGCCCGCATTTCGCGGGCTCCATACTTTTGGCGCGAAACGAAGAGTCTAAAAACGTAAGCTTACGTCTTTTTTACTTCCCGCCAAAAATTTCGGGCAGCTCGGGCAGGAAATTGAAAGTTAGGTTTGGGTTATTGTGAGTGGGAGAGATTGGGGTTTGCGAAGCCAAAAAACAAAAAGGCAGCAAAGGCTTAAAACCGCGTAAAACAAAAGTCAGCTTGAAAGTAAAGAGAGAGAAGCAAAAACAAAAGGCAAATTATATGATATGAGGGAACGAAATTCGATGAAAATGGTAATGTTTTATGTGTGAACGTATGTATTGGGTGATTAGTTTTTTAACCTTATTATTCCAGAATTAGAATCTCCATTCTTCTTTGGATTCCTTCACTTTCCCATGTGTTCATGTCTCTTAAAAACCCCTCCTTTTTCTTTCATTATCGCATTGGATTCCTCTTCTTCCATTTTTTTTTTTTTTTTCCCCAAAATACCTAAATAATCCCTCTCCTATTCTCATTTAATATCAACTCCTACTCTCCTCCCCCCCCAATAATATTTATTAATCTCTCCCCACCCCTCTCTTCTGTTTACTATTTGGTCTTATAGCTCTGAAAAATTGAAAAAAGCTTTTATATATAACAAGCAATGGAAACAAGCACTATTATAATTGAATTGGACTTTTTTTTTTTTTGGGGGGGGGGGGGGGGGGGGGTTGAAATTCGGTTGCTTATTGGTCAGAAATCAGGAGTGTGTTTCACTAACTACCATGCATTCTTCTGAAATTTTGGTTAAAAACCCACATGGGTTGTTATATATATGCATTTCTTAGCTTCTTTATACGTATGCAGTACAGCAAGAGCTGTCTTTTTCATTTCTCAGCTCTCATGTGTGATGGTTGGTTGAAGTTGGGCAAGTTTGATATATCTGAGCAATTTTGCTCTTCACTGGGGGAAAGGAGGGAGATAGTAATACCTGGTGAAGGGTTATCCATCCAGACTTGCAAAATTATTCACATGGTTTCGAATGATTCTATTCTCCACTTTCTGTACTTTGAGAAGTGAAATCTTAGAAAATCTGTGCGAAAAAAAAAAAAAACTTATAGATATTTCTACTCCACCAAACAGTCTAACAGGCCACTAACCTCTCAACATGTAATCATGCTTGGTGGTTGGCAGACTAAAGATTTAGACCCTGCTGCTGAGTGCTAAGTTTTTGTTTTACTGGCTATAATAAATTTTTTGAAGAATATTGTTATGGTTCAATGGGAGTGGTGGTACCAGCAATTAAGATTCTTGATATGTCACTGAGTTTCTTAGAGTCCTACAACTAGGTTAGGACTGAAAACCTATATACCAGAAATCACATGGCTTTGCTTCTGGTTTTTTGGTTAAAATATTTGTCAAGTGAGGATTCCAAAGAGTACTATACCGTTTCAACGTCATAATTTCAGCTGCGTATGTTATCTTTTTATTAGTTCAGCTGGGCATTTACTCAAACACACCAAAAAGCAACATTTATTCCATGGGGTTCAAGTAAGAACTGAAGGGTTATTTTGTTTCTGTTTTTTAGCTTAACTATTAATCTGGCTGAGTAGGCTTGAAAATTTTGGATTGGTAGCGGAAATAAGGACAATTAGGTTGAAGTCAGTCGGAAAATGTTAAACTGGTATATTGATATCCTTGAAATAAGTGATATTTATAAATTTATTTCCCCAAATACAAACAAATAGATGAGTTACCGACAACACTATGCAGAAGTCATACGCTAGGAAATCGTCGCTTAGTCAAAACACAAAAATTCATCTCATGAACAGGTTAATGACAAGATTTGTTATTGCTTTAACGCTAGAATCCAACACAAATTCATACCTAAAGGTATTTTATTCTCGTCATTTCCTGTAGCAGACAACATAAGTAACGACAATATATACATATATATATATATATATAAGTAATTGATAATTACTAAGAGATGACATAATGGATAATTGACAGAATTTAATTAGATTTCATACAAAATATGCAACTCGGATAAGGATCATGCTAGAAGTTAATAAACGCCCAACGCTGAGGTCATATTCATTTTACATAAACAGTGAGAATTTGTATATTTCTCTTGAAAATTTTAGAACAATAGATTACTTATCTTATTGTCCCTCTTGCTCAAGGAAGATTTCACTTGACTGTAATCAAAAACTAATATACAATAATTTTTTTATGTGTCTCATATATTGCCCTAAGATTATCGATGTGGGTTGGGATACAACTATTATCTGACATGATGTGCAAATCTTGTGAAATTCAAAGAACAAATAACTAGCAACAAGGCATACTGGTAGTAGATAACAGCCATTAACTGGACTATGGTTACAGCACAAAAATCTAAATGATAGACTTTAGTAAAACCTCATGAAACTTTATTGTAGCTAAAGAGAGAGGGGAAAAAAAAAATATATATATATATATATATCCAAAAATATGCTGTTTCCAGTACGGAAACAAGAGCAAAGTCAAAAACAACATGAAGAAAAGTTTTTTCCTAAATAAATAAATAAATAATCACCATATAAATGGCATGCATTATGCTCATGTGGCATCAATAAGGTGCTCAGTGTGGCTTATCCAATTTCAAAACTATTACATTCTGACAAAAGAGGGCCTTAGTTTACACTGCCACTTTACTGTATATGCTTTCTTTAAAGAAAAATATCCTAATCCCAAGAACCCATTTGTTTAATACGCAAAGATAAACCTTAGATTATTTGGTAAACTTCCCGTTTTCACCTTTTAAAACAAATCCCTTGATCATGCAAAACGTATCCAATCTACTCCATAAACAAATTGACTGTCTCAATTATGATAAGTATGCCTCAAATCTTATCCGCAAAAAATTGAATAAACTAAAAAGGAAAAACACCTAAATATACTTGGGTGTCTTTGTCATCAAGTGCTTGAAACAATAATTTTTTTTTTTTTTTTTTTTTTGTGACAGAGCTTCAAACCCCACATAGGATTCTAGTTCATCAGTCTATTTGAGTTTTTGTCTTTTAATAATCAGATAAGCATTACGAGGAACTTGGCTTTGCCATAGAGTTTCAAGGGGCTAAGGTGGGGTCCAAAATGAGTGGGACATATTAGGAAGATTAAAGAGGGAGTAGAAGGGCATATATGAAAAAATAAAAAAGGTACCACGGCTAATAAGTGTATGAGGTATTTGTCACAGTCAATCAATTTTGTGAATCATCCGTGCAGCATCTCAGCCATGAAAAAGATATACTTTTGGTGGTTGTTAGGCTAAACTTTGTGAAGTATTTTAGCTGGAAAATTGACTCAGTTTTATGGAGGAGGCGAGTTTGAAAGTCCTATTGTGCTATGCAATTTGCATACAACGCACGTGTGCTTTGTGCGTGCGGATGTTGAAAAATACCAAACCAAAAAATATATTTTTCAAAGAGAGGAAGGAAAATTTGAAGGGGATTGTTGAGTGAGCAAACAAAAACAGAGCTCTCTGACATTATTGGCTTGAAATATCTCTGCCTCAATCGCTAATGATTTAGAGAGAGAGAGAGGGTTTTGATGAAATTTAGCAAAGGAATTTATGAGCAGAGACTGAATGATTAATGACTGGGGCAGAGCTGTGGTAAAGTGTAAATGATAGCCAAGAGACCCCCCCTCTCTGTAATGTTTACTATCATTCTCTATCCGCTAAACCAGTAGAGATAAAAACTCTGTTTGGGTCAGTAATGTTTTAATTTTAAATTTAACAATGGGGTTCAAAATAAACAGTGAAAATAAACAAATAAAACATTAAGCAGTAGAAAGAAAGACTGTTGAAACTATTAATTTTTGAGCTAAAATATAGAATATTTCATTGCATTAAATATCATATCTTTGTACATCATTCGGCTTCTCTTTTTCACTACCCACAGCTGAGAAGTAAAAGATCAACAAAGAAAGATAAATTAAAAAAAAAAATAAAAAATCACAACAAAACCTCTAAAAGAAAAATCTTAAGCCTAAACTAACTTTTTTTTTTTTTTTTTGCCTTGCTAGTTCTAATAACATTTGAGTCAGTTTGCTTTCTCAACATGGGGTATGAATACTGTTTCCAAATCAGGCGGAGTAAAGAACTCCCTTACACCATTGAAGTTGCTGCATCTTGAAGAAGTTCGGCGTTTCCTGGGTGCAGGAGGACACGTCAAAATCTCTGGTATTCTGGCTTCTTTCGCTGTTGGGGTCGTCGAACACGGCTCTTCATCACCGTCGTCTTCGCTCTCTTTCCTTGGTTTCGTATTTACCGGCTTCAAAGTTGTCCGTAGAGAAATTCCGGCGATTACCCACTTTTTATTACCTTCCGATTCCAAAACTCCATCTATTTGCGACTTCTTTGAGAATCCCATCTTTAAACCCACCAGAAAAAAAAGAACCCAAAAAAAAAGAAAAAGAAAAACTCTTTGCAGCTTGATCAACAGACCAGAACAAAGCTAGAGAAAAAGGAGGGGTTTCGAACCAAGAATCAGAACAAATTAGGAAAAAAAAAACAAAGACAAAAAAAAGATGGGTTTTTGATCTGAGAATCAGAACAAACTAAGAAAACTAGGTAGGAGAATCAAAGATTGAGAAAGAGGAGGAAGAGGAATAAGAGAAAAGGGTCTTTGTGAAGGAAGTTTTTGGGGGGCGGCTAGCTTAGAGAGAGAAAGAGAGGGAAAGAAGAGGTGGTTTGAGAAAAATAGAAAAAATAAAAAGAGGCTATTTGAAGACTTTGAATAAGGGAAAAGAGTTCCTTTTATTTTTGAATTTTTATAGGAAATAAATGAAGAAGAGTTCGGGTTAGAGTAGGAGACGTATATATATTGCTTGCTCTAAAGCCGATTTGCTTAAAGCTCAAAAAAAAAAAAAAAAAAGGAAAGCCCAAGGAATTGTCTGCCCGCAACATTACGGGCAGCCCAAACCGTGTGAAAAATCAGTTTTGGCGCCAAAACTTGTAGCTTGGTTAGCAACGGCTCTATTTCCCGCCTTTCCAGTTTTATGTGGTTTTCCGATTGTACCCTTGCGTGGCATTATTATTTTCTGTGGGACTAATGATGATATGGCAGTCAGGGGCATAATCACCGCCACATTAAACGCCGTCGTATTCGATACGGTTATCTACTCTCACTTTGTCTGGACCTCGGCCTATTTTCATCAACAAGGCCGTAATCTTATAGGAAAGGCCCATAGGAGCCCATTCATAAGACAGATGAGATACAAAAACTGTAGAGTAAAATACAAAAGAATGTTCATGATGAAGCTTTTATGAAGCTCTGGATGAAACCCTAAAAGTAAATAAATAAGTAAATGCATGTTCATGATGGAGCTTTTATGAAGCTCTAGATGAAACCCAAAAAGTAAACAAACAAAGATAAGTAATGCCAAACCCATATCCAAGAAATTTGTCTCCACTCAGAATAAGAAACTTGGATTCTTTCAGTGCACCAAAAAATTCAAGTGGAGAAAAATGAGGTGCCCCTAACAAAATCAAACAAACATGGTAGAGTGTCTTTAAAAAAAAGTTGATAATTTGATAAAGTTTTCTCACAGTTGACCCTTGACCTTTTTTTTTTTTTTTTTTATTGGTAGGATTTTACAACATACATAAAATTATGACTGTTTTCTTAGAAGAATTAATTTTCTTAAATTTTATAGAAATTCGAATTATAGATTTTTTGATTGGTATAAGGTGTTCAAAAAATTCAGAACGTTGATTGAACTACTTCTCAACAACTATAAAATATCCAAAACCCACCTTATAAGAACAAAAGGTCTCGTATGAAGCGTTAATTTTGTGGAGCATGGATGCTTGCACAAACTTTTGACTGTAGCCTATTTAATTGCGATATTAGCACATAAAATCGACTGATTATGGTTCACTGACAATGACATATAGCAATCTTTTAAATTCTTAAAGTTCATGGTTGTCAATTCTAGTGGGTTTTGCAAATCTTGGAACCAAAAAAAATAATTTCATCCATGGTAGGCGGTGCCAAAGAACCCAGCAACACCTCGTCAGCAGTCAGCACTTATCCATCCTCGGGCTGCTTTTGCTTTCCTTGGACGCTGCAGAATCATATCCCCACCGTCCATTTAACACACCAAACAGAATCACAGCCGTTAAACACGAAGATCCAATATAATACTCAGGTTGGGCCCACAGATGATGACAAATTGGAAATGAAGAGACTGAGAATAGGGGCTGTCTTTGGACAGTGCATGGTGTTGGACAATTTTCCTTTCTTGGGTAACAGCATGGCGTTGGACAATTTTCAATGGTTTGCTTACCCTTTTCACATAATCCAGGTCGTTTGGGGTCACATGCAATGCAAATGTTCGAAGGACCAAATGCAGGCAAACAGATAAGAGTGGAAGAGCTCCACTTTAGTGGCACTTTTCAGTTCCAATTGCTTAGTTGTGAAATGGTTTTGAAAACTTCTGATTTATGATTGCCTTTGGCCATGACCAATTCTTGGCTTTGCTTCCTTAAACCTAGCTTTTATCTTTTCCAATATTTGGAAAAATAATTTCAAGAAAATTGGGTCAGAGCTGAATTTTAACTGTGCAAATCTTTTAGAATATTTATATCAAAGAAAGGTTCCAAAGGAGTAGAAGAAAAGCAGATAAATACAAATCAAAGACTAACTTTTTTTCTAGTTTCATTTATACTCCTGTATAAACTGATAAACCAACCAAACCTGCAACGTCTTTCATTTTATTTTTGATAGACTTCTTGCTACCCCTAGTGTTTACATTATTTGTTGTTCTGTTATATGTATTAATATTTGTTATATGCTATTCTTATTATTCCATTTTAATTTGAAGATTATCCAAAAATATATAAACAAAATAGTAACTGTTGACGGCTTAATATCTCTCCGACTCCTCAAGTGAATTTATCAATTAATTGTCGGTTGTTCATATTATTATCTCTATCAAAGACTTTTTAAGTCCTCAAAATATTGCAACTTACCAAAATATATGCTGTCATCTTTCGGCCACCTTATTTCACTCCTAATGTCCGTTCTGGAAAATTTTTTTTTTTTTTTGGGGGGTAAAAATTCTGGATTTTTAATTTTTCATAGAATTGATTCTTAATATGAGCATTCCAATGTCATTACATTTTGCCATTGCAATACCACATTTTGGCATAGGTGCAATTTTTTTCCCTCGTCAATGGAATATTGAAAAATTTAGCAATTGTTGGTATCAAATTTAGCATCTAAATATAATTGCCAAATATTAATAGTGAATCCAACTATAATAAAATTTATGGAATCCATTTCCATTTAATATTTTTTAAAATTTAATGTTTACATTATTATAATTATATTTTTTATTTAATAAAAATAAATCTCATCATTATTTAATAATATTTATAATTTAACAATGTTATATTTTTTTTTATTATGAAAATAAACAATGTCATTCTTTAATATGCACTATTGAAAAGTCACTACTAAAGTTAACATTAGCATTGATATTAAAATAATTTTGAAATTGTGAATGGCAATGTGACATTTAGGCGATGCTCTAAATCCTACAGGCTACAGACCAAAACCCGCCGTATCAGAACAAGCGGCCTCGTACGATGACGAATTATACTTGTGGAGCATGGAATGCTTGCGCATAATGAAACAGTCATCAGACTCACTCCACACGAGGTGGGGTCTTTTTACACCCCCAAATAAAAAAAATAAAAAAAAAAGAAGTTGGGGTCCAATTGACTGCTAGCCATCTACTGAGAAATGAATTTTAAATTAAAGCTGAGATGGTGCCACGTAAGTTGTCAATTATAATTTCTTAGATCAATTGTCGATTCTTTTAGGCCTTACAGTCTTGAACCCACAAAAATTTTTCATCCGTAGGAGGCAGTGCCAAGGGGCCCCAGCAAATGCACTTCATCTCCATCCTAGGGAGCTACTATTTCTTTCCCTTGGATGGTGCAGAATCAAATCCCAACCGCCCATTTAACAAATTAAATAGAATGGCAGCCGTTGATCATGGAAATCTAATATAATACTGAGGTTGGGCCAACAGATGATGGCTTATACCTGGAACAAAATTTAATGAGAGAGCAGTGGCGATTAATGAATTGGGATTTACCCCCCAAAAGGAAAAAAAAAAAAAATGGATTAAAAGGAATGACGGTAGGGGCTATGTATATTTGGATAGTGATGTTAGACAATGGTTATGGGTTGCTTCACCTTATGACCGTATCCAGGTCATTTGGCGTCACATGCAATGCAAAGGTCTGAAGGAGCAAAAGCAGACAAAGAGATAGGGAGGAGCAGCTCCATTTTAGTGGAACCTTTCAGTTTCAATTGCTTTAGTTGTGAATGGTTTTGAAAATTTCTGATTTATGACTGACCTTAGATTTGACCATTTCTTGGCTTTGCTTCCTTAAACCTAGCTCTTATCTTTTCTAATACTTGGGAAAAAGATTTCAACGAAATTGGTTCGGAGTTAAATTTTAACTGTTACAAATATTTGAGAATTTTTTCTTCAAAGAAAGGTTCCAATAGAGTAGAAGAAAAGCAGATAAATACAAACCAGAGACTACCTTATTTTTTATTTTTGTTTTTTTAATTATTGCTCCTAACTAAACTGTTAAACCAACCAAACCTACAATGCCTTGGAATTAAGAAAAATTCAGAACTTGGAAGGAATTAAAGAAAACAATAATAATATTGACACATTTTGTCACATTATTTGATGAATAATTTGTGTTTCTATCATTATCAGCTTGAAATTATTTTTCATAGTTTGCCAACATTGGCAAAGAAAAGGAATAATATACCAAGTGGCAAAAATAGACCGCATTTGTATATGAATTCCTTTGATTATTAAATCCTTATTAGCAAGAAAATCAAATATATGCTGCATGCTTTTCTCGACAACCAATGAAAAATAATTAAACCAAGACAATTCCATGTTAAACTCCCTTCTTTTATGTTGCTTTTATGATTTTTTTTCAATTAATTGGAAAAAGGAGAACCAAGTTGCAGCAGCCACGCATGGGCGGCATAGAAGAACAAAATTTTCTTGCTTGGTCGGTTTTGAAAAAGATTGTTGTCCCGTAAAGCTGTACTATTTTGCTAAATTGCGTTACATAAGCTTATCACTAGGATGGCTGATTATCTTTATACCTTTTACTAACAACAAAGAAGTTTTGGAAGTATATACACAACCATTAAGTATACTATCTGACCTGAAGTTCTGAACATCATTTTTATTACGACTTTTATTACTTTTTTCCACTTGGACGGCGTACCTGATGACTGATGACGTGTCAATCCAAACTGAATTATTTTGGCCGATGAATGATCCAACCTGGACATGTCAAAACCAGGGTCCACATCAGCATTTATTCTCTTTTGAATGTCCTCAAGTCAAATTGGTCCCGCGCACGTACCACAAGGAAATGAATTAGCGATAGATAAAAGCATGGCCCATGCAATGCTTTGCCAAACAAAATTGGCTTTCTATACGGAAAACTATGTTTCTATTAAAAAAGAAAATTTTATTGAGTAGTGGATTGTGAATAATTTTATTATTCATCAAAGTTTAGTTTTATATATATATATATAATAGAATAGAATAGGATAAACATGTTAAATTGCTACTTATATCAAAAATTTTAATTATAAAAATATAAATTTTATTATATATACATATATATATCAAGCTTTATCAACTTTTCATTTATTTATGTGGTCTTACAAATGGTATATGGTATGTGGATACATAGAATATTTATAAGTATATCAAACTTTTTAATATTTTTCCTTATTTGTCGATTATTTTAGTTTTAATCGTAAGATTTGAATTTAAACGCGTAGGATTTAAAACTCTTATACCATATTAAAGTATTATTAATTTCAAAATTTTAACCTATTAGGATGCAAATTTATTTTGTATATTAACCCTTTCCAGCAAAAGCTAACCACAAATCATCTATGTTAATGTGTGCAAATTATTTTTTAATGTTCCCCTAATTTTTTACCAATAATTTTAGGGACTATAAGGGCGCAAGAACAAAATTTGCAACTAAGTATGTTAACCAAGCTTTGTTAGTATTCCACTTCATTTATAAGTTATTGATTTCAACCTAAAATTTATTAAAATTTTAAACTTTAATACCATACTAAATTATCATGAAAAAGCTTAAGTTATTAGAATACAAATTTATTGTATATATATATATATATATATATATCAGGCTGTGTTAACGAATATATCACACCCTCCATAAGATTCAAATAATGAAATTCTTTTCCGTTTGAATATGTAAACAATTTAGGATCAATTGGACGGTTATTGACAACTAATACTCTCTTTGGAAGTTTATTTGCTGTGAGATGGACTTCTGCCCCTTGGCCTACACAAGAATGGGACCCTCCATGCTTAGCCAACTCTGATCCCATCGGGCATGACACATGAACATATTTTTCTCAAAAGGCTAAAGATTCCATCTTTTTATTTTTAATTTCCTTTTTTTTTTTTGGGCTAATCAAAAGGATTCGATATTTTTCTATATATACAGATGTATATTACATAAAATAAATCACTAAACATTATTATCATAATCGTAATCTTTTGAAAGAATAAAATCTTTGGACTCATTGTAAAAACAGCCAATCAGAAACCCCCTTCCATCTTAAAATTTCCTTCTCCTAATTATTTGTTTTTCAGACATTTGAAACTACTTTTACTACATTATCTTCCACCATCTGCAACAATAATCCTATTGCGTCTATTAGTAAAATTGTTTTTATATAGAAAAAAAGAAAAAAAAAAGAAAAAAAAAAGCATAGTATATAGTAAAATATTCACTAAATATGCAGTGGTCACAGCTTTCAATCAATGTCAATAACTTCCTCCTACTGGTTGTTGCTCTTACACCAAAACCTCAAGATTAGTTTCCAAGTAAGAACTGGTGAGTAAGCTTTCAATTCCTTCAATAGTTATCCGAGGGAAAAAAAAATAAAAAAATAAAAAAATAAAAAAAAAGGTACCTCTCAATTAATATTTAGCTGAGCTTAATTAAATACTGCATATTTCGGACATAACAGAATTTAAAAAGAACAGAACCAAAAGAAGATAAAAATAATTACAATATATTTTGGTAGTCCTACACTGGGCTAGTGATTTCTGCTGCCATGAACCTAAAATTGAAAATATGAAGATCTATCATGCAAGATTCTTAACTCAAACATTTATATGATTGGGAAATTATAAATAACCATATTAAATTACCATGGGTATCAAAAAGTTAAACCGATAGGAAATGAATCTATTTGTGTAAAACTTTAAAATAATAGAGTTTTTAGAGCACTAGTAAATCATGTAATAGACTATGGAATTTTCACTTAAGCTGGATTAATCTGGCAAGGGCATGTGAGTGATCAATCAGTAGGACCAATGGACCATCGCATTAGTGGCCAACTCATCAAAAGATTAGCCTAAAACAAGTGGCATTTTGTCAGTTCCTGCCTACCTTTTAGCAACATTACTTTCAGCTAGAATACTACACATATCTAATGATCAAACAGATTCAGCTCAAAGAGCCAATTCAAAAAAGAGAGAGTTTGCACCTCAAAAAGTTCAGCTTAAAGCTACAAGAATTTTCAGCAACACAAAAGGAAATAAAACAGGTTTTAATATATTTTGGATCGAAACAGAGCTTCTTCATGCCATTTCATTTTGGATTCAAGTAGCTCTTCATGAAAAATGGCTACTGAAGCTGATATTGTAGAAGCTATGTCTCATACGGTATGTTAACCCAGAATCTTGATTCACCATCCACCTATTGAGATGGATTTTCCTGTGTTTGTCAGCATGATTATGATCTTTCTTCTATAATAAATTTCCAAAATAGTTGCTTCACAATTGAATCACGTACTGGTTTAATCTTTCGAGAATAGCATTCGCGGTAATGGGTAAAGTTTGCAGGAACATGCACTAGTGTGTAATATCTCACTTTACTTTTCTGTACTATTTCTTAAGAAACTCTCTGTAATTTTGATCTCAAAATGAGAAAATTGATGTCAGTTAATCAAATCACAATGATCATACAAGTAGAACTCAATAAAGTGGATGCTAAATTCAATATCTGATTAAGTTCGAAGCTTGTTAATCTTTTCACTGTCAGAAACTGAAAGGTTGCAGCGTTTCAAATTCAATATATGATTACGTTTGAAGCTTGTTAACCTTTTCACTGTTAGAAAGGTTGCAGCTTTTCAAGTTTTCTTTTTCACTAGAGCAGATGTAGTTTAGATTTCATTTTATTACACGATATATTAAGAAAAAGGCAATTCTGGGATCTGGATCAGAATATTTAACAAGAAAAAACTTTTTTCTTTTTATTACTTTTTTTTTTTAATAAATATATATTTTCTTATTAACAGAGTTCCAATTTTCGGGACCATATATCTTATAGATTCTGACAACTTTCTTTTGCCCAGAGAAGCGCCAACATATATATAGATATGTATAACCACTTTGGTTTCCTGGAAATCTATAGATTTGAGGAATTATTCTGTGAATGGCCTTAAGATGTAGGAAATTAATAACATATCTAAAATAACTTTTTTAGATTTCCTATAAATCTATAAACTTTGATGAATTATTTTATAAATGTCTTCAGTTATGATAACAGTGCCTATTAGGGACTGAAACATTGATATTTTGACATGCATAGATGAGCACAATAACCTAATTAAAGAAAGAAATAAAGAACAATATCAACTATGTAATATATAGATTTGTATCCTACTATATAGAAAATTGACCTGAAAACACAAACTGTAAAAAGCAACATTTACCAAAGAAACTAACACCCACCACATTGTTGTCGAACATAAAGCCAAACAAAACACAAAATGAAAAGCTGAGAATGAGAAGAAAAAATGAAAGATGTTATCTCTAATATAATTCTTAGTCAATTTCTTCTTTATATGTGCAGAAAAGAGAAGTAGAAGCAGTCACATACTTAACTGCTGCTGTTCAGCTTGAAACCACAAAAGATATGATCAATAGCACCTTCGGGACCTCAGAGGGTGGAAATTTTTTGGAACCATTCTCAGCACACAAGGTTGCCCCCAAGGTTGCCAATGAAGAGGTGAGTAGCTTTGAATATTACGAAGCTGATGAACCAATTCAATCAGAAAAGGAGAAGTCAGAGAATGAAAAGCAGCTTGGGAAAGGAGAACAATTAGAGACTTTAGAAGAAACAAGAAAAGAAGGAAATGAACAGACAGAAGAGAACACCACAACAGCTGAACAGGATAACAGAAGCCATGATATTGAGGAAGTAAGAGAAACTAGTCAAGAGATGGCTAAGATTGGAGAACCAGGACTCAAGATTGAAATAGAGGAATCTACGGAGAATAAGATAGCAGAGGAGCAGCATACTGAAGTAATCTCGAATCAACAGGCCTCCATTGGAAAAAGCCAACCTAGTATTGAAAAGGGCATCAAGGGCTTGGAGGAAGATGAAAAGCAAGAGATAGTGGAGGACAAGAGTACTAGTTTATCCGGTAAAGAAGTCCTCAATGTAGACAATATCTCTAGTGTTGATGCCATAGAGATTGAAGAAGAAAGAAGCTTCACAGGAGTACTGATCAAGGAAGCAGAGAAATCATTTGATTTAGTAGAGGAGAAGGTTCCTGAAGCAATTGGATCTAGCAAAGAAACAGAAACTGAAAAGGATGATAAAGAGAAGATCAAAGATAATAGCATTGCAAATGACTCAATCCCAAATATAGCTGCAAGTCAAGAAATACGGAATGATGAAGAAGAAACATCCAAAAGTGGAGATGCTGAAACAGACAAACTTGAAAAGGCATCCATCACAGGATTGAGCGTACAAGAAGCTGGGATTGAAGAAGAGGAGAAACATGATGAGGCCCCAGTGGCTCCAGGCAAAGTGATAATCCAAGATGAAATTGAATCAAATGAGCAAGAGAAAGATGGAGCTCCTGAGATACTCAATATTGCCGAAGCGAGCACACTAGATGTTACAAACCAAAATGATTTCCTTGAGAAAGCTTCACTGGCTGGTGTCACATCAAGTGGAAATGTTAACAACGATGAGATCTCAGAACAAAAGTTTGATGCTTCATCCATAATACATGAAGAAGGTATACAACAGAAAGATGAGGGGCTGGATCTAACTGAGGCTGCAGTTGAGGAGGTAAGAGATGTGGAAGAATCTACAGTTGTGGTGGCTGAAGACATTACCACTTCCAAACTCATCCTTGCAGAAGACCACAAGGAACAGGAATCAACAGAACACGATGGACGCATAGAACCCAGCTTATTACAGCAAAATGAACCTGAAAATAAGAAGCCTGAATTGAATGTGATTGCTGGGCAGCAAGAGACAGCAGCTTCGAAAGATGATTCCACAACAACTACCTATGTCAAAGAAGAGAGTAATGGAGCAGAAAGCACAGGGAAAGATTCCAAAGAAGCACAAGTAGATGAAAATGAAGCAGGAAAGCCAAAAGAAGAGGAAAGCAGTACGAAAATCAACAAAGAAGGCAATGTAAATGAACTTCCACCAGAATATATTCAACAAGATTCAACAGCAACATTAAAAGTCGATGGAGATGAAGGAGAGGAGTCCAAAGAGGAGGTAAATCTTACCCAAAAATTTTCAAGCTTAGTTGATTTCTTTGGCAGATTTTAGCTAGTTTGTATGCTTTTACTTAAAACTTTAAGTTGCTTTTTGCAGATTCTTGAGGAATCAGAAACAGTTGGAGCAGGTGAGAGCATATCAAGTGAGCATGTTGAAAGATGTGTTGATGTTTCATTAGTGAAACAAGAGGAAGTTATGGAGGAAGAAGCTGAGGACTTAGTTCCGATCAAAGCTTCAATAGAGGACAATAAAGTTGACACATTTTCTGCTGAATTGCCCAAAGATGATGGACATGACATAGTTGAAGATACAGAGAAGACTGTGAAGGTAGAATCAAAAGGTGAAGAGGATTCAGAAAAGGCACTGCAAAAAGATGAGCCAGAGGAAGCCCCAGATACAGAAAAGAAGGAAGAAAAGACAGAAAATTTGGAAAACACAGATTCCACAAGAAAGGAGGTAACTAACTTTGATATATTGATGGTGCATTTTTTATTTTGATCTACACACGTGGATTTTGTCAACGGCCAAGTCGCAGAACCATAAAATAGTTAAATTTTGTCAAACTTAGTTCTTATGTTAAATTTTCATTTTTTATTAAAAGAAATTGTTTTTCTTTATCATATTCATAATAAATATTATACATGCCTCATTCTGAAATCCTTTGGAAACTTCTTTTAGGTGATAGAGATCAGTATAGCAGGGCAAGAAACTGAAGAACAAATATTAGAGGAATTTACTAACGAAGGACCAAGCAAAGAGACTTCCAAAGAGAATAAGGTTTCCTTTTTTACAAAGTTTTAAAGCTTTATAAGAGATAATCGTTGTTGTATCTTCCAAATGTAAAAGACCTTCGCTCTTTTTTTTTTTTCTTTTTTTTTTTTTTTTAATTTAAGGAGTTTGCTGCATCGGAGACAGCACCTTTAAGTACAAATACAGGAGAGCATAACTCAGAGGAACAGACAATCTCGGAACTCTCTTCTTCATTAGCAGGAGAAAAAACAGTTGAAGATAGCTCAAAGGGAGATGAAAACAATGCAATAGGTTCAAAGGAAAAGGTTAGCTTATATACAAAATATGAATGCTCTTTACAAAATTATTAGCTTTTGAGTTTGTTAATTTAAAATTTTCATATGTTTGCATGGTCTTTACAAAATTATTAGCTTTTGAGTTGTTAATTTAAAATTTTCATCTATTTGCAGAAAGAAGTCAAAATTTCTGAATTCAAAGAACAAAATGTGGCAACAGATTTGACAAAGGAAAAAGAGCCGGAAGACAGCACAGAGCCTAATAGGGATAACTATGCTACAACAGCCACAAAGCATTTAGAGGAAGAAATACTTGCAGAAGAAGGCAAAGAAAACTTTGATCAAAATTCAGCGGTTGTGTCAGAGACTAATGAGAAATTAATTGAAGAAGAGATTCAGGACAAAGGAGTTACAATAAATACCTCCGACTCTGTGCCAGACAGGATTGTGAGTGAAGAAATAGGCTTGAAGGAAGCCGAACTAGATAACAAGGATCAGATTAAAAATTCTGACATTGCTCTTGAAGAGAAGGAATTGACAAGCAATGTAGATTCTGAAGTAAAACAAGAGCAAAAGTCAAGCGCAGAAGAGAGTGGAGAGGAGATCCCAGCAACAGCAAGTGAAACTGTGGAGCAAACAGAAGAAGGAACAGAAGAAATAGAAGACAAAACACCCACTGAAAAAATTGGAAATGAAGAAAAGATAGCCATTACTGAGACAGTCTTAGATGATATACCAGAAGATAATCTCCATGGACCTTCCGTAGTGCCATCCATTGATAATGAAGCCAAGACAAATGAAGCAAGTCATGTATCAGAGGAGACCCCAGAAAAAGATGAGTCTATTAAACCGAGTGATGTTCCTATATTGGAATCTGATGATATTGTGAGAGAGACTAAAAATGAAGAAGTCCAAAAGCAGAGCGACGAAGAGCTGCATATATCATCAGAGCAAATCTATGAGATAGCTAGCTCTGAGTCAGTAGATGTGGGAACTTTAAAGACGGAAGAAGCTACTGACTTTGCAAATAAAAATGAGGTTTCTGACTTGGTGATTTTGACAGATGAAAAGCTATCTAGCGAGGTGGATACTAGTAATGCAGTTGATACACGCATAGACAGTGAAAAGGCTATCCAAGAATACAAAGAGCCTGAAAATAAGTTTGAAGACAGCTTGAAAAGTGAAGTAAATACAGCTGTGGAATGCGAAGCAAATGCCAACAGGAATGATGATCTTTCAACTAAAGAGGTTAGAAGGATAACTCCCTTCACACTTTAATTATATTGTCTCTATTAAACCGAATCAGTTTAATGCACTTCTATTTCTGTCTTATAGTGCAAAAACGCAATAAACTCTGTTTCAATTGTTTCTAATCACCAAACACTTTACTTCTTTTTCCATCTAGTAAACATATAAAAAGTAGTCAATTTTAGTTTTTGCCATATTTTTCTCATATCCTGATGTTTAGAAACTCTCATTTCTCATTAGGCTTTGGAGACTACAAATGAAGGCCAAGAAACTGGAGAAACTGATAGCATCAAAGATTACTCTCCAGAATTTGCTGAGGAAGAACAACTTGAAGGGAGCACCAATGAAGATAAGGTTACCAGTTTACTCTTTTATTATAAAAAATAAATGTTTTTCTTTTTATGATTTATTCATTTCCTCCTGGAATATTTGATAATAAGTTTTATAGATCTGGAACCATATAAACTCCCATTAACACCAATTAGGAGCTGGAAAAAAAAGATAATTTGGAGACAAAAATAAAAAAATAAAAAAATGCTAATATGTTCCTGTTTTGTCATTGTCATTATAAATGCTATACATGTCTAATTCTGAAATCCTTTGGAAACTTCCTTCATAGGTGCTAGAGACCACTGTAGCAGGGCAAGAAAGTGAAGAATTTGCTAACGAAAGACCAACTGAAGAGAATTCCAAGGAACATAAGGTTTACTTGTTTTACAAAATTAAAGCTTTACAAGAGAATCATTGTTGCATCTTCCAAATGTAAAAGACCATTTTTTTTTTTCCGCCTTTCTTACCTTTCTTTAGGAATTTACTGCATTGGAGACAGCACCTTTAAGTACAAAAACAGGGGATCATAACTTAGAGGAACAAACAACCTCGGAACTCTCTTCTTCATTGGCAGGAGAAAAAACAGTTGAAGATAGCTCAAAGGGAGATGAAAACAATGCAATAGATTCAAAGGAAGAGGTCAGCTTATATACAAAATTTTAATTGGTTTTACAAAATTATTAGCTTTTGAGTTTGTTATTTTAAAATTTCCATCACTATGCAGAAAGCAGACAAAAATTTTGAATTCAAAGAACAAGATGTGGCAACAGATTTGACAGAGGAAAAAGAACCTGAAGACAGCAAAGAGCCTAATAAGGACAGCTATGCTACAACAAGCACAGAACATTTAGAGGAAGAAATACTTGCAGAAGAAAGCAAAGAAACCTTTGTCCAAAATTCCTCGGTTAAGGCAGAGACTAATGAGAAAGTGATTGAAGAAGAAATTCAGGACAAAGGAGTTACAATAAATGACTCTGACTCTGTGCCAGACAGAATTGTAAGTGAAGATATAGGCTTGAAGGAAGCCGAACCAGATAACAAGGATCAGGTTATATCTGTCATTGCCCCTGAAGGGAAGGAATCGACAAGCAATGTAGATTCTGAAGTACAACAAGAGCAAAAGTCAAGCACAGAAGAGAATGCGGAGGAGATCCCAGCATTGGCCAGTGAAAGTGTGGAACAAATAGAAGACAAATCACCCACTTCAAGAATTGAAAATGAAGAAAAGAGAGCCAATAGTGATATAATCATAGATGATGACCCAGAAGATAGTCTCCAAGAGTCTTCTACAGTTCCATCCATAAAAAATGAAGCCTTGACAGCTGAAGCAAGTGATATATCAGAGGAGACTTCTGCAAAGGATGAAATCCACCATGAAAGTGCAAAAACTCCTTCTGTCGAACCAAAAGAAGAAGAGTTACAGTTGATAAATAAGGCTGAGTCTGTTAAATCAGATGATGTTTCTAAATTGGAAACTTACGACATTGTGAAAGAGACTGAAAGTGAAGAAGTCCAAAAGCAGAGTGATCAAGAGCTGCATATATCATCTGAGCAAATCAATGAGGTTTCTAGCTCCGAAATTTTTAAAGATGAAAAGCTGTCTAGCGAAGTCTCAACTAGAAATGTAGCTGATACATGCATGGAAAGTGAAAAGGCTATCCAGGAATGTAAAGAACCTGATAATAACTCTGAAGGAAGCTTGAAAAGTGAAGTAAACACGGCCACTGAATTGGAAGCAAATACCAACCCGAATGATGAACTTCCAACAAAAGAGGTCTGAAGGACAACACCTTTTGCACTTTAATTATATTGTTGCTATTAAACTAAATAAGTTAAAATGCTTCTCAATCTTATAGTGCAAATGAGCACTACTGGCCAAACTGTTAAGGGTCGGAAACTTTTTTCTCATTGTTTTTAAACACCAAACACTTTGTTCATTTTTCCATCTAGTAAACATACATAAATTTAGTTTTTGCAGTATTTGTCTTGTAATTATGCTGCTGCATCTCACATCCTGATGTTTAGAAACTTTCATTTTTCAATAGGCTTTGGAGACTACTAATGGAGGCCAAGAAACCAGAGAAACTGATAGCATCAAGGATAACTCTCCAGAATTTGCTAATGAAGTACAACTTGAAAAAAGCACCAATGATGATAAGGTTATCAGTCTACTTTTTTAACACCATAAAGACACAGTATTTTCTTTAAAAAAAATTTGATAGCGTATTAATCATATTTTTTTTACTTGTTCTTTAGGTAATAGTTGGAGTGGATACAACACCTGCAAGCACAACAATAGGGAAACAACACTTGGAGGAACAGGACATTTCAGAAATTGCTTCTTCATTGCTACAAGAAGAAACAGCTAAGGAAATTTTTAAGGAGGACAAAGATGCTGTGACAAATTCAGAGCAGGAGGTGAGTTTATATTCAAAATCTGAATTTGTGGCAGATGTTTAATATTTTCTTCTTTTTTTTATGTTTTGGTGTTTCTCAACTTGTAACTTTAAAGTTTTGTCCTTGAAATAGAGAAAGGTCACAGACTTGGATTCCAAGGAACAGCTTGAGGTAACAGATTTGAGAGGGGAAACAAAACATGAAACCTTAGAGGAGAACATAGAGACAAATAAGGACCTCTATGTTTCGGGAACCGAAGAAGCTCCAGAGAAAGAAATGTATGCAGAAGAAAGCAACGAAGTCCTTGGTCAAGATTCTTCCTCTGTATCTGATGTCTCTAAGAAAGTAATTGAAGAAGAAAGTGAAGAGAAAGAACCTGCTGAACATAATTCCAAGTCTGTGTCAGATGGAATTGTGAGTGATCAATCAGGTGCCACATTTGATGTAAAGCCAGAGGAAAGTTCCAGCTCAGAAGAGACAAGGGAGGAAATTTTAATAGCAGCAAATGATCATGGAAACAAAATAGAGGATAAAGTGGAGGAAAGCATTGATACCCGAACCGAAGAGGAAGAAAAGATAACAACTAATGAGATGTCAGCTGGAACTGTGAGTGATGAATTGGGGTTGATGAAAGGTGGACAAGAAGACGAGGAACAGGTGAAAAGTTTTACTATTGCACCTGAAGAAAACGGTTCTGCAAGCAGCGCCACATATGATGTGAAGCCAGAGGAAAATTCCAGCAAAGAAGAGAAAAGAGAGGAGATTCTAAAAGAAGCAAATGATAATGGAGAAAAAATAGAGGGTAAAGTGGAGGAAAGCATTGATACTCAACCAGAAGAGGAAGAAAAGACAACCTCTAATGAGACATCAGCTGGAACTGTGAATGAGGAAGCAGGCTTGAAGCATGGCAAACCAGAAGACGAGGAACAGGTGAAAAGTTATACTATTGCGCCTGAAGATGGAGAAAAGATAGAAGACAAAGTGGAAGAAAGCATTCGTACTCAAACTGAAGAGGAAGAGAAGATAACCTCTACTGAGACACCAGCTGGAACTGTGAGTGAGGAAACAGGATTGAAGAAAGGGGAACCAGAAGACGAGGAGCAGGTGAAAAGTTATACTATTGCACCTGTAGAAAAGGATTCCGCAAGCAGCGCCACATTTGATGCAAAGCCAGACGAACATTCTGGCACAGAAGAGAATAGAGAGGAGATTCTAACAGAAGCAAATGATCATGGAGAAAAAATAGAGGATAAAGTGGAGGAAAGCATTGATGCTCAAACTGAAGAAGAAGAAAAGATAACCTCTAATGAGACATCAGCTGCAACTGTTAGTGAAGAAACAACATTGAAGCACGGCGAACCAGAAGACAAAGAACAGGTGAAAAGTTATACAATTGCACCTGAAGAGAAAAGAGAGGAGATTCTAACAGAAGCAAATGATCATGTAGAGAAAATAGAGGATAAAGTGGAGGAAAGCATTGATACACAAACTGAGGAGGAAGAAAAGATAACCTCTACTGAGTCATCAGCTCGAACTGTTAGTGAGGAAACACTGTTGAAACACAGCGAACCAGAAGACAAAGAACAGGTGAAAAGTTATACTATTGCACCTGAAGAAAAGGATTCTGCGAGCAGCACCACATTTGATGTAAAGCCAGAGGAAAATTCCAGCACAGAAGAAAAAAGAGAGGAGATTCTAACAGAAGCAAAAGATCATGGAGAAAAAAATGAGGATAAAGTGGAGGAAAGCATAGATACTCAAACGGAAGAGGAAGAAAAGATAACCTCTAATGAGACATCAGCTGGAACTGTTAGTGAGGAAACAACGTTGAAGCACGGCGAACCAGTAGATGAAGAACAGGTGAAAAGTTATACCATTGCACCTGAAGAAAAGGATTCTGCGAGCAGCACCGCAGTTGATGCAAATCCAGAGGAAAGTTCCAGCATAGAAGAGAATAGAGAGGAGATTCTAGCAGCATCAAATGGTCATGGAGAAAAAATAGAGGCTAAAGTGGAGGAAACCATTGACACTGAAACTGAAGAGGAAGAAAAGATCATCTCTAATGAGACGTCAACTGGATCTGTGAGTGAGGAAACATGGTTGAAGAAAGGCGAACCAGAAGACAAGGGACAGGTGAAAAGTTATACTATTGCACCTGATGATTCTGCAAGCAGTGCTACATTTGATGTAAAGCCACAAGAAAACTCCAGCACAAAACTGAGTGGCGAGGAGATTCTAACAAAATCATATGATGGTGGAGAAGAAATAGAGGAGAAAGTGGAGGAAAACACTGATGCAGGAACAGTGGAAAAGAAGATAACCACTAATGAGACTTCCTCACATGACATACCAGGAGATGATCTCTTGACATCTGAAGCTATAGAGAGATCAGATGAGGTAACAAATGTGGCAGAGGAAAGAAAACTTGAGATCTTGGAGGACAGTGCTGGGCCAAATAAGGAGAGCTATGCTACAATAGCCACAGAAGCCTTAGAAGGAGAAAAACTTTCAGAAGAAAGCAACAGTACCTTTGTTCAAAACTCTTCCTCTGTGGTTGAGGTCTCTGAAAAAGGAAATGAAGATGTGATAGAGGAGAAAGCACCGATTAAAAGCAGCTCTAGCTCTGACTCAACTGCAATTCCAATTGAAGAAACAGGCTTGAAGGTGGCAGAACCAGAAAAAAATGAGCCGGTTAGAAATTCTGAAATTGAATCCAAAGAAGAGAAGGGTCTGGCAACCTGTGCTGAAATTGAAATAAAACAGGAGGAAAATTCAAACACGGAAGAGAATGGGGAGAAAGAGATCTCAGCAATAGCTGAAAGTGGAGGAAAAATAGGACATGCATTGGACGAAACCAGAGAAACAGATAGTGTCGAGGATCATTCTCCAGAATCTTCCAATAAAGAACAACCAGAAGAGAACACCCAAGAAGATAAAGTAACCTGTTTACATTTTTTAATTCTATAAAAGACGTTATGTTGTTTGGTTTCTAGAGTATTAAAATTTTTTCTTTGCTTCTTCTGTTAGGTATTGGTTGGAATAGAGACAACACCTTCAAGTACAAATACAGGGAAACAGGAGCTAGGGGAACAGGAAATGTCAGAAATCTCTTCCTCTTTGATAGGAGGAGAAAAACCTGAGGAAATCTTGAAGGATGACAAAAATGCTTTGATGAAATTAGAGGTGAGTTTATATACAAAATTTAAATATGATGCTATTTTTTTTCTTTAAAAAAAAAGCTTTGGATAGTTCTCAGTGGCTAATTTTACAATTTTATCTGTATAATAGAGAAAGGACACAGAATTGGATTTTAAAAAACAACTTGGTGTAACCTTAGAGAAGAAAGAAGAGTCATATGAGGATCTCGATACTACAAGAACGATAGAAGCTACAGAGGCAGAAACACATGCAGAAGAACCCAACACAATCCTTGTTGAATATTCTTCCTTTGTGTCAGAGGTCACTAAGCCTGAGAAAGAGATTGGAGAAGAAATTAAGGAGGTAGAACCTGCTGTATATAATTCCAACTCTGTGTCAGCTGGGACTGTGAGTGAAGAAATAGATTTGAAGAAAGGCAAACCAGAAGAAAGGGACCAGGTGAAAAGTTATACCATTGAACCTGAAGAAAAGGGTTCTGCACCAGAGGACAGTTCCAGCACAAAAGATAATATGGAGGAGATTCTAACTGCAGCAAACGATCATGGAGAAAAAATAGAGGAAAAAGTGGAAGATAGCAGTGGTACTCAAACTGAGGAAAAAAAGATAACCACTAGTGAGACATCCTTGCATGACAAACCAGAAGCTGAAGCTGATCTCTTGACAACTGAAGCTGTGGAAAGCTTAGATGAGACTGCTGCAGGAGATAAGGTATCTGATTTGGCAGAGGAAACAAAACATGAAACCTTAGAGGACAGTGCAGGGTCAAATAAGGAGATCTATGCTACAATCACCCCAGAAGCTTTGGAAGGGGAAAAAATTGCAGAAGAAAGCAACAAAACTCTTGTTCAAAATTCTACCATTGTAGCTGAGGCCTCTGAAAAAGTAATTGAAGAAAATTTTCAGGACAAAGAGACTGTCTCGACTGGTATTGTGACAGAAGAAACAGATTTGAAAGAGGGTGAACCAGAGAACATGGAGCATATTCAAAATTCTGATATAGCTCCTGAAGAGAAGATTCTGGTAAGCAATGTAGATATTGGAATGCCACAAGAAAAAAAATCAATCTTGGAAGAGGATGGGGAGAAGGAGATCCCAGTTGTAGCATGTGAAAGTGGAGAAAAAATAGGACATGCTGATAAGAACTTTGAAGCCAGCATATCAGATGCTGAAGTGGTAAAAACCGCAACTGAATTGAAAGCAGAAAACACCGAGACAGATGAAATACAAAAAGAAGCGGTCAGATAAACATAACTTCATTCTTTGGCCACTGAATATGAAGCAAATTGATGATTGATTTAATTAAAGTTTATATTCTTATTCTTATATTGCAGCACTCACCATTATTATTGGCGAGCTAAAGTTTTTTTTCTTCCTCTTTCTTAAGGTAGATATGGTAGACAATAATTAATCTTTTATTGTTGTCAACTTCTTGTTAGCAGATCCCAGTGGTAGCATGTGAAAGTGGAGAAAAAATAGGAGATGCTGATGAGAACTTTGAAGCCAGCATAGCAGATGCTGAAGTTGTAAAAAGAACAACTGAATCAAAAGCAGAAAACACCGAGAACAATGAAATACAAAGAGAAGAGGTCAGATAAACATAACTTCATTCTTTAGAAACTGAATATTAAGCAATCTGATGAGCCTTAATTAAAGTTTATGTTTCTAGTGTTATATTGCAGCACTAACCATTAATTGGCAAGCTAAAGTTTTTTTCTTCAGCTATGCCAACTTTACATGAACAACTAGCTTGTTTGTATAGGAATGTTATTATGGTTCATTTCCATGTAAAAAATTCACTTCCTGTATTTTCTACTACCATGAAATGTCTAACATATTAGCTTGTATCCAGAATCTTGAATCAGTTTATCCTGGTCAGGTGCTTGTATATACCTCTGAATCAGCCACCCAAGATGAAATTGAAGAAACACATTCTCTAACCAAGGACATTCAAACAGAGCCAGTGCCTATTGAACAACAGGAGGTAGCACTTCATGGCGAATCAGAGATGAAAGTAGAAACAGAGCCCAGATTGACTGTTGAAGATGAAAGCAGCGAAATAGAAAGCACAAACGAGACCATAAAGGCTGTTATCCTTACTGAGGTTAGGATTCAAACTCATACAAATGTAGTGTCTCCAAATGTTATTTGTATTGACATCTATGAATGTTACATAGGTCACTGAGGAAATTGAGAAAGCGGATAAAAGTGACAACATTGAAGAACGGGTCATAGATAGAGAAAGCAACTTGACAGAACTGCATCCAGCGTCTGTTGGAGAGGTCAGCCAAAACGTTCATACTTTGTTGAACATTTCTACATTTTATGATTTCCTTCTCTGTAAATAAGTTTTGCAAACTTCAATTGTAATACAGGAGAAAGAATCTGGGCTGGTACTTGGTGAAAATCTAAAAGAGCCCGACTTCAATGAGACAACACCACCTATTGATTCACAGGCAGAAGAAGACACAAGCAAGAAGGGAGAAAGTCCGGTCACTGAAGCACCAGAAAAAGAAAAGATCCAGGATAAAGGAATAGATCCTGTGGATGTTTGTGTTGCCGTAGCTGAAGAAGGAAAGTATGAAGAGGAGATCAAATGCGACTCAGCAACTGTAACAGAGGCAACAGCATTAACAAACCTTGCAGATGCTCAAGTGGTCAATGAGACAGTCAATACATTTGATACTGCATCTGAAGAGAATGTGCTCAAATATGAGCCTAGTGTAACAAGAGATGGCAGCTTGAACCTTGAAAAAAGTTCCTCTAATTTGGTGTCTCAACGTCTAGATTTGGATCACAGAGACACAGAAAGAGAGAATGTCACAGGGGGAAACTCGGATGAAGTTCAGGAAACCACGAAAGCTTCTGAAGTTGAAAATACAGATGAAACTAGGCCAATCCCAGCTGTGGAAAAACTGGAATGGGATGAGATTGAAGAGGAAATCAAGGAATCTTCTAACATAGTGTCAACATCCGAAATTGTTAATGACCAGGCTCTCAGTGCAGGAATATCAGAAGCGCAACTTCAAGTACAATCTTCCACATTCTTTGCTGAGGAAAAAGAGCATGAAACTAAAACCACAACCAAGGAGCTTGAAAAAGAAAGCACAAAGGAAGTAGACAAGCAAGGTGATGACAACATTGAAGAATCTTCTGTTACACAGAAAGAAGAGCACGAGGAGATCAAAGTCTCTGAATTGGATGTGGAAAAGCTGGTTGCGAATGAAACTGAAGAAGATATCAAAAATGCTCCCGAGAAAGAGAGCAAGAATGAAGTGGAAAAGCAAGATGATGAGATAATTGAAGATTTTGGTACACACTTGCAGCAAGAAGAGCAGGAGGAGCTCCAAGTCTCTGAATTTCCTGTGGAAAAGCTGGTTACAAATGAAATTGAAGAAGATATAAAAAATGCTCCCAAAAAAGAAAGCACAAAGGAAGTGGAAAGGCAAGATGATGAGAGAATTGAAGATTCTTCTGCTACACGCTCGCAGCAAGAAGAGCACAAGGAGCTCAAAGTCTCTGAATTGGATGTGGAAAAGCAGATTACAAACGAAACCGAAGAAGATATAAAAAATGCTCCCGACAAAGAGAGCACAAAGGAAGTGGAAAAGCAAGATAATAAGAACATTGAAGATTCTTCTGCAACAAACTTGCAGCAAGAAGAGCACAAGGAGCTCAAAGTCTCTGAATTGGATTTGGAAAAGCTGGTTACAGATGAAACTGAAGAAGATATCGAAAATGCTCTCGAGAAAGAGAGCACAAATGAAGTGGAAAAGCAAGATGATGAGTGCATTGAAGATTCTGGTACACACTTGCAGCAAGAAGAGTACAAGGAGCCCAAAGTCTCTGAATTGACAGTGGAAAAGCCGGTTACAGATGAAATTGAAGAAGATATAAAAAATGCTCCAGAAAAAGAAGGCACAAAGGAAGTGGAAAAACAAAATGATGAGAGCATTGAAGATTCTTATGCTACACACTTGCAGCAAGAAGAGCACAAGGAGCTCAAAGTCTCTGAATTTGCTGTGGAAAAGCCGGGTACAAATGAAACTGAAGAAGATATCAAACATGCTCCTGAAACAGTGTCCCAATCTCATTCCCAAAGCGTTGAAGCAGTTAGCAAAGATGAAATCATAACCGATCAGATTCTTCCTGTCGAGATTACGTCAGAGCAATTTCAAGCATCATCTTCTACATTTCTTCTAAAGGAACAAGAGCAAGGAACTATCCCAACGTTCAAGACAATAGATGGAGAAAACAAAAAGGAAGTGGAAACGTTGGACAGTGACAGTAGCAAAGTTTTTGATGTGACAAAAACATCTGAAGAGGCAATCACACAGAAGGAAGTGACCAAGGAGCTCAAACTCTCAGAAGGGGTTGCAGAAATTTCAGGTGTAGCCAAAACTGAAGAAGAAATAAAAGAAGCTTCTGAAACATTGCCTAAATTTAATTCTGAAGAATTTGAAGAAGTTACTAAAAAAAAAATCATCACTGAGCAGACACTCCCTGAAGAGATATCAAAAGAGCAGCTTCTAGTTTCATCATCCACATTGCTTCCAAGGGAACAAGAGGATGAAACTGCAACCACAACCCAGAAGGTAGATGAAGAAAACAAGAAAGAAGTGGAAATTCTAGGAAATGAGAAAATTGTAGAAAAAGAAGAGCCAAGGGAGCTCAAAGTCTCTGAACCGACAGTTCAGACGCTGGGAGAAGATGAAATTGAAGAAAAAGAGTACGAAACAGTGTCTGAGCACAGTTCTTCAACCGTTGAAGTTCTTGCCGGAGATGAAGACATTGCTCAACAGGTTCTCCCAGTTGACAAAGATGAAGTCATCATTGATCAGGCTCTTCCCGCTGGCCTATCATCAGAGCAACTTCAGTTGCCAGTATCTACATTGCTTCCCAAAGAACTAGAGCATGACAGTGCAACCACAGTTAAGAAGACAGAAGAAGAAACAAGAGTGGTTTGTTCTCCATTACAAAGTGAGAAAATTACAGACATAATAGGAGAAATTACAGAAACCACTAATCTCGACATTGGTTCAAGTGAAATTCCTTCTAATTTTGTCTCAGAAAAAGCTCAGAATGATGGACTGTTCACCAAAACAGAAGATATTGAAGTCGACGAAAGTCATCTTAAGGTGGCAAAAACTGATTCGAGGACTGAAGAATCTCAGTCTGAGCTGATAATTGAAGCAAATAATGACATCAAGAATGAAATTTCAGATGAAAAGGTCAGCTAGATAACACCTCTCCCTCTCTCTCTCTCTCTCTCTCTCTCACTCTATATATATATATATAGTTGTATTATATTTAAAAAATAATTAACTTAGAGGCAACTTTAACAGATCAAGGAGGATAAGGAGGCCACAAATGGTTCTCAGCCAGTTTCTCTAGGTGAAGAAAATGTTCAAGAGAGCCATCAAGAAGTAGATTCGGAAACTAAAGAACATCCAGGAGACAAGACGGATGGACCTTTTAAGGCTGCAACAAATGAAAATAAGCACAAAGAGGTAAGTTAGCCTTTTCTATTGCTTTTCTCCTAATATTTTATAAAGTTGAATGGTTATAGTTTCTTTATAACACAGTTATCTGAGGCTGATGAGAAGGAAGAAACAAATGGAAACACCGAAAAGCTTATTACATCTGAAGAAGCTACAAGTGTCAAGGATCATGAACCGCTTTCCATAGAGGACAGAACGATAGAAGAGAACTCTCCAGCGGAAACAAAGGAGAAGAATGTCAAGGATGAAGTTCTGAACTTTGACACTGAAAACCAGAAAGATGAAGTAAATTTTGAAAACAGAACAACAGAGTTCACAAGCACAAGGGAAAAGGTCAGATTACATTAAAACGTTATTCCCTTCTTAGCATGAAACATCACTTCTAAGATTATATTAAAATTAAAATTACAGAATCGACTTTGAAGACCGTTATATAAAATAATTATGGGAAAAATACAAAAACTGAGAAGGTTGATAATTTCTCTCATATGCAGGAAACGGTGGAGATTCCACGAGAAGAAAGTGGTCTGGGATTAACAGAAGCCGAAAAAATCACTTCTGACATTAAGCAGCTACAGAAAAGCTCTCATGCAACATTGGAAATGCAGACTCCAAGAGAAGAAGATCTCGACAGAAGCAGCACGGCAACAACATTTATAACTGCCGAGAAAGATGTTCCACTTCCACCTACGGTACCAGACCCAATTAAAGAAACTACACACAGGACCGAACTGAAAAAAACAGAACCTCAAAACGACACTTCAGTCGATACAGAAATAAAAGTAGTGGAACGTGGAATAGAAGAAGAGAAGGGCGAGTCAGGTGGAAGAACAACAGAGACGGTATCATCAGCAGGAAAGCTTTCATTATCTGAACTCTTGCAGAGCACGACAAAGGTAACAAAGCGAGATGTGATCGAAGAAAAAGAAGCAAAAAGCAGTAAAGAAGCAGAAGGAGAAGAAGAACATCAAGGTGAAGCTCAAAAAGACGATGAAGAAGGAGAAGAGCATAAAGGGTCGTCGGAACCAGAAAGTGATGCACCAGTCATCGTAGAAGCCTCCAGAGACATTGATGTCAAAGTAGCACACAAGAAATCTCATAGCATCCTTTCAGGTGTTGGCTCAAAGGTCAAGCATTCGATTTCCAAGGTGAAGAAAGCAATTACCGGAAAATCTTCACATTCAAAACAGGGTGCTAAGAAACCAGACGATCCCAGCAGTTGAAAAAACCATGTGGAAATCCGTAAATATTTATTTAGTTTGGGTGTGATGTGTGATTATGCATCTTGAATAGTTAATGAACATTCATTTTGTAAAAGTCCATTCAAAAGCTTTAGATTATCAAAATGGCAGTCTGCCAAGGACAATACCATACGATTTTGTTTGTGTGAAGCAAATTTGAGTAATTACAGCTTAAGCTCACGAGTTTTTTGCATGGAGTGAAAATCACTCTTTTAAGATCTTATTTGAGAAATGCCCAAATTTGAGAATCAGGTTTGGAAAGTGTCAAAGAAAACTAATTTTATAAAATTTAATTTTTTAATAATTTAGCTTTTTATAAATTAATTTTAATCTGCGTAATAAAAAAATTAAAATTTAAAGACAAATATATATTTTAAAAATATTTTATAGAAACAACTTTACCATATATATATATATATATATATATTTTTTTTTTTTAAATAAAAAAACCCATCATTTTTCTAAAAAATTAAAATATTAAAAACTACTAACTTTATCTTTATCCATGCACAACTAATACTAAAAAATTACGAGGTCACGGAAAGCTGAAGAAAACGAAAAATTTCAATCATACCATCCAAACACTCGTATACATAATTGTATAAATAAAATTAGCGAATTTTCCATCATGAACTTTACGTCATTAAGAACTGCTATTTCCATTTTGTCCTTTTCCTGGCATATTTACCAAAAGCATGTGCAATCCAAAATACGAAATCAGAAACGAACTTACTATTGTTCATCGGTCTTTTACTTACTACACCGACCTCCCCACAGCAAATAAAATGTTGGGCTTCAAATATAACACAAGCAGAAAGGCAATTGTCGAATATCTTTTTTGAAAAAACTTTAGCCAACCACAATTCTAATTGGCAGTATTACCATGTCACGCTAAAAAGCTTCAGTAACATCATAGAAACTTTACTAGATCTCCTACCGGCTATTACAGATATCAGAAAGTAGACAATAAATAAAACAAAATTATGGTGGATAATTTTCAATTGCCATTTGATTTCTGAGATTCTTTGATCTTTTTCTTCCGTTCCTCGAGAAGAGCAACATGTGCCCGCTTTCTTTCTTTGCCAATCTGCATAGAAGGTAGACAGTTCATAAATCCAAATAATGGTACAAGAGGATGAAAATTTAAGAGCCACCAGGAAAAGACAACCATTCCATCAATAGACTATGTTCTCTGTATAACCATTAACCACAGAATTCAAATTGATATGGACATTTTATCTTTATTTGAAAAAAAAATAATCACGAGTCCTCATTTTAAAGTTACCTGCATGGCTTCGTAAAGACCCCTCTTTTTACGTGGCATCACAATCTTTGACAAGTTTTCAGTATCCTCGGCAATTTGTTGCATATCAGGAAGAGCTTCTTCCTTACCCTCCTCCATCTCCTCCCCAAAAGAACTTTGCATATTGGAGACAGACGAAGAATATTGGACACCATGAAGTTCCTTTTTCAATTCATCATGATACTGCTTCTCGAGGGTCATCATCTGCATCCAGTTAGAATTTGATATCTTCAACCAAAGTTTTCTATATCTCATATACAGAATATAGAATTTTTCATATAATCCTATAAGGGAATTATTCAAAATATTTCATAAATGCCTACCATTTGCTTTCTCTCAGCAGCTTCTTTAGCCTCAGCTCGATCAATAACACCTTCAGCCAGTAGATTCTGAGGATCTTCCAGATCATCTTTGCCAATGCCTGGTAATGGAAGGACTTCATTTCTCGCTGCAGCCTGCAACCTTTTAATGGTCTCAGCATACTCTGGAACATATCCCTCTGCATCATTGTCAACAAAAGGCGACAAATGTGGTGGAGGAACCCTGTTGACGAAACAAAGACATCAATTATCTGAGAACTCATACATATAATCTTCTCCCTCATTCACTCCTTACATGCATTACTACCTTAATCTATAATAAAGTATTAAGTTTATTTCTTTCTGAGTCCAAGATATATATATATATATATATAAATATATATATATATATATATTTATATATATCAAATTTATCATCATCATTGTGTCGTTGACTCATTGTCAATCCTAATGTCATCAAGGAACCTATGGAAACTTATCTCACCAGAACACGTCTGAAATCACATTACATGCTGCACACATATAGAAAAGGGTATTTATATACTTGAAAGTGTCAGATTTGTCAATTTCAAAGCTTTTTTTCATTTAAAGTTTTTCATTACCAATAACCTTTGTAAGTGTTAACAGACTAGGTTACAACAACGAGGAATAAAGGGATCATATAACATATCTGCATACAATTCTATTAAAACAGACATTAAGAGTGAAGCCAGGCCCATAACAAGCTATTCCATCATGACACATACCCAAGTTGTTAACACATAAATTCTCCAAATACATTACCTTCCAACCAAATAACCCTCAGTCGGCAAAATGATACGTGCATTTATACAATCATAAATCCATTGTGGTTGAACATATTCCCTGGAAAGGATTCTATGAGCCTGTGTTGGCCTGTCAACAATCTGAACATAAAGCAATCCCTCAGAACTGCAGTGTTATACATTGAATTGTTTATAGTTCAGTACACATACAATGTATTAAACAACATACCTGATGTGTAATATTTTCATCACCTTCACCGAATGGAGCATCATCTCCTTCCCAAGATACCATGCCACCAAATGCAGGAATAACAAAAAGTAACGACTCTCGAGGAACCTGAAAATAGAAAAGAAAAAAAAAAAAATTGATCAAACAAACAAAACAGGTTATCACAGCACAGATCCAATAAAAAGAAACAGTATTCAACAACAAAGTGTTATAATTGTAAGAATTATTAGCTTCCTCTAGCATCATTCTATTCACTTCCTGCATTATCCCCCCTTCTCATCTCAGCCACAAAACATCTTTGTTGTTGTAAAACAAAAAATCAATAGGAAAAGAAAAAATATTATACTTGGACTTCGAACAGAAAAAATTAAACTTACCTCACGGCTCAAGTAGAATTTCATGGTCCTGAAGAGTTTCTTACATTCCCTTGTATCTTCATCCTCTTCATCCTCACCAGAAAGATCTTCAACAAGGTGCATTAATGCACCAGGTTCATTGGAAGGGAGTTGATGCTGAAGTTGGGCAAGTCTTAGTTCGGACTCATTTAATGAAGTTTCCTGCTCACTCTTGACTTGTTCAGATCCAGACAAACCAGAAGCTTCAGAGTCTACCATGGAGGTGCTAGAGGTAGCAGCAAACCATCTTGATAATGCATAAAGCTCTGCACAGATATTAAAGAAGCATTAATTCAAAAATTCATTCGAATGAAAGAAAAAATATGCACAGCTCAGAGATGCTAAATCTCTAAATAAAAAACTTAAGACATAAACACCTTCTGCAAAAGCTTCCAACCTAGGATCAAGTATTGGTGGATACGTTACATTTATGGTGTGATATAGATGGCAATTCACAAAGGCAAGAAGGGTCTGTACAAAAAGAAATACAAAAGCAAATAATTAAGTGAGAGATAAAGAGATAGGAAGCAAGTCATAAGAGTAAACTGACCAGTTAAACAGAACAAAAAATAGAGCAATCATTAAGATGAGACCTCATTGAATTCCAAGAATGTAAGCATAACAGTATAATCTACATCATCAGGTAAAACTTGCTGCAAAGCATGGGGGGTCAACCATGTAATCTTTTGCCCCTGAATTTCTGCCTGCACAGACAAACATATAAATCCAAGTCCAATACAACATAAAACTGTTTCTACATTATTAATATGCAAATTTATCTCAAGAAATAATACCTGATAATATATGCCTTTAACAGATACAAATACTTTACGCAATCTATGAGTACGAGAAATGTAAGCTTGCCATTCATGACTTAACCTAGCATAAAATCAACAACAAACTAGACATAAGTACTGACGGCACAGCAAAAGGTATAAAAATATCATTTTTCTGTAAACTAAATTAATTTCTAACAGTTTCAAAACATCTACCTTCTACAATTATGGACCCGCTCTGCTTCAACTTTCTTCCTATCTGATACAGGTAAAGCTGCAAAAAGGTGCACCATTGTGAGACAGTCATCCAAATCTCTGAGTGCATCAACAAATTTTGGATACCTACATATCGTAACGTACCAAAAAACAAATGTTAGGAACCCAACATGGGAGAAAGAAACCTATAAATATGTTGAATATCTTTAAAGAAGAAAGATGAACAAACCTTTCCAGAACAAGTCTATCAAGTTTATAATCAGGTCTTCGTAACTCTAAACGATTTGCACGTTCTTGATTCTTCTTTGCCTTGGCTTTTTTTATTTTCTTTTCATATGCCCTTTGTTCTCTAAATTTCTCAAGCAGAGGGTCATGTTGAATGAATGCAATATCCTTTAGATGATAATAGGTGTGGTGATTTCCTTTCACCTTCTTCTTCGGCTCCCGGGGGTGGATGCCCTTTAAAATACATAGTTTTCTACAATTTTTGAAACCAAATCAGTGCATAATATTCAAAATCCTTCTTTTTTCCAAAAGCAAAGCAATAGTAAATATGGATATGTACCAGACATATTCTCTTTTAGGAACCAAAATGGTGAGAATGGTTGCTAAAACAGCTCAAACACCAATTAAAGGATAAAAGTCATCTTGGTCCTCAACACATACGAACATATAAAAAATATAAACCCACTTTATACAATTCCATAATGAATATAATAACTTTATCCCATGTGCAGGATGGAGAGATTAACCTGAAAAGGGGCAGACTGACTTGAAGTAGCTTGACTGCTTGCGACCTAGTAATGTACTTTGCTGCATTCCCTTCCTTCTTCTTTCCCTTTAAAGTTGCAAGGGAAATATATAAAAAGGTATAAGAAACAAAAAAATTTATACATTAAAATTCTTGATTTGTGTATGAATATATAGATGAATTTATTAAAGCAATACAGTATGTTAGAACTTACTGGAGGCCTGTAGTGCTTCATTATTGGAAGAAGTTAGGTAAGAAGAACACACACACGGAGGCTGGAAGGGAGAGTTTATGACTTGTATGGACACCCGGATTCTATTGACCTGCACTGTATCAATTGCACTGTGACTATGATACACAACGTAGCTGTACAACTTTTTCCACGTGAACAAAATAGTTTACATTCCACTTTTTTTTTTTGGTCTATACTTCTAAATTATTTTTGAGTTTATGTAATACAAGTCTTGTGGGTTTGTTTATTCGTAGTGAAAAATTCATATCTTTTTATTTTCACTCTCCCTTCGAAATCTTTAATCGATTTTGCATTTGGGCAATCAAATTAGAAGCAGATAACCAAACTAGAAGCCCAACATACCGGACAAACATAGCCAAGTAGAGAGTGAACTAGTTCCCAGATCAGAAAAGCAAACAACAACAAAAAAAAAAAAAAAAAATGTAATACAATATGAAAAAAAAAAAAAAAAAGTCAATTTTTTGCTTCAAGCATTGGAGGTCTTCGTTACTGTGATCAACCACAGAAGAAACTTCAAAAACAGTAAATATTAAACATTAAAAATAAATAAATACCTAAGCCCACGGATAGCCGAAGAGCTTCGATTCTGGTGTTAGATGATAGAAGAGTCGGGGCTTTGATGCACGGGCTTCCAAAGGCAAGCCTGTTCCGGAAAGTGGAAGTTGTCCTCTCAGCTTTGCCTTTTGTGCAAAAGCTTGTGCTCAACAAGAAACTACTTCCGAAGGCTAAGAGAAAACTGAAAAGCAGTAGATATTTGGAAAAGCGGTCGGCGAACGCCGAATATTGGCGAAGTTGGCTGGGCAGGTCAGACTATATAAAGGTTAGGTTTTTCTGTGGTAGCGCCTCACTTTGGAATTTATTAAAATTTTAAAAATAAAATAAAAAATAAAATACAATTTATATAACCCTCTCTGATTATGAGGATTAAAGGTTTGGATTTTCCGTGGTAGCATCATTTACATTTGTCTTGGCCGCTAGTTCTTTTTTCAGCTTACCCTAGTGATGTGAAGGAATAAAAATAAAATAAAATAAAACATTTTGAGAGTAGTAAATAATCATGATACACAAAAAAAAAAAAAAAAAAATTGAAGTAGTATATGGTAAACAACTCTTGAAAGATTTATCATCCGTTGTAATATTATTAAATTAAAAAAAAAAAACTTTTAAATCAATATCTAAATATGGTTTGTTTTATAAAACGTCCCACACCATAGAAACAATTATCAGTAACCAAAAACGAAATTAGGGAAAAATGTCATCTGCATCTCTTAATCATAATAGGTGCCAATTACTCCTAAAAAAAAAATTGCATCAATCACTTGCCTTTTAATTTAATTGTATAATTCGTGAAATTAAACAAATTGTACTTACAATATATAATTTAATAAAGTAATCCTTTCAAAATCTGTTTTAACATTTAAAATTATAAAATATAAAAAATAATAATTTGACAACAAATTAACAAGTGAACAAAAAAAAAAAAGATATATTAGAGCATCAATAATTCTAATAGCATGTCATTGTCAAAATATGGCATTTTTCTTCTATTTAACTCATCCAATTTTCAAGCTACTCCTGTTTTTATTTAAAAAAAAAATCATCAAATTGTCAAAATTTGGCATTGGTCCCATTTTCATAAAATATGTGAATTGTATACCATTTAATGAATTAAATAATATTATTCTATATTTAATTGATAAAATGTAATTCAAAAAAAAGTTAAGTTATATTTAAAAATTTTAAAATTTAAAATTTTTATTTTTTTAATATATAGCATTGGAATAAAATACCAATTCCAAAATTAACATAGATATTGATATTTTTTGGTTCTTAGACCTGGTATCCATCTTTTCCAAAATCATTAAGGTACAGGATTCTATATTTTTGGTGGTCATTGGATCCCGACTAATCTGCATCGAGTCGAATCAGATTACAAGAGTGTAAAGCTCTCCCAACACTAATTTTCTTTATTTATATCATTAAGAAAATATGACAAAAACAATAATAATAGAAGAATAAAAACAAAAATATTTATGTGTAAAACTATTAATGGAAAAAACCACAGGCAAAAAAAAAATAAAATTTTTATTAAAAAAATTGATACAAGATATAAGCGAATAAAACGGTTAAAAAACTCAATATAGCTGAAAAAACCCCAAGAGCATAAATATATATTGTATGGAATAAATCTAAAATTTGAACAGGTTCATGCCACTGGTCCGAAACCTCCGTTACCATCATAGAGTCTAAAAAAATTCACAAAATAAATTTTTCCAAAATAGTCACACCGCAAACGTTTCAGATCGGATCAATATTGATATTTATTGAATAAGAAATTGCATCAATGCTAAATTTTGAAAATGTAATGCCAAGTACCATTTGTCCAGAGTTCTTAGACAGGCGAGCATTTATTTATTTTTTGAAGGATCAAGACCGCCAATTGAGTCTGCTTCTCTCCCGCCAAGCCCATGGAAATGTAGAGTCAGATTAAAATGAAAATCCAAGCTCCCGATGGAGCATATATAGCAACCTTGCTTCTTCTTCACTCCCCAAAGATTTCCCTATGTGCGGTGTGCCCCTCGCTGTTCGTCAGAATTTTCCAATGAAAAGCTGAAAATGATCAGATTTTCGATTGTTGTTTGAAGAAATCAGACTGGAAGAGCCAAAATGGATTCAGGATTAAGTAACTAAAATCTAGAACACTGAAATCGCGGTCGGTAATCGATCGGTATTATAATTTTAGTTATAATAAATCTCATTAGAATGTTGCATTTATATTACTTTTTTTTTTTCCGTCGTAAAACAATCTAATTTTTATATTCTACAGCATTGTAATTATAAATTTATAATACGTGTTGAAAATATTCATGAATTGCACAAGCTTTTTTTTTTTTTTTTTCTTTTTTCTTTTTTTTTTCGATTATTCAAATTATAGTTTTTTCTCCTTTAATCACCTTTTTTAAACGTCCTTTCTTTTTATGTTTCATGTGTGCTTCAATCTCAATTGATTGAATCCCCAAGTTGAGAAAAAAGGGAGTTTTAAATTTTTCTAGAATAATTTAAAAAAAAGAGAACAATATTAACTTACACGTGTGTCTCCACCAGCAATTTCTACTATATCCATATAATTGTTGGATAATTCTGTGTTTTTTTGTTTTTTTAGTAAATTGAATTATTCTCGATAATTTGCTGACAGTATTTGAGGATATAACAGAGAAAAAACTGAAGACAAACCAGGGTTTGAGCAGTGATTAGTGGTAAAATTGAGTTGTATTTGCGCGTTTCAGCTCTCCTACTGCTTTATCAGACAGCAACACGAGTGGGTTAGGTCCATACTATCTACTTTTCTTTCTCTTTCTTTTTTCAGTTTCTTTGTGTTCGTTTTGCCACCAAAACTTGTCTTAACATTCAAAAAAAAAAAAAAAAAAAAAAAAAAAGAACTGCCCCCTCTCAGACCCACACGTATAACCAACTAAAAATAACGAATAAAAAACAAGAAAACAACGGAAAAAGGAAAAGAATGTTATAATTAAAATGAAAAAAAAAAAAAAAATCTCTCTCCTTGATCTACCTCTGCATCTACATTCATGAATTTCATGCCTCTGTCCCTATCTTTTGTATGGCAGCCTCTGTTTTGTTCATCTTCTTCATTGTCATCCTTTGCCTTGTAGATTCCTCACGTGCAGAACCTCGAACAGAGCTAATGGCACGCTCATGCAGGCAAACTCACGTGCTTAATCCAACCAATTATGAGGACAACTACTACAGGATGGTGGCGGATATGGAAGAAGATATGGCACGCAACCTGTTTGCTTTTAGGGAGAAGGGTGAGCGGCCTGACCGCCTCTACGTGTTTTCTCAATGCATGGGGGATCTTTCTAGCGATGATTGTAGACAGTGCTTCAACGCCATCACAGATGTCTTGCCTGGTTGTTTTCCGGCAACTGGAGGTCGTGTTTTTTTCGATGGATGCTTTATAAGGGCTGAGAATTACAGCTTCTTCCGAGACGCCATTGAACCTGATGATTTAAGGGTGATTTTGAATCTTTCCTATTTCATTTTATTTTTTATTGATTCTGATTAATAAGGTGCAATATTTGACGAAACTGAGTTTGGTTTTGGATAAAAATTTTCATTTTGCAAGTTCAAACGATAGGGAACCTCAATTGTTAATTTTTATTTTTATTTTTTATTAATTCTTCATTTTCATTAATCTCAAATTTTGTTACATTGTTGGAAACATTGTTATTTGCTCTCTTATTTCAAACGGGCTTATGAAACCTATGACTTTTATATTGTCATCATTAGTTAAGCCTTATTATAGTGTTTAGTTTTCGTTTCACATCTTCTTACATTTCCTCTCTGTTGGGGTGGAACAGAGATGCAGTGCTAGTGTTGATGACAGGCCACTATTCGGTGCCACAGCAAGGAAAGTGGTTAATGACTTGGCAAGAATGGCTCCCGAAAATAATGGATTTGCAGTGGCATACCAAAGATCACCCCCTGATTTTTTTGTTTTTGCAATGGCTAATTGCTGGAAGACTATAGGCCCTGATTTGTGTTCTGCATGCCTGGCAAATGCTGCCCAAGGTTGCTCTTCATGCCTGCCTTCTACTGAGGCTCGCGTCTTCAATTCCGGCTGTGTTCTTCGTTACTCTGATTATGATTTTGGAAACAAACCTGATTACGACCATAAATCAAGTCTTTCCAGAGGTTAGTCTTGGTTAATGAACCTCAGTAGCATAGAGTTTACCACAATTACGCATGGATAGTTATGCCAACGAAAATTCTTCAATGGGTCCTCTAGAGCTTAGTAGTAACATTGTCTTATCATATCTTACGGGTATCTAAAATTTTCTATCAACTACTATTTTTCTTTTCCTCTTCTTCTTGTCTTTTTGGATCACAACATTTATATATGAACTAATGATATAATATCAGCATATATAATTACATTTTTTAGACAGATCAAAGATGTTTTAATTTCATAACTTTTATTTAGGTAGAATCAAGGTGCACTGCCCAATCTGATTTGGCATTTGACTAATACTTTCATGCATTATCCATTTCTTCAATTCACCACAGAATCTATCTTAAGGTACACCTCCTATGTTGTTGGTGGACTTGCTGTCAGCGCATTGATGATTATAATCGGATTCTACGTGGGTAAAACTGCTTACAGAAGGATAAATCGCCAGAGCCAATCAAATATTGGTACTGATCAAAACAGCTTTTTTCTTTCATTTTCATTCATCCGCAAAATCACAGACAATTTATTCAGTAAATTAATACCTTAACATAATCTTCCTAAAGGAACGGAGATTGATTTATCAGTGCTAAAGAGGAGCATAAGCTTCTTGCAGTTCAGCTACTCAACACTTGAGAAAGCAACCAACAGTTTCAATGAAGCCTTCAAGCTTGGTCAAGGTGGTTATGGCGAAGTGTTTAAGGTATTTGAATATATCTATATCAATTTATTTGCATTATTGTTTTCTTATTCTATTGCTTGGTTTCTATAACTATGCATATATTTGCAGGGAACCTTGGCTGATGGAAGAGAAATTGCTATAAAACGTTTATTTGCAAGTGGAAAGGGTCGAGCTGCAGAGGTCTGCAATGAAATGGATATAATAAGTAAGGCCCAACATAGAAACTTGGTTCGCTTCCTCGGTTGCTGTTTCACAGAAACAGACAGCTTCATTGTCTATGAATATCTTGTAAACAGAAGCCTAGACATTATTTTATTTGGTAAGCCATCTCTGCAATCCTTTGCCTTTTGAAATAACATCAAACAATTGTTAATGTAATATTGCATCACATAAATGACTATCCATTGCAATTTGCAGAGTGCAAAACCTTAAGTAGTTTCTTAATACTAACCTTGTTGATTTTGGGCTACCTACGGAAGGAAGATCCAGAGAAGAAGAAAGAATTAGATTGGAAAAAGAGGCTAGGAATTATCAAAGGAACAGCCGTAGGTTTGAAGTACCTCCATAAAGACTCTCAAATGAGAATAGTCCACAGAGACATCAAAGCAAGTAACATTTTATTAGACATGAAATACAGACCAAAGATTGCAGATTTTGGCCTGGCAAGGTTCTATTCGTGTGACAAAAGCCTTGTTAGCACTGCCATTGCGGGGACACTGTAAGTAAATATGCCATATATTTATGCAAATTCAGTGATTTTGGTCTACTAGCTAGCTAACTAAGTTCTGATAGATTGATCAATTAAAACTCATTCGCTTTTTGGATGGTTTTGCAGAGGATACATGGCTCCTGAATACCTTGCCTATGGACGACTAACTGATAAAGTTGATGTGTACAGCTTTGGGGTTGTTATGCTCGAGATTGTAAGTGGGATGAGAAACAACAAATTTAAGTCACCCGGATCATCTTTTGAAACTCTTGTCAATCATGTATGTGTATGATTTTATGCCTAATGCTTATTATTATTTGAATGTTCTCAACTTTGCTGAGAAAGTTTTCTTTCTTTGTGTATAGGCTTGGAATCACTTTCAAACAAATTCAGTGTCAGAAATTGTGGATAAATCAATAGAGATTGAAGATATTGAAGAAGCAATAAGAATTGTTCAGATAGGTCTTTTGTGTACCCAAGTATCACCCTCTAAACGTCCAGACATGACAGTGGTAAATCAAATGCTTAATGATAAAAACATAGAATTGCCAGCGCCGTTGAGGCCTCCTTTCGCCGATGAACATATGGAATTGTATTCTTTATTAGGTTCTGGTCGTAGGCAATTTTCAAGTACGTTTGATACATGTAAATCCCACCATGAAATTTTTGAACATGACCCTGTTTAATTTATGTTCATTAGACAGGATTTTTTTTTTTTTTTTTTGTGTTTGATGAGTAAATAGATTTTGGGTTTTCTTTTCTTTTGCTTAGGTTTCACGTAGCCCAGATTTTTGTAGTCTCACTTAAGTGTACTTAATTTTTTGGTTTGTTAAACTTTTAAAATTCGAGTTACATTATAAATCCTGAACTGGTTCGGTGTTAGTTTGTGAAAATATTGAGTCAGAAAGCAAATTGAAAGATATAGTGGGGCAAGCTTTTTTGGTTTTTCAATAAAATTTGCCAAAAATATATCTATCTAGTAAAATAGAGATAAAAAAAAAAAAGCCTTGTTTTTATTTTATTTTTTTGAAGTGAACTTATTTTACTTGTAATCCTCATGGGTATCAAAGATACTGTATGCTGTATGATATATACTAGGGTATTTTATAAACATGAAAATTTATTCATTAAAAAAAAAATATATATATATATATATATATATACAAAACAAAACTCCTAAACCCGTGCAGATTTTTAATGTTTTTTTGTTTTTTGGTGAATAAGCCAGTGGAGATTTTGTTATTGTGTATATATAGGGGTTTTTACTGTCCACTTGTTTATTGTACAATTTTTAATTTTTTAATTTTTTTTTGGTAATGAATTTGTTGTACTTCCCTCCTAACAAAATACTATTGAAAAAATAACAACTTAATCCATAAAATTAGATGATGATTTTAAGTTTGAATTCCCACTCTTTTTTTTTTTTTTTTTTTTAAAACTTATATATATATATATATATATAAGTTATTTAAAATATTCCAATCATACAAGATAATTTATTAAGTTGAATTAAAATACGTTTCTGATATAAAATACCAGAAACATTTTTTTTCTTATAATGATGAACATAGTAGAAACATTAAACACATCAATGTTAATATTTTGTAAAATGGGATTGGTCGGATAAAAAAATGTTAATTATTTTTACAATAAATTAATTTAATATTTTTTAATTAAAAAATTAACATTGCAGTGGGATATTACCTTATTTTATTTATTTTTTTCTTTCCACAGGTTATTTGAGGAGTTTAAAGACTTTTATCCTTAATTTAAATAAAAAAATATGTTAGGCGGGATTCAGTTATTTGAACATATACAAGAATTCAGAATGAATAACTTTGCCAAAAAAGGATATTCGGAATGAATAAAAAAAAAATAGAAATAAAAGAATTGAAAAACATTTTTTGGTTATAATTAACAAAGATTTCAAGTGGGGAAAAAAAAAAAGGAAATATATATAAGTTTTTAGAGTAGGCAGCAGATCCGCCAAAATTTGAAGAATAAAAGCAATCAAAATCGAGCTCCCGCCAAAGAAGCATGTGGGTCTCGCGCCAAGGCAATTAAACAGAAAATAGATAAAATAGAAAAACCAAAGCTCATGATGGACCACATCCCTGTGCTTCTTCTCCTTCGCTCCTTCCCAGCGATCTTTCTCTTAGCGGCTGTGCCTCTAAGTGTTCAACTGGTTTTTCCATGGAAAGCTCAGATCCTCGATCGCTGTTCCAAGACATCAGATTAAGAGAGCTAAATGGATTCAGAGGTATCTCCATTTCTCTCTCTCAAAAATACACACACATACACTTATATATCGTATCTAATAGCTTTCTCGGTGGTATTTAGTTCGCAAGCGATCGTATATCGGTGACGCCGCATCTGATTTCAGTGAAACTGGAGCTGTGGCCGTAGAACACGCCGGCGATGTAACTCCGCCGTTGGCTATTTCGTTTTGCAAGGTGAGCGCGTTTTGCGTTTAGACAAACTGTCTTTTTTTTTTTTTTTTTTTAATAGTGGAATCTTAAATCTTCGAGTCCTGTTATTTTTGCAGAGCAACAAGAACTCGCACATCCTCGCCGTGTCCGACGAGGACGGTTACGTGAGCTTGTTTGATACTCGTCGGCAGTTTGCATCTTCCTCCTCTCACCAGGAAAATGCAGGTTGTTAAAATCTTTAGATTTCTGCTATTGAATTTCGTCTATTTAACTTCCTTTTTATTGAGCTTTGCATTTCAAAATCTCAGAGAAAGCTAGGGTTTCTGAATGGATTGCGCATCATAATGCCGTGTTTGACTTATGTTGGATCAAGGTAATTCCATATTATTAACTTAATTGATCTTCAAGTGAAATCGTTTTAGCTGTGACTTTGCGATATTCGTAGGAGCCTGCGGTTAAATAAAAAAGATTTAGAGATGGTTGATATCCTAATTTAAAGTGATAAATTTGATGAGTTAATAATTTTATTAATTCGTTTTTCCAGGAGGATACTCGTATTCTGTCAGCTTCAGGTGATCAAACTGTAAGTGATTAAGTTATGATTTTCTGTTTACTTCTTGTTAGCATGATAGGAAGACTGAAGAACTCAATACTGAATTTTGAAAGATATTTTGTTCAAGTTTGGGAGTTGGATCTGTCAATTTAAAAAAGCGAGTAGCATTTATGGTTTAACTTACATGGAATTAGTCTACATGACTCAGTCACTAAGCTAATTGCTTACAATCTATGGAAAGAATATAGGTGTGTAATATGATTAGAGGGAGAGAAGATAAGGTTGGAAAAAATTACAGCTAATTCATCTTCTTAGCCAGTTATTCATTTCTCTGACCTTTTTACAGATTAAGGTGTGGGATGTTGAGAAAAGGAAATGTACTGAAATGTTAATGGGGCATACAGGAAGTGTAAAATCTATGTCACCTCATCCGGCTAATCCTGGTAGATCTGCATTTCTTCTGCATACCAGGTTTTATTTTCTCAATTATTTTGACTCTTTTTATATTAATGACATAATTTATGTTGTTTCTTATATTCGACAGAGATTATTGTCTCTGGTTCAAGAGATGGCTCCTTTGCTCTTTGGGATATGAGATGTAAATCCAACTCCAAAAGTAGGCACGAGGAGCTATGCTTAAGGTAAGTTATATCATGCACTCTGGTTTGCATGTGGTAGCATCTTTTTGCTTACTGAGAATGTGAATACTGAGTACGTTTTAATTTACATTTTAATTACTTAATGCAGCTCAATTGCTGTGGTTAAAGGAGCTCATCTTTCCACCCAAGCAAAGCGTGTGCGTCGTGGCAAGGTTTGTTGCTGATAATTTTTTGTCTCAACCAATTCCTTGGCACTTTTTATTCAGATTTGAACTCTTTCAGGCTGCTTCAATGAGTATCACATCAGTTCTTTATCTCAAAGATGGAATTTCTATTGCCACTGCTGGAGCTGTGGACAGGTACTTATGAAACAATAACTATGATTCACATTTAAATCTCAAATTTGCATGACAAGCCATATCACCAACGATTCTAATTATTCTTTAATATTTTATATGTGGCCTGTCGGTTCATTTCAGTGTTGTGAAGTTTTGGGACACCAGAAATCTGAAAACTGTAGTCACACAGACATGCCCTAATCCTGAGTCGACTGAGAAGGTTGGTGATGCTTCACTGTAAAATTGATTGATATGTCTAATCTGAGCCATGCTTTCTACCTTTGTGAAGTTCGGATCCAAGGCAATAATTTATTACTTGAAAGTTTGCATGTACAATCTAGCTATAATATAAGTAGCTGGAAATGCGGAAAGGATGAACAATTAGTGTGGAAAATATACTATTAAGAGTTTTCCCTTAGACACGCGCAAACATATATACATACCTTCACACAAACACATACATACATTGTCTTCTCAGTCGAAAGAAGTTGAGTTCCTCTTCATTTCAGGAAAGAAGATTACACGGTATATCTAGCTTGTCCCAAGATTCGAATGGAGTATCTCTTTCAGCGTCATGCATGGACAACAGGTATTTGCTGCTCTCTTTGTTTAACAATTCTGACAATTCTAACCATGAGTTTTTGGCGCATATCCTTGTTTGATGCATCCTTGGAATAACCATTGCAGTTTGTAGCATAAAAACATAGTATTGCTTTAACTAGTCAACAAAGAGGAACTCAAATGGACAACTTATGTTTTTCTTTTTCACTTGCATCAGAATATATCTATATAATGTATTTCAGCTTGAAAGGGGTCCTATCAAATCTTTCTATGGCTGCCAAATTGAATCATTTTTTGTGAAGGTGAGCATTGTTTTAAAAGCTCAATAATCCAGTTTTTTAATGCAAGCGGAAGTCCTGCATTCTTAAGCATCTTCAATTTGATTATGCATCGCAGTCAAGTATCAGCCCTGATGCAACTCACATACTTAGCGGTTCTAGCGATGGAAATGCGTATATTTGGCAGGTACCGTGCGTTTGTCTTCCATTTTATGCTTATCCGTGTGTTTGTATTCCATTTTATGCCTATTGAATTTGTTACTGGTTAGCTGAATTGGCCATTTCAAACCAGGTGAACAAGCCCCAAGATAATCCTACCATATTGAAAAACCATGATGGAGAAGTCACAGCAGTTGATTGGTAATCTTTCTTACCTAGTAATGCTGAGTGTTCTAATGTTACCTGATATCTTATAATACCATTTTTCTGAACATCTGCAGGTCTCCTTTGGAGACTGGGAAGATAGCAACCTCTTCTGATGATTTCACGGTATGCAATAGATACAGACAATAGGATATATGTTTTATAATGGTCTACAAATATGTAGAATTTTTAGTGCACTCTTTAAGATTTTATTGAATAAAATATGAATTGCCGACTAGTATCTAAAGCCAACATTTTACATCTTACAACAGGTACGCATTTGGAATTCTCAAAGTAGTTACTGCTCAAGCGCTAGAACGCCATCTACCAATAGGAGGGTAATGGCAGTACCTGGTGCAGAATGTAGAAAGCTTTTCATGAACGAATCAATGCCTCTTAAAAAGGAGAATGCTAACAGTTTGTGTACGGATGAAGTATCACATGAAGTCAAGTCACCGAGTCCTATCAAAATGTCCAAATGCACTACTCCTGAAGCACAGAAGAAAAGGTTCTTGTCGGATTCTGAATCAAACGAAACCCTTGAGAAAACTCCAGAAGCTGCATTGAGGAGCCCATCTTCTGTCTTGAACCCTCCTTCATCGCTTAAAAGGAAAACAATCCGCGATTATTTTATAGCTGCGTAAATGATCAGTAAATGATTCATTCAGTTGCCGCAGTTATATTATAGAATACGGAGTTATTGTTCATAGTGTTGATATTGCTGCTTGGTCTGCCACTACAGAAGCAAAGGCGCACCTGCGAAGCCTTTTTAAGGTTATTTACATTAATTTTCTCCTTTTATTATTCCTATTATTATTATTATTATTATTTTAAACGCGGGAAGATTTGATTCTCTATTGATCGGGTCTATCTACATGCAGGGTCCAAGTTGAAGTCTGGAAAAGCAAAATAAGACAACCTCAATTATTCTTTCCCCCAACCCAAAGGAAAGGATTTGGGTAGTTGACGTGAAAGATGTCAGCCATCAAATGATGTATCGTAAATATTTTATATTATTTTTTGTAGATGGACTCTAATCCTTTGAATTGGGGAAGAGATTCTTTTTGGTCATCCATATCGGTGGGAATAGTATGAGTTTGAATTGACGGTATAGATCAATAGACTTTCATGATAGTATACTAAACGTTCCTGGGAATCATTGGAACACTTGGGACGAAAATTTGCCAAACATAGGAACGGGCCTTAGAAGTATTCCTAAAAACCTTTTTCCGTTTCGTTCGGTGATGGAAGAATTTCAACTCGAAGGGACTTGCCGGCAATAGAACTTCGATTCCATTTCCATACTGAAAAAGAAAACATGGCTGAAATTTTAGTAAAGGATAGTTGCAACAATGTTATGCTGCAATCTAATGCTTAAAAAACTTTAGATATTGTTTCGTAAGCCAGTTTATTTCTGGTTTTCTAAAGCTTTACCTTCTTTTTTATTTTTTGCTGCAGGCTTGATACATTATTTAAATGACAGTTGCGACATTCTTATATAGCTATAAGCTTAAAAAAATACTAACAAATTTATAGCCGTTTAAATTCTGCATTTGTATTTTTGCAAAAGAGACGTCTAATTATCATTTAAATAAAATATCAATCCTATACACCTAAAATAAAAGTTTCGAAGGAAAAAAGGAAAATTAAGAACGAACTTACAACGAGCATTTGGTTTTCAATTTGCCACAAGCTTTTTTCAGTTTACCACAATTTATTGTATTAACAGAAAAAAATTACAATAATAAGAGGATTAACCCATTGAAAGCTTATAGTCTATTGGTAATCTGAATTATTTTAAAAAGTGCAGCCAAAGTTACCAAAAAGAATTTGATCAGTGGACTCGTTCTGTTTATGCTCGTCAACTTTTTGCCTCCCTTTTTTTATTTTATTTTTTCCCTTTAAATTAAAACTTCAGCTTTATGCTGTATCAATTTTAACATTGATTATGAATAACATACAAAGTGTAGCTACACAAACCAGGCAGGAGAAGATGCATATTTTCAAGTTCTTGCGGGTTGATGGTTGAGATCTTTCCTGAGGAAAAAAAGAAAAAAATACTTTGATTCAAAATCTGAAGCTAATATAAAATAAATAAAAACAAAAAATTTTAGAGATCTGAAGCTAATACGTATTCCATTTTGAAAAACTTTAATTTGCATTCTGAATACTCAAAAGGAACATAACTATTTTTCAAATCTCTCTACCATTTTCCTAATTTAATTTTAATCGACTTTCTAGGAAATAAAATTTGCTAAAAACATGTTCGCTGTATCAAAAAGATGGAACTTTTTACATGAGATTTTTAAAAAGCGAGTGTTTTGCTCATCTTTTATCAGGTGTATACCTGGTATTCGTACGTCTCTATCGAAGTTTAGATTGAGGATGATGGCATTTATCTTCAACATTCACTCTGTTACAGCTACTCCAAACTCTTGCTAGTCAAGATTCGATGCCATGACCTTAACAAATATAAACCACCCTTTTCTGATCCGAGTCAAAAGCCAAACAGCACTGAGAAACACTTATAATCAAACAAAATATCCAAGATTTGTTCATAAGATAATAGTGAGTTCATTAAAAAGACTCTAGCCTATAAAGAAGCCCAGGCTTCGCCCTTTTCCACTAAATCTGACAAAGCCATTCATCTATAGCTATATGAAGTATATATGCTTTCTGACAAACTAGAAAAGGGGAAAAAAATAAAAAAATAAAAAAATAAAAAAATAAAAAAATAAAAAAAAGAAAAAAAAAAAAGAAAAAAAAAAGATAAGAGTAGCAGGAAATATATATTGCACATGATTATAGCAAAGAGGAGTGTTTCCCATACCTGCATGCTACGGATACCAACTGTTTCATGCTGGAGAAGATTTTGTCACATTAGCAGCTAGCAAGATGTGGAGCTTGTAGACAACATTTTTGTGCTCTTCACAGGAGGTAGAGGAAAACCTTAACAGGAAAGATAGGGGCTGGGGATGAGATTCTGGTACTCCTCAGTGGATATAACTTATACGCTTTTACCAAGGAGAACTAATAGTATATTAACATTTTGGATAAGCTTAATGTTCAAAGTTGATTGCAAACTAACAGCCACCACATATTGATAAGAAACGTTTCATCCTTCCAAGTCAGGAAAATACACGAAGAATGTTGAAACTACTAGCCTGGTAGGCAATCCATGATCACTGCATGATATAAAGCTCTTGTTTAGCAATGTGATAGCACCCAATCATACTGCTTCGCTCCAGGATGAACTGCTCGCGAAATGTACCCATTCGTTTACTAGAAATATCGATAGAAAGGTCTTTAAAACTTGGCAAGCCCTCTACTTGTAGACCATCTCCACATATAAGGAACTGATTCCCAATGATAAAGGATCCTGAAACCCTTATTGCAATTCCATCCTGACCATGAGAACGACATTGAAGTTTCTCCACAACATGCACAAGTCTTTCAGGTGGCCAATCACCTGCTAATGTACTCCGTATACTTGAGAGAGTAGAAAAGATATCATTTGAACCAACTGATTGCTTTCCAGAGAAACTAGAAAAATACAAAGATCACATCAAGACATGCGATAGTTATAGCATTTTTTCTTTTAAAAAAAAATAAATAAATAAAAAAGAATATTTTCCTCCAGTTTTATCCTAGCGAGTAGCTTAAAGCAGCATATATTGGGGACATTTCTTATTTCAGAAATTTACAGATTCTAATATTTTTTCCGAGATATTGTCAAATCATGAGTTCCCTTAATATTGGTCAAATAACATTAATCCTTTGAGTAAAGCTTGTGTTGATAGACAAGTCACAGTGTTTGAATTCTTCAAACCTTCTCGTGCCACAATAATTTTCATTTATAGGAAATGATACATAAATTTATTTTTGAGCTGTACATTACCTGAAGATTGAATCTTCATTATACAAGGTCTTTGTATGCAGCCAGAGCTCATCAGGCCCATCGAAGAGCAAGTAATAGTGTATTGTAAGCATCTGCTCAGAAAATAGTAAGAATATTAGCACAAGCACTTAACTTAACTCTGTTTCAAGAAATAGCTTTAACTTTAATCTAAAGTCTTTAGCTATTGTATCATCTACTTGGTATGGCTCCTAAGCAAGCAAATGAGCCAGAAGCAGTTATCAATAAACATCTTAGTGCAAGACTATTTTGCATGGAAAACAACTGGCTAGATAAAAGATCAAATTTCATAAAAAAATTTATAGGTCCATCCAGCGTAATATCTTAATTCACATTGAACATTAACAGTGACTTGTAAATATTTAACACCATTTGTTGCATCATAATGGAAAAAAAAAAAAAAAAAATGTCAGATACTCACATCAGCCAAATCCTTCAGTTTTTGTGTTGGATCAAAAACACTTTGAACAAATGATGCCAAGTCTATTTGACCATCTTCATACTTTGTAATGAAGGGATGTGAAAGTAGCTGCAGCAGGAGAACTTTTTTTATCAACTATTTCCTACTTGTAAGAGACAAAGACAGATAACAATATTCTAGTTCTAGAGTTCTCTGCACAAAACTTATGATGTTTTTTATTGAGGCTGTGGCTGATAAAGCTATTTGCTCACCTGCTCAGCTGTTGGTCTATCATCTGGATTCTTCTGCAAACAAGTTTCGATAAATGAGCAGAACTCCGATGAAAAATTGTGTTTAGAAGGTGATGGTGATGGATCATCCAGGATCTGCCATACAATCCATGAATTTTTTGTTGCAAAACAAACTACTGAAGTACAAATAATGGGAAGCATATGAAAATGATAACACTAGGCATCAATATTGGGAATGAGAACAAAATGTTCAAATTTTCAATAATTAAATATTTAGATTGAAAGATGCAATATTTCCAGGATTAAATATTAAATTTCAAGGTTGCAACTTCTATTTCTTTTTTCTTTTATGTCTGAGAGGGTGGTTAAGTGAAGCAACACAAAAAAACAACACTAAATGTCACCTGCAACATAAGATTGACAGGTCCTTCACTAGCTGTATATGGAAATTCTCCAGTACCACACTCAAAAAGAGCAAGACCAAGGCTCCAAATATCAGCTGGATAAGAATAATTATCATTTCGAATCCGCTCAGGAGACATGTATGTAACAGTCCCAACAAAAGTAGCACACTGGTAAAAATCAGATTCTCTCATCAGTCATCAAAAATCCCAAACCAGACACTGATTCCCTCAAAATTGAATAAATTAAAGGATCCAACTTTTAAAAAAATAATAATAATAAAATAAAAATTACAAAATATAATTAAAACTAACCATCGCCACTGAATTCTCTAATCCCGCACTAATTCCAAAATCTGTAATTTTGGCCTCACCCTTGAGATTTACAAGCAAATTGGCAGGCTTTATGTCTCTGTGAACTAGGTGCCTCACACCATGCAAATATCTCAGTCCCTGCCATATACTCATCATAAATAGTTTTAAAAAAAATAAAATAAAATAAGCAACAACAACAATGCAGCACATTGTGCCTCAAGTAGAAAAAAAGTGAAAAAATTTAACTAAGTATTACATGCAGAAGCTTTTGAAACATAGCCGAAAGAACAGGTTCTGGTATTCTTTTACGCAACCGCAATATATCTGCCAAGGATCCTCCATCCATATACTCCAAAGCTATGCTGATTTGGCCAGAGTCTGGCGTATAAAACGCCCCGTGGAATTCCACAAGCCCTTCGTAACAAGCTGCTTCACACAGTGTCCGAATTTCAGTCAGCAACTGTTGCCTCTTTTCCTAAACACACAGATGCATCACAGTTTGAATCCTACCCAAATCCTATTCAATTCGCTTCAAATTCTATCATTTAATTCAATTTTTTTATACAATCCAGAATCAAATTTCAGCCAAACAAACAACGAATTGCGAGAGAAGTGAACGTGAGATCCAATTAAAAATACCTTTTCGAAGATATTGATCTTCTTGAGCGCCAAAATCCGATGCGTGGGAATATGTATAGCTCTCTGAACAACGCTGCTCGCACCGCTTCCTATGGCTCCGAAAATCCTCATCTCATTCGAAGCACACCGATACGTCTTCTCAGTCTCGCTCTCATCGATCGCAGAAGAAGACGTGCACTTGTGCAATCCAAGCTCATTGATATTGTACACTCCGTACGATCTGCTCAACAAGTTTACTGTTCCACCGTCCGACAACTTCCACAAAATTCGAAAATAAAAATTTCACTCCGAGAAATCAGAAAGATCGACTCGTTTTTTTTTTTTTTTTTTTCTTTTTTCTTTTTTGGTTTCGGAATTTGTTTTTTTTTTTTTTTTTTGCTCTGCGAATTAAGTGTGAAAAAGAAAAAATACATTAAAAAAAAAAAAACTTACTGTGTAAGAATCGGAAGGATCTAAGGTTGAGCCGCTGGAGAATCCCTTCTCAGCATCAAACAATGGAGTGAGCTTCTTTCTTAACTCTTCCAACCCGGCCATATTTTTTATGCAATTTTCACTGCATTAATTTGAATTCCAAGAGAAATTACAAATAATATGCAAACAAGAAAAATATGAGATATCAAGAAGGATATGAATAATGGATTTGTTTCGCTTACGATTGAAATTGAGTTTCTAACTCCCAACTGCTTTTGGCTGTCGTGTGCTTGTTAATACGCTCGGTTTAATGTCCTTTGTCTATGCTTCAAATCCAAGGCAAATTGGATAAAAAAAATAATAAAAAATAAAAAATAAAAGAAACCTCCCTCCTCCGTTTCAGTTCCTTACTGTGGGTTCTATGTCCAGTTCTGCAGTTACCCAATCATTTACCGCCATGTAGCGGCACCCCACAAACCCAATTTTTATTTTCACTTTTATTATTATTTACCCAATTTTAATTTTTATTATTATTATTTTTGTTTGGTTTCAAAACGGTGCTGCGGATTCAATTCAACGACAGAAAGAGAATGTCGTTTCGGTCGCTTTTGGCAAACGGATTCAGATTCAATCAGTATGCTCCTGTGTCCAAAAACATTAATAAATAAATAAATAAATCAATTGCTGATTGGTTATTAGATTTTATTTAATTGTTTGTAATTTTTTTATATAAATGTAAGTCCATGCCATTTAAAGTTTGTTAGATTTGTAAATTAATTATAAAACTAACAAAAACAAAAAAAATAATAAATATCATATTGCACACAATAATTTTGGTTTTTGGTTTTTTTAGTAGGAAAAAAAAAAAAGTAATTATACTACCAAACTACACCAGTTTGATCACGTATCTAGCTATGATCTTGGTGCAATTGGTTGTTCTTATTTTCCCTTATGCACCTTCTATGGCTAGCTTTTTTTTTTTTTTTAATTCAAGTTTCTTACATTTTCTTATTATAAAATACATATAGCTAGACTAGAATCTGGCAACCGTAGAGATATTAACAAATCTTTAATATTTGATGCCAAATAAGAAAACAAATAAAAAAAAGAATTAGAATAAATTACATAAATTCTTCCTTTAATTTCAAATTTTTCTTTTTCATATATAGCCTGTGATTTTGAAAATTGCATATACTCCCTTTGTAATTTCAATCTTCAAATCACCCACTTGATCAAACTTTGAAAAATGATGGTCAAAATGGTTTAAGTTTTTTCTAATGACAAAAAAAACCCTCAAGGTAAAATATGAAATTAACAAAAATAATTATTCCATCATTTTAGAAGTTATTTTGTGAATAAATTTATTTGTCAAAAAATTAAAATAAACTATAAAAAGCCACATTTTGAAAACAATAATATTTAAATTTGTTTATTTGTATACTGTTAATTTAAGGTTAAGTTACACAAACCCCATTGAATTTTTTAATTTAATATTTTGTATTGAAGGACTTTCTGTCATTAATTATAAAAAAAGTTTAAGTTTGTTGACCATCAAATTTCAAAATTTAACCCCCCAAAAAATGAAAATATGTGAATAAAATTAAAACGACATGGGGAGTATGTGTAATTTTTTAAAATATAAAGTGTATGTGAAAAAACTTAAAACTAAGGGGAGAGTCGTGTAATTTAGTCAAAGAATTATGATTGAATTGGTTTTCTTCCTCCTCACAAGTCACAACCATTCCAGTAGGCTGTTTTTAGTTAATAGCAACAAACTACACTGGAGCACGGACAACATATTGGCAGCTCCTAACAAAGCAAACAAAACTCCATAGCCAATCACCACACATCATTTGGAGGTAATGCAAAAAACATAGAAGAGAAAACTGTTATATCAATATACATATATATATATATATATATATATTATGTTCTTTTAAGCATAATTGGAAATTATTCAGAAAAGAATAAGCCATACGAAAAAATTATAGAAACATAGTAGATTTATTTACATCTAGGCCCCTAAACTATTACATTTTACCCTTCAGATTAATTACAAAAAGTCTTACACTGCCCCATGATGTAAACTTTTCTTTTTTTTCATCACTTTAGTCCAATTATATGCATTTTTGCAAAGTGAGTTTTATGAAATCAATCATATGCACACAACTAATGTAATATTATTGGAAAACCTTTTTATTCTATTTTATTTCATTTTTGACTATTGTTTATGCATAATTTTACTAAACTCATTAGATAATAATTAAAATAGTATGGTTTGGATTAACGTGACAATAAAATAATAGTTTAAGGGGTAAAATGACTTTTTTCTTTTTTTTTTTCAAATATGGAGGACAAAGTGTAAAAATATAATGATGCGGAATGGTAAAGTGTAATTAACTCAAATTAATATTAACCTTTTATAATTAAACTTTCTATGGATACAGGAGAGGAAATTTTCTCATAGATGTTTCAAGAAGACTGACTTTATTTTCAAGGCTAAGCCATAAATGCAGCTAGTGTCCCTCGTAGCCCTATGACCTTCTAAACGTTTTTCTACCATTGTATGTGTGGAGTGTCTATAACCTAATCCAGAGTCTACTATATATCGTTTGACTTTGAAATATTCAAAAAATATATAAAAACAATAGGAAATAGTTATTTAAAAAGGAAAAACCATATATAGGACTTTTCGATTCATATACATGACTTATTATTGCAGCCACCATTATGAAATGACATTATTTACAACTTAGATGTTCAGAGTGCCTAAAAGATAAATATAAATGTATCTTCCATAACCAATAATTGTCTCTCTAATCATTAGGGCCATATACTTCATTTTTTTTTTTTCGCTTGAATAGGGCCATACTTCATTACTTAATAGGATTCCTCTCCCAAAAACTAAAAAAAATAAGAGAGGGGAAATTAATTAATTTAATTTTTCTCCCCATCTCCCTCACGCACTCATGATCCTTTTTTTTTTTTTTTATCAACGACCCATTGCAATCCAATAAGGATTCTCTTAGGCATGCGGTAGGGAAAGTTCCCCTCTATCCCCTTTAGTGGAATCACGGAAAGAAATTATAGTTTCTGGGACTCCCCACCACGGATACAATTAATAAGATAGAAATTGATTCTTTTTTTTTTTCAATGGGATTTTGTACTCGAGAATAATCATATATAAAGTTAGGTTAAGTAGCTCTCCACTTGTTTTTCTTGATACCTAAGCACTATCATGGCATGTCAAATAACAATATAATATTATTTAGATATCCGCATAGGAAAGTCGGTTATGGTCACTCAATTTTTAATCCTAATTATTTTCACTCTTTTTTCCTTAATCAGAGTATGAACATATATCTAATTTTTATATGCAAAGATTTTGTCGGCATGTATACAAATAATGACTGAATGCAAAATTCATGTACCCAAAAAATGTGAAGAGAGAAAAATCTAATTAAAGGAAAAGCCATCATCAGTTCATGAATACATACCAGTATACTTTACAATCATATAATTGATGGGCTATGAATTAAACTATAAACATTACTTTTTATTTTATCAAATTTAATATATAGTTTATGAATGAAAAAAGGTTTGATGGATGTTAAAATATACTATGTATATTCTGTGGACCTGAATATATGTATATATCATCATGGCGAAAAGCATATCTTATACTTAAAGTCTACTAGTTCTCGGGTGACTCATCTTAAGAACCTCCAACAACCTTAAGAGGCCTAAGTTTCGATGTCTGCAATAGGCTATGATCTTACACCTTTCTGGCCTTTCGGCAAGAACAAGTGAGATTATACGCCAGACACATTTTTTAAGAATGGTTAATTTGTATAATAAAGTGTAAAGCAAATTGTAAACTAACAAGTTTCACTTTGGTTAATTTTCTACAAATTAATTATCTGTTTTATATTATATAATATATGTACAATCTTTTATCTTCCAATATTGAATGAGATATATGTCTGTAGACGTGCAAGTTGTCGCTCTGTCAGCTACCTATAAGTGAATATAAATAAATTTGCGAGAGATAAGATCCGACCAAACATTTATTTCATTTTCGTCCTTATTGTATTTTAGCCATGCTTGCTTTCGTCTTTGAGTATGGACAGAGAAAAAATGATTTACGCAGAGTGCAACTGTGCGCAAAGCAAGATAATTTACTGAGGAATTCAATAATAGAAAGAAACAGTATAATCTGATCATTTATTAACTTGACCCTCAATAATAGAAACCAGCAGTAAAGAAATGCAGAGATAGGGCTATAGCTAGCCTAGCTAGCTGAGCATGCATCGTACTTTCCCAGTTCTCTTACACACTACAAACCCTCCAATATTGCAAAGAAATGTAGACCATGAACTTGTGGCACACAAACATCATTGTGGATCACCATAAGACTAGGTGTAGCAAAAAAAAAAAAAAAAAAAAACCACTCAATCATTATATTCACAATTTTAAAAATTATAATTTGAATTTTGATAAAATTTATTATTATTTTGGAAAAATTTTATACCACTACACAAAATCATTCATCAAAAAAATGTTTTACACATGATCATATATATATATATGTATATATAAATATGTATATGTATAATTGTGTACAAAATAATATTGTATAGAGTGTTGTACTTCTCTTCCGGCTAACTATTTAGAGTCCAGAATCTACTTGCTAGAAATGTATAATATTGAGTTAAAAAGTACGATATGAAAATGAGCAACAAACTATATCACATTTTCACTTAATGTATCATGAATTCATCAGAGTGTGGATTTTAATTATTTCTTTTCATTTTTGCTGCGCTTACACATGAATGCCATATATATTCATCCGAATATGGGATTAATATAGCTCTTTGTTTTGCAATTCTTGTGAAAGTGGTATTCTAAATCACAATTAAAAGTATATGGTATATATAAATTTTATCATCTAGGTCTGTCATTCTATTCATTTTTTTTTTTTTTTTTTTGGTTTTGGTAATAATATCATTTTAATCATCTGTGTATACACTCTCCCAGTGCATGTCATGCACAACTTTAAGCAAGCTAGTCAAAGTTATTTGGTAGCACGAATAAATGAAAGTCTACTGTATTTATTAAGAGGCTTTGAATAAGCACCGATCGAGTAAACAAAAAGAAAAAAGAAAAAAGAAAAGAAAAAAAAAAACCTGCTTTTCTATACAGATAGCCCCTTTTTGCGTAATTAAAAAAAAGTACAATTAATTTTTTTTTTTTTTTAATTTTTTGCTGCTGGTTTTATACAATGTAACGATATGCTTTCGGAGACATTAGCATCAGTTGATGGGACGTTGGGTACAAACTAGTGATTGGGGCAAGTTTCAGGTTGAGCCTGTCGATTGCAAGCTCTTCTCTTTCTCTCTCTCTTTGCATAGCATATATACAGTGTTGGACATTATTATAAGGGCAGTGTCATACTCTCCTTTTTATTTCTCTCCCTTGCAAGCGCTTTCATTTATTACACCTTGTCTTTTGCTTTTTCCATTCTTCCCCTTCTCTCTGAAAAATGCTCTTTGCCTCCTCCCTCTTTCACTCATCACCTTCCTTACACCTTTTGTCCACAGTGTTCTCAGTCTTTCTCTCTCTCTCTTTCTGTGTCCCTGCAAAACTACCCTAGGGTTTTAATTTTCTTCTCTTTGAACTCTCACATCCAACAGTGGAAATCCCCCCAAGAATTTTTCAATGACTGCAACAACTTATCTTTTCTCTTTTCCTTAGGAGAATCAAAGAAAAAACAGATCTTGAAAGAGCCTTAAACACAAAGGAGAAGAAAAAGGTAACCTTATGTATTCCCCCTTTTTTTTTTTTTCATCTGAAATATCTGATTCAATCAATCTAAGACATAAAAGGGTAAGTCCCCAGCAGCCTCTTTTTGGTAATTCTATTTTGCTTATATATATCTACTGACCCAGCTATATATACCTATAAAATGCTAACTTTGACCAGCTTCTGTAAATTCAAATCTAGCTCGCTAGAGTTCTAATTAAACGATGAACTGTGACTTCACAGTAAACGAATCTATGCTATAGTTTCTAAATATAAGCATTACTATAGCTAACAAAAAAATTCGAAACCCAAACAAGTTTCAAGTGAATCGCTTGTTGTCATGGTTATTTTGGGGAAACTATTTTCTATTTTTATATATATATTATAAATATATTTTAAGATTTTGGAAATACTTATATGCAAACAGTAGCATATAAATTCAAGAAAAACTGCTCTGCAGGCCTAAAAAGTAAAACAAAGTTGAAAAAGATGAAGATTCTTGTTCATATAAAACAAGCAGTGTTTTTTCTATTTTCTTTTTTTTTCCTAGCTAACAGTTTTTGCAAGCGTGTACCTAAATCTAAATTCATCAAGCCTAATTCTCTAGTTCTAGAGGCTTCCAAAATTTTAATTTAAAAACACAGGCTTTCCCGCACAGCCTCAATCAACTATTTCCATCAATTACCATATATATAGAGATTGTAATACAGATTCATTAATATTATAACCAGCTATGCTTTTAGCAAATTCTATATTTGATCAATTTCTAACCCAAATCAAGAATTTTTTTAAAACTTTTTTTTAACTAAATTTCCAAGTATACGCTTTATATCCAGATAGGGAAATTAACTTGAGATTATTATGCCCTGAATTTTGAATCCTTAATTCGTTTTTTATTTTTATTTTTTGGCAGTAAATTATATACAGAGAAATCTAATGGCTTCGTCTAGCAGCTATTCAAACTCTCCTTGTGCTGCGTGCAAGTTTCTGAGACGAAAATGCATGCCGGATTGCATATTCGCTCCGTATTTCCCACCAGAAGAGCCACAGAAATTCGCAAACGTCCACAAAATATTCGGCGCAAGCAACGTCAGCAAGCTCCTGAACGAAGTCCTTCCTCATCAGAGAGAAGACGCCGTTAACTCTCTGGCTTACGAAGCCGAGGCTCGGATGAAAGATCCGGTCTACGGCTGTGTCGGAGCCATTTCGGTGCTCCAAAGGCAAGTGATTAGGCTCCAGAAGGAATTGGACGCCACGAATGCTGATCTAATGCGCTACGCGTGCAATGAAATGCCAGCTGATCATCATTCTCACTATGCAGGATCAAGGAGGAGTAATAATAGTAACAATAATTCAGGTCATGGAAGTGGTGGTGCTGGTAGTTCTTGGGGCTTGAATTCCGGCTTGTATTTTTCTTCTCCATGGAATGATAGTCAAGAGAGAGGAACAGAAGGTAATATGTAATTAATTGATTAAGCTCTCATCAGTATTTTGCCAAGATGAAAAATATTCATATATTTAAAAAAAAAAAGGAAAAGAAAAAGAAAAAGAAAAAAACTGTTATCATAAGTGCATGATTAATTAGTAGGCCTAGGGAAAAGACTAGATGTTTTTATGTTTACCCATTTTAGGGACTATTGATTTAATTTCTAGCTCCTTGTATTGTTTCTGCTATTAGATCATATGGTATGGTAATATTGGATCCTCTACCTATTTATAAATTATATAAATATGACTCTCTTTTCCTTTACACTATGTGAGAATTGAAGAAAAAAAAGAATAGGTTTAATGAGGAAAAAAAAGAAAAAGAATAGTATTAAACTATGTTGAAAAACACATTACAACATATATATATATATATATATATATATGTTACGAATAATGTTCTGTTCGGAACAACATAAATAAATGAAAACAAATAAATGAAAACGTGTTGATATGTTAAATATTAAAAATACCATTCAATTTATGAATTAGTATTAAAAATCTAATTGGACAACAATTTTTTTTTAGCATTTATTGTATCATTAAATATCTAATATAAAAATAGTAACAATGTTCCCAACAAATAAAAACTATATATTTTATGTTTATAACGTACTTATATTAAATTATGTGAACTTGATTTTAGTTAGAAAAGACCGAAAACATTTGTCAGTTAAAAGCATAAGGAATATTATAAATTATACATAGTTGATTCTTGTAGATATGTAATTTAGACTTTGTAGGTAAGGGGGTGGGGGGTGATGGTTTTTTCTTCCATACAAAGTTTTTTCTTTTCAAACTTTTCTCGGATGAAATGTTGTTTTCTCGGGTTTCAATTTGTGATAACTTTGGTCGGTTGTTTCCGACTTTATTCAGGGTTGCAGCTGACCAAAAGGGCAACCTATACCTAACATCCCCTACTGAAATAAATTCATCCTATATCCCTTCGAATATATTCAAATCATTATAATATTAGAACATGGGAGGGTAAAGAATTTCTACGTATGAGGTCACGTGAACAGAAATTTTTTTTTTTTTTTTTTTGAAAAAATATGGTTAGTAGAAGTTTGTTGAAAATGATTGTTTGTTTTTTAATTTCTCAGGTCATTTGTTGTAGTACTTGTGCCATATATCCTACATAATTACCGCATACATATTCTACTTCTCTTAATAATTTGAACTAATTTTTGTATGAGGTTCTATATAGCTACAAATTTAATAGGAGATTCCACAAAACCACCAAAGTTACCCTCAAGCATACGTATACCTAGAAGGCAAGCCACCAACTTTTGATGTTAATTTCCATTTCTTTTGCCCCTCTCTATCTTCACGAACATAAATTTTTGTATATATATATATATATACATACACATATATAAAGAATTATAAGGGCTTTTAATTATTGTTCTTTTGGGATTCTATTGGATTACAGTGGACTACTTTAGATTTTGAATAAACTAAACTTGAAATAGTTCAATCTAGTAGGTTTAGTTCAACATCCCAAATGGACCTTTATATGTTCATGAAAACTTGCGAACTGGAGGGTAGGATTTATGTTCATGGATACCAAGGAGGGGTCAAAAAGAAACATTGAAATTAGCAATTTAATGGTTTTCCTTTCAATCCCTTTCATCCATTGTATGAAGAGGGATTGTGAAAGAAGTATTTGGTCGACATGAGAATATTCTTGACCTTTTTTTTTTTTGGCCTTTTTTGTTTTCCAATTAGCTGCACCAATTTTCAAGCTTCTTAATCCCTTTGCTTTCTCTACTCCAGTAGTAGTACTGCCTGTTTTCTCAGCAGGGACAGATAAATGTGGCAGTACTGTAAATATGTTGACTTCTTAGTCCACCTAGAATATTTTAATTAAAATTGTGTATGTGTGTGTTTGTGTTTGCTTGTGAATTTCATGTCCTCTCCATCATAACACTGTCTCTGTCCCTAACAACAGTGATTTGTACAGATGCCTACTCTAGTAGATCCACAAGGGGGGTTGTTCGCCCATGTGATCTAAGAGTACGTGCACATACAGAATAATAATTTGCATGACGCAGAGATCATCAGATTTCGGATTTTTTTTTTTTTTTTTTCACTACCCTTTTGCCTTCCTTTGATTGTCAACCAATTTACCAAAAATTATCAAAATCAATGATATCCCCGGTACGCCTTGCACTTCTGATTAATCAATCCACCAAAAACCATAACATCCATTGCTTTTTCTTATATTTATTTATAAAATAAGATTGAAATCGAACATGAATAACAACATTGAACATTTCTATTCATTCTAATTCGTGATAGACGTCTCACATTTAAGTTATATATATTTATACACAATGGAAAAGCCATGCGTACGAAGCCTTATCCGCATATATATTTTATAGGGTAATGGAGAAAATTAAAAAGATTAAAAAAAAAAAACAAAGGAAGTTATAATTTAGAAAAGAGAAAAGTGGAGAACAATGGAATAGAAAGACGGAAGATGTCTCTCACTTTGGCGAATGCACGCGCAACAGAAATAGGCATAAAAACGTCCAAATCCAATGGGGGAGTAGTGAGTATCAAGTGAGTGAGGGAGGGAAGTGAGTCCTAGGTCATGTCTATCGCTCTCCAATACATGGGCCACCACAACCGCCCAAAAAGAGCAACTGCCCAAGAGGTCCAAGACCAACACATCTATGCTCGTGTAAAAGTTGCAATCTTTCATTGACTGATTGATTAGATGTGTCTCTATTCCTCGTGCCTCCGTGAGCCCTCTTAACCACATGCCAAGTGACTAAGACTACTTTCAGGTTCCTCTGGTCTTTGTTGACTATCCCTCTCTCCCCCAGTTCATTATTATCATGAATGTATATAATTCAAGGGGTTACACATTTGGCACTTTTGTATACCACTCTTTTTGTACGTGCAAACGAAAATTCAATTCGAGTCATTATCTAAAAAACATTATCTTTTATCGTTAGATTGTTTCATAAAGATATGTATCATACTATTTATGTCATTATTGGAGGAAAAAAATGAAAAATATTTACAAATAAAAAAGGTCATGTCATTTAATGGAGAAAGATTTGCATATAATAGTGGTATTATTCCTTGCTACTTTTATTACTCACATCCTATATAAATTTAGTCATCTATAATTATATATATATATATATATATATATATTTTGAACCATCTATAATTATATATACATTTTTAATGTCATCATAAAATAAAATATGTAAATTTTATAAAATATTTATTTACTATCCATTTATAAGTGATTTATTGTAGCACATCACCAATATAATAATTTAATATAAATTTTTGCCCCTTTATTTATCCAACACCTAGGGATTATACAATGCTCTCTCCAACCTGACTTGACAAAAAATATTTATGCTAAACACTAGTTTTCTGATAATTTCATTGGTAGAGAGAAGCAAAAAAGTTGAAAGTAGTGAGACATCGCAAAACGCCACGTCGTCTAAATGACTTGTACTTTTTATATGGAGCGGTTGGCACACGTACAGGAGTTGGATGCTGGAGGATGATCAGCCTAGATAGTGATGATGTTGATAATCTACAGTGAACCCAATTCAGTGTTAGTTAAACACATCTTTTCCTAGATGTGTCTCTTCCATCGTCGTTTACTTTGATATTCTGTTCATTTGATTGAATTAGACTATGATGTTACTCCAGCCAAAAACGAGTAAAAGAAAGAAAAGAATAAATTAGGATTTTGAAATTGCATTAGTTCATTCGATTAACTTGGCAGGAAGAACAATGACTTTTAATGGTGCAATTTCTTATGAATGTCTGAACTTCCAGTCAAATAGTAATGGTTAAAGCAATGACAACCAGAAAATTAAGTTGCATGGCATGTTGATCATCGAAGGCATAGAATATCTTTTCAAATAAAAACAAAATATGTTTATAATTTAAAAGAAGAGAAAGTTAATAAAATAATTGAAAAAAAAAAAAAAAAAACTTCTGCATGGATTTCATCTAAATTGTTAAAATTCAATAAAATTTGTTGAAGCAGGAAAGTTGTACACAAGAGTTGGTGAATTGTGGGCTTGGAAAAACTCCGAAAACGGTACACGTTGGGCTTATAAAGCATCCATTAGAGGCCACGTCCTTTTCATACAAAATGAGCCGATCCGACCCATTTTGTTCATTAGTGAATAAAGCACAGCACAGCGATTTTGCAGAACAGCAAAGTGGATGTGTCATCAAGTACTCCTTCAGTGAAGGCCACCTCATTTTTTTTTTCCTAAAAAAAAAGAAAAAAAAGAAAATTACTTTTCCTATATTTATTTTCATTTCATTTCAGTTTTGGTTGAATTAAAAGTTCCCCCGAGAGCCACAGTGAAACTTGTTCCTCATGCAAAGCTCCTACTCACCATCTCACACCCATACGTGTCACTGCCTTGCATTCCTCCCTCCTCTATAAAAGAAAACATCCTCTCCATGCCTTTTATATCACATCTCTCTTCCTCTTCCTCTCTCCCTCTAGGATCCTTCAACATCATCAATGGCAGACCGTCCTCAACCTCACCAGATCCAGGTCCATCCTCAGCACCCCTATGGCGGCGTTCAACACCAGTATGGCGGTGCTGGTGGTAAGAACGTCTACTCTCAGCAGCAGCACAACAGAGGCCCCTCCACCAGCCAAGTTCTCGCCGTTCTGACACTCCTTCCCGTTGGTGGGACCCTGCTGGCGCTAGCCGGAATTACACTTACCGGAACCATTATCGGGCTCGCCGTCACCACCCCGCTTTTCCTTATATTTAGTCCGGTTCTGGTTCCGGCGGGCCTTACGATAGGCCTTGCCGTCGCGGCGTTTCTCACGTCTGGAGCTTTTGGGCTGACTGGGCTGTCTTCCCTCTCATGGTTCTTCAATTTCTTCCGGCAGGCCACCGGATCTACTGGGTCAGTGCAAGAGCAGCTGGACCGAGCTAAGAAGCGTATGCTGGACGTGGCCGAGTATACGGGCCATAAAACCAAGGATGTGGGCCAGGAGATCCAGACCAAGGCCCAAGAAGGAAAGAGGTCTGAAGGAGTTAGAGAAAAATAGAGAGGTTTTTGAGAGGGATCGTGAAAATGGGTGGGGAATAATGTAAAATTTCACTGGTTTTTTTCTTTGAATGTTTGTGCTGGCATTGTAGCTTGTGCAAATGTGTCTGTTCCAGGTATTTCTTAGTGGAGTCTATTAAGTGGTTTTTGTAATTTTCTTTCTTTTTGTTTTGGCACAGAATTTTATATGTCAGAAGAATTTGGTCTATTCCGCGCCACCAGTACAGTGTGGTATTTACCACAGTGTTTGTTGCCGTGCCTTTTATTTTCGAATTTAAAATGTTTCCATGTACGTACTTTATGTGTCTCCAATGGCGTATGATACATCACTCTATTCTCTCTCTTTTGCAACATCAATTACTTAATCTATTACTAAAAAAACAAAAATGAAAAAAGGGAACATCCAAGAATAACAAAGAGAACCAAAAATATAATCTATTATTTTCGAAAATAATTAACTTGCCACTTTATTCTCAGTGCTTTTGATAGTACACACAATTGGGATTATACGAAACCTGATAATTTGGAAAGAGACAAGACAAATTGGAAATAAAATTTATGAGGTTGACGGTGGAAACAGATAAGGATACATGAGTGAATTGCTTGGTAACCTCGGACACCTCCACGACCACTTGGCCGACTTGCTGGGGTAACCTCCGAGGTGGTCGAAAGGCCTTCCAAGGCATGAACTATAAAATAAGCTTTGAAGCATAAAAGAAGTTGCATTCTTGGAAGGTGTCGAGCCAAAACTGATCTCCAAGGCAAAGGGTACCACCGGTTTTGTTTTGTTTTACTCTCATCATTCATGGATCGGAAAGCCTGATTCTAACTTTACAGAAATGGGGTTTCATTGAGGCTGTTCAGATTGAGCCCCAACTTCGGTGTCTGTAGGATTGGAATCAGCGTTTGATGTGTTGGGTATCCAAAATGTGAGAACACTCGATGCAGCTACGAACATGGCCCTACGAGGAGCCCATTTCAAGCATGAAGGAACTCCAATATGGCTGGTCCAGGTTGCCACCTGGGGAAGTTTATCAATTGTGGAAGAGTCAGATTGGCATGGCAAGGAAATGAATTGGCCATATGCAAGCACGGATATACATTCTCGGTACTCAACATAAAAGAGAGACTTTATAAAGGAAAATGTGGAAAGTTGTTTATTGAACAAGAATTAAGCATGGTTTTTACTAAGCAGTTAAAAAGAGCCTGTAAAACTAGGAAACTTAAACAATTTGTCTCTTAGTTAAATGCAATGAGATAATTATGCACCGATCCAGTGACGTAATGGTTAGTAGATAGAGCCAAAGTTGATTTGAACTATTGGATTTATATAGCAAAATTACCCATTTGCTTGTTTATTTGTTGGCATAATCAACCCAATCTTCCCTCAGTAATTATCAGCTTTAAGGTGATAATCTTATATGATTCCCTGGGGAGGAAGACTTTAATATTGCATCTAATTAGCCAATTCCCTAAATTATTGATAAGTTCTAGAGGGCCATGAAACATCATCTGACTAATCTGAAAGCCTGCCACAAAGGTATTCATTTATCTTACGAGGACGCTAGCGACTGATGAATTGAGGCGTGTATGAATAGAATTCTAATACTTTGTTATTTTCTTTTTATTATTATTTTTTATTTTTTATTGTTTTTGTGGAGAAGATGACAATCAGCATATACATTAGAACACTATCACGCAGAAAACATGAGCAATAAATAACTCCGTGTTAACAACTTAGTGGCATCCAGAAGCTTTGTCACCGAAGGATTTGGAATAGATTCTTACCTCATTTCGCGTGTTGATGCTCCAGGCATGCAAAGTTCCATCTCCAGAGCCTTCAACAAAGATTGATTATAATTAACAAAAAAATTTCAATAACTAATTTGAAGAATAAGTTTAGATTTACATCTCCACAATCAACTGGGAAATCTCAAAAGAGAAAACAAATAGTTTTGGCATTTTTATAACTGTAAAGTATGTGACAAGGATTTTACAAAATTATATTTTCAAGATGCCTGTATGGTTGTTCTATCTCATCTCTTGAAATAGAAAAAGAGAATAACAAGGTCTGAAAGAAGCTGGCTTCCAAATGTGATTGCTAAAAATACTAATCCTCTCAGATAAAACCCTTTTAAGTATGCTTTTCAAACTAGGGATGAGCAATGGCTAGACACTGGATGATTGCCAACATAATAGCTAAGATCATACATTATATTTGGATATTCTGCATACCATAGTTCAAATGTATATTGGTAGAACATGACATGTAAGACAAAAAACGTTTACCTGATACCACATATTGACCATCTGGTGTAAAAGTTGCCTCTATAGTTATATTGGGAGAGGGTTCCAGACTGTATCCACAGCGCTGTGTAAAGGAAAGTTTTATTTTAGTTCATGCACAACCTATATTATGTGCATAACAGATCCAAAGAACAAGTGGAATGCATGGCTCACAAAAATATAGCCAGAGAAAGGAGAGAGCCATTTATAAATCTGAGTGCCTACGATGGGGAGCACCTAAAAGTCTAAAACCATATTATCTAAGCAGCTCACCTTTTCTCCTCCATATGCATCAAGAACATAGATGTTGTTGTTTGTTGTTGTCAAGAGCATTGATTTACCATCATTGCTAAATTTAATATCACAAACCTCAGCCATGTCTCCACCAACTAGAAAGGTATCAAAGGGACCCTGATTTTGATTTATTTATTAAAGCCTGTGATATAGATGGTCAAAAATGATGATAGAGAAAGCTAGTAATTGATGGTTAAGAAAAAACCTTGTCATAGGAACGTGAATCAAATAATTTAATGGCACCACCTTCCATTGCCACTGCAAATACAAGGCCTTGTTGGTCATATGCTACTGAAGGTCTACCACGTAGATGTAAAATTCCCTGAAAAGTAAAGCAGTAAGCATTCCCAATCATGCCTAGACACACAGATGCCTAATTGCAGGCCAAAATATGGAAAATTTCTGGGAAAACTCATTATGTACTTGACCATGCTAATTTTCTCAGTAAATCTCACTTTTCTTTCTAAAGGATATGTTAATTAATCATATAGAAAAGAAAAACAGAAACCAACCTGGCAGGCATTTACACGAAGATCCCATATTCTAACACTGTGGTCCATGGAACCAGACATGAAACTATCATTAATTGGAGACATACAGAGGGACACGATTCTAAAGCAGAAAATGATAGAGAATGATTAGTACAACAAGCTTGCAAAACATAATAAAGATAAGAGGAAAAGTTAAGATTTTTAGCCGCACTAATAATTTAATTGTCACAATTAGTGCCCAAATTTAAAAGTGGCAGAGGATGTGAGGTTAAAAGTAAAAGAAAAAAAAATGGGGAGGCAAGCTAACATCTGAATACAAATATTGTACTCAGAATGAGCAATATGTGGCATGTGTAAGTTTGCATATGTTTGTGTCGTTATGTAAAATAGATGAAACAGTTTCTTTTCTAACATCATGCAGATTGTCTATGTTCGTGGTATCGGGTCTCTAAACTTGCAGCTAAATCTGAAAGTTAAATATACACTAAAAACAACTTTCCAATGGTTCTTTCAAGTCTTAGTCTCCTATCACCCTCAAATGCATTTTCACTGGAAGATATAGATTCTATCCCCACTTATTCCATACATAACAACAAATGTTATTAGGATACCAAGTGATCCAAATCAAATCCACATTGCTTATATTCATAGTAGCAAAAAGTCATAAGATACAAACCTCTCTTTATGTCCTTTAAAATATCGAAGGCACCGATTGTCATACATCGAAAGATACCGGAGGGATTCTGCTAAAGTAAAGATCAAAGATCAGTTCTAAAATACAATGATAGGATGAATCAAATTAGCAATTAAACAATGGAAAACTAACCTCCAGTGGAATCCAAATTATATCTAGATGAACATATAACGGAGCTCGGATGATGGGTAAAGCATATACGATCTGCTCCATGTTTCTTATGATATGTGGTCTTAAGCAACCTTAAGATTCATCAAGAAGTTAGTATCTTTTGTTATCAGGTTTCTTGTAGGCAAGATGGGAAATCATCTTTAAAAACTTTATGGTACAAAGAACTTCTAAATTTTATAAGAAACATAAACTCACTTTGCATTTGCAATGTCATAAAGTCGCACCGAGTCATCTTCACTGGCTGTGACAAGCAAATCATCCTTACGATGAAAATCAATCGAATTAACTTTTCCACCCTGATAAACAACAACCAAAACTTAATTGTCAAAACTCAAACAAACAGACTTCGTGGACAAAAAATCAGTTCTAACTTTTTTATTTGAATAATCCTCAACATGCATTGTTCTGATCCCCCTCCTTCAAGAACAGCTATAGACGGGCAAGTTGGGTGAATAAAGTTTAAAAAAATAAAAATAAATTGACACATAACAAAAATCCCATTGATGAACTTCCAAAATATAAATCAAAGTTTCTGCTATAATTCGAAATTCACTCATGAAAGTAAATTTATCCGCATACGAATACGATAGCTTAAAGAAAGAGATTGAAAGGAAAAATGTGAAAGCTTACGAAGTCGGAGAAAACGGCTCCAATGGCCATGCTGCGCACTATGTCGTCGTCTAGCTCTGTGAGCGACATCTTCATCCTCAATAGTAGACTCTCGGCTTCTTTGTCTTCTGGTAGGATATTCTCAAAATTGAAACTGGAAAACAACTACGGCATATAAAAATAAAAATATATTCTATCGAGTCTATTCCGCTCCTATTGGTATTGGGAGTGGGAGAGCCACTATCCTCGGAGTGTGCGTGACGATGTCGTTATGTGGTATACTTGTGTGAGGTGAACAAGGCCCAGATTTCATTGGGTTCTGCGTCACTAAGAAAACTATGTCGTCACCAAGTACATATGTTTTGAGGTTTTTTTGGGCCTCGAAAGTTACAAGGCCCATTATGTTGTTATTCGTACACTTTTGTGACAAGATTGAACAAGCCCCAGAATTTATTGGGTTGGGTCACTAACAAAACGATGTTGTCAGTTGGTAACTTTTTGGGCCAGAAAAGTACAAGGCCCATTGATGTTTTACTTAAATTTTGGGTTTTTTTTTTTCGAAAACTAGCCACCGGTAATATATTTTTTAAAAAATAGCAAATTTTTTTTTTTTTTAAAACTAGCCATCTTGGAATAAAAATACTTTTAACCAAATTGAAAATTACGCAATATGTTTTTTCTTATCCTTTCCTTCTTCCTCTACACACCCGTTCATGTTTTGTGCAAGGATTTTTCTACTAGGCCACAAACACTCTTTGCATCTCATCTATTCTCACTCTCATTTTTTTGTATGTTCTCATTTCTAAAACTAAACTCAAGTAAAAAATTTATCAATTTTCTTATTAGAAAAAACTGAGGAAATATGGGTATGTATTTTTTTTTTGCTTTTTTCTTGTATTTTTGTTAGTTTTAGAATTTTTAAGATTTTTATTTAATATGGATATATAAGAAATTAATTTATGAGCTATTATATGTGAGTTTAAATATGCTTAGATGACATATAGTTTGAAAATAGGAAAAAATTTGTGTAAAATCTTAAAAAATAGTAAAAATTGAGGAAATTTAGCGAAAACAGATGAACTTCCGCCATTTTTCTCTAGTTTGTCAATTTTTATAAGTTTTTTGCTAATTTTTCACCAATTTTCCGTTAGTTTTCTGCCAGTAGAAAAATGCTATATTTGGAGGAAAAAAAAAAAAGAATCGACCTTTTTAATACGGTTAATAAGTTTGTTTAGTATTATTCAAATTTTTATATATTTATTGATTTAGTTTAATGTTATTCATTTTGTTTTGTAGTAAAATGAAAGATGATGATATTGTAATTGCGGTTTTATACAATTGGAACATTAGTACAAAATGATGGTGGTAATTGGGAATATCAAAATGGTAAAAATATAATGGTTTCCGTCGATAAGAGATGCACAAAATCAGAGTTAAAGGATGAGATTTTCAATTCTATTGAGATAGATGGAAATGAATATTTACTAAAGCTAAAATGGATATATGGACGATGTACAGAAAAGTTGAATCCTACAGAAATACGCTGTGATAGGGATGTGAAATGCTTTCTTCAAGAAGTGAGGAATGGAAGGATGAAAATGATGCGGCCTCTATTGTATGTTGAGGTGATTTCGAAAGTTGAACATGTATCTAGAAATGTTCATCAAACAGCCTTTGCTTCGGATAGTGGGAGTAATGTTCATTCTTTTGCTTGTCCTCCAATTGACGTTCATCCACCACAAGTTTCAGGTACTGAACCTATTCAGGCTACATCTCAGAAAATTATGGTTCAAGAAACTCAGTTTAGAGATCAAGTTGATGTTCGTGGGGCCTAGACATCATTTAACATTTACGAAAGAGTTGATGTTAGAGGTGACTATGCTGAACGGTTTCCTAACGATGAAGAGTATGAGTAGTTGCATAATATTGATCATGATGAGAATTACAATGCAGTAGGGGATGATGTTGATCATAATGATGTAGATTTTGATAATGAATTGCCGCACAATGATAATGATATGCATCCTGAAATGAACAATGAAGGAGTTGATGATATTAGAGTTCATTGTGCTACAAGTGACCACATATCATCGAGCAATAGAAGTGGTTCTAAGGCCATATTTTAGTAAAAGTTCACTGGTTGTGAGAGCATTGTAGTTGGACAATTATTTTGCAACAAACGTGACTTACACAATAAACTGAGTATCTATTGCATGCGTGAAAATAAGGAGTTCAAGGTGACATGATCAACTACACCACGATATGAGGTTGTGTGCTTGGAAAATACTTGTAAATGATGACTATGTGCAACCACATTTAAAAATGGAAAAATATTTATTGTGAGAATTTTTGATAATGTACACAGTTGCTTGTTAAATATCGTGCATCGAGAACATAAGCAGGCCAGTAGTCGGGTTATCGGGCAATGTATCGAATCTAAATATGAAGGGATTGCACGTGTTTTCATACCCAAAGAAATTCAACATGCTTTTTTGCAGAAATATGGGGTGAATATAAGCTACAACAAAGCATTGAGAGCTAAAGAGTATGCACTTAACAGTGTTAGAGGATCTTCAGAGAAAAATTTTGCTAACTTGCCTACTGTTATGAGTTAGTGTCGAAGAACCCTGAGACTCTTATACGTATCAAAACAGATGATAATAATAATTTTGTATATTTCTTTATGGTGATTGGAGCAAGCATTAGGGGATTTATATCCCACATAAGACCCGTGTTGGCTGTTGATGCGACTACATTGAAAGGGAAATACAAAAGATACATGGATATTGCATCGGGCATGGATGGCAATAAGCAAATCTATCATTTGGCTTTTGGCATTGGAGATGGAGAGAACGAGCAAGCATGTACATGGTTTTTCCAAAACCTCAAGGATGCGATTGGAGATTTTTCGGATTTGGTGTTTGTCAATGATAGACAGCCCGCTATTGAAAAGGCATTATGCAAAATTTTTCCCAATGCATGCCATGCGCTGTGCACGTACCATATAAGCAGAAATATTAAAGCAAATGGACATGCAAAAAATGAAACAATAATACAATGTTTCATGCTCGCAGCTAGTGCATATTTGGTTGAAGATTTTGAGTTTTATATGAGACAAATTGAGGTAAAAAACAGTAGGATTGCCTAGTACATTTGATCATGTGACCTTACAAGGTAGACACATTATCTTTCTTCATGTAGAAGGTACACTATCATGACCATCAATATTGCCGAAAACTTGAATGATATTTTGCTAGATGCTAGAGAAACGCCAATAGTAGTATTAATTGAGCACATACAGGATTTACTGCAAATGTGGTTTTATGAGCGACGTACTGCAGGTGCAAAATTGGAGTATTAATTGAGCACATACAGGAAGCCTGTGACTGACTGTAACACCCCGTCCCAAACCATATCGAAATTTTTGCACGTTGACCGAGTGGGTCAAAAGTTGACTTTTTGTTCCAGCTGAAATTTCTAGTTGACTGTGGTATCGTGACGAAGTACATGATGCCTCGAGTTCGTAGACTAGTAGCACGTCGAAAACGGAGCTACGGTTTGGAAGTTATGGACAAAACAAGTCGAGGTTCAAACTGTCCAAAAGGTGCCGGGAGTTGACTTTTTATCGTTGTAGAATTTTATTTTGACTTTTGTATGGTTGTAAAATACTCGTCGATACGAGTTCATAGACTAGCGGCCCGCTTAAATTGGACATCTGGTTAAAAAGTTATGAACGTATGAAGTTTTTCGAATACCGTAATATTTTATTATATCTGGCTTAAGTGCACAGTGACGCCACATGTCGACATCTGAGAGGTCCACGTGGGTGAACAGTGTCACCCACGGTGGCATTTATTTGGCAAAACGACGGGGGAGGAGAGAGAAAGGAAGAGAAGAGAGAGAAAGGGAGAGAGAAAATCGCTGGCCACCGGAGTTGCGAAATTTTTCGGCTGATTCTTGCCACACGCACCAGCCAGAAGGGAGCGCCTCTCCATTCCTGGCCAAACCCCAAAATTTCACGGCCAACCGACAGTCGACGCGCCCAGATCGGGGCTTTTTCTGGCGGCAGCACCGATTCCTTCAACCGCCGAGATCTCCACAATCCGGCCTCCGTTCTTGTCACCGCCGGTACCGTTGAGACCCTCTCCCTCTGATCTACAAAACCCCCAAAAATCTCAGCCACCAGCCACCGCACGCGCCATCGGCGGCGACGGTTGCCGGTGACAGCGACGGCTCGCCGGAGAAATCCCTATTCCGGCGAGTGCCCAGTCCCGTCTCCGGTCCCTCTCCATTAATTCCGACCCCCTGAATCCAAATCCGGTGTCCTTTTCCTCCAATTCACGATGGTTTGAGAGAATCGAAGAGTTGAATCCCGAAAGCTTTCCGACGAGATTCCGGTCACCTCGGGTCCGATCTCCGGGAAGTAAGACCGGATCCGTGATCCTCGTCACTCAAGCTTCAATTCGGTATATTACTCGTCAATTTTGATTGTCGTTTGTGTTCACTCCCCGGGTACCCATTTGGGTGTTACTCGATTAAAATATTAATATATTTGGTTTGGTGTATTGTGGATGTTTTAGGTGCACGTGTGGGTAGTGGAGTTGATCTTGCGGAGGATCTTGACTGATATACGTGCTTAAGGTAAGTGACCCACCTTCAAAACTATTTTGGAGTGATTAATTATATTTATTTAGTGTTAATTTAGTATCTGGAATTATGCTCATGTGGTGAAATTTAAATAAAATTGTGGAAAAAATATTATTTTATATATATATACCCATTGATGCTAAACGGAAATTTTGGGTTATTAAGAAATTTCCAATTATTATTTTATTGTGATTTAATTGTATTTATTACACATGAGCAAAGTATTTTCATTAATTAATTGTGTTTGGATTTTTATATTATTTTTTGGGCATAATTGGTTTAAATATTTTAATGAAAATATTAGTTTAAATTGGTGGTTTCAAATTTAATAATTATGCCCGTGGAATATTATTTGATGGACTTTGTGATACGAGAAAAATTATTTGTATATCATTATCGATGGTTTCGTACAGGAAATGTTAAAGGAAAATGTGGGATGGTGAATTTGAAAACTGGTATATTTCCCACGGTAATTTTTGGAAAATTGGTACGGTAATAAGAAACTTAATAATTGATTTTAGACGCAGTCATACAGTATTGGTGTTCTGGCTGTATATGTGGTTAGCGCGCAAGTTATTATGTCGCCCGTGAGTTGCCATTGGACCGAGGGCAGGCAAGTTTTATATAGTGCACATAGCCGCCCCCCTCCGTGGCTAGACCTGGCAATTTGGGTCATGACATGGCGACACGACTCGAAAACAATAAGGAATAAATGGGTTTGGGTTTATTATAAATGGGTTCGGGTCATAATCGGGTCAACCCGTTTAACACAAATATTAATCGTGTCATTTTCAGGTTGACCTGTTTAACTCAAAATTGACCCGTTATGACCCATTTATTAAACGTGTCAGTTTCAACCCGACACGATTATACACCTATTACAACTCATTTAAATTTAATTTTAAATTAATATTTTATCACTAATATAATATTTAATAACTAAAAATATTATAAATTAAAAATTTTATAAAAATAATTTTCTATTACTAATTTTTTAAAAACAAAAAATACATCTTTAATAAAACAAAAACATAAAAATAAAAAAAATAAATTTTTTTTTTCGAGTTAATAGGTTAATTTTTGGGTTAACGGGTTAATAGGTTAGTTTTCGGATTAATAGGTCAATTTCAGGTTAATAGGTCAACACGACCCGTTAAAATAATCATGTTAAACGGGTCGTGTCGTGTTGACCTGTTTATAAACAGGTCGGGTTAGTGTTTTAGGTACCTGACACGATTAATAAATGAGTCGTGTTCGGGTTAAGTATTTTTGACACGATTATTAAACGGGTTGACACGAACACGACCCACGAACACGAATTGTCAGGTCTATTCGTGGCCGGGATGACGATTTCAGCAGCGGCACTGTCGAGACGCCGAAGCATCGTATGCAAGTTTCTCTCTTTAACCTCCCTGCCAGTCGGTGCTCGGGACGCTGGGTATCGGAGGGCATCACTGGTATATAGTGTGGTGCGTCAAGTATAAATTTTCGGATAGAAATTTCAAACCCCAAAGTGTTTAAAAATTATTTATTATATTTTATTACATTTTATTTATATTTGGGGTATTTATTTATTGTTTATTAAATTAATTGATCCTTTGGTTTTCAGGGAATACGAATAACGGGTTTTGTGAAAATGTTTTAAAAAGGGGAACATTTCCAACAGAGTGAATAGTGAGGGTTTTGAGAGAAAATATTACTTTCAAAGGTTTATTATTTATTTAATTGTTGGTATTAATTAAATTTCTTTATTTGTTATACTATTAATATTAAAAGTGTTTAGTAGATAGGGTCACTCATTGAGATGATTAGCGTTTCACATTTTTAAATTCCGTTCCCTTAGGTGCAAGGGGTGGTAGATGTTCTTTCGGAGCGAACCAAATCTCCGTCGCTGTCGTAGTTTGAGAAGTTACCTTTGTCTTCGTTTATTTCAATTGTAATATTTCTTTCATCCTTGTTGTATTCTATACTTAATAGTGCTTCATGAAGCTCTGTATACTGTTCTGAACATTTATGTATTAATTATGCACTGGATTAATGTTATTCATTTGGAGTGCTGTAAATTTGTGGAAATCAGCTTGTAGTTTATGGGAGGAATAAAGGGATGAATATAGAAGTGTGTTTTCAGTGCAGGAAATTTATGGTAAGTCCAACCCTTAGGGGATGTTCTACCGGATTTTCCATTGGAGGGTCCAGTAGGGTTTCCCTGGGATCAAGGCTTGTCTAGGGTTCCGGTGAGGAATTTTGGATGGGTCCTAACAGTTGGTATCAGAGTATAGGTTCTTATAATCCTAAGGGACTGTGCATTGCTGTACAGCCCATCCGTAAATTTTTCCCTTTTTGTAATTGTGCTTAAGTGTCTTTATTCTAAACTCTTGTTTGTTTCTTCAGAATTTGCTACGATGCGTAGGCGAGACGCACGTAGTACTCGGGAACACTCGGCTGAGAGTTCCGAGAGTCGATCGAGCCTTAGGGAATTTGTCTCTCAACTAACTCGAGCCTTAGGGAGTTCAAGCTTTAGTAATCAATCCGTGGATCAGGCTTGACGATTGGGAGCTGTGAATTTCGATGGAAGCCAAGGCCCAGCTGCAGCCATGAATTGGCTATCCAACATGGAGAAAATCTTCCGAGGGGATGCAGTGTCCTGACGAAGATATGGTTAGGATCTCTGGTTTCATGTTAGAAGGAGACGCCCGAAAGTGGTGGAAGGTAGAAAAGACTCGTAGAAGGCATACATGGGATCAGTTTAAGGTTGCATTCACTACCGAATATTGCCCTCCTGCTTACCGTGAGGCCAGAAGGAGAGAGTTCGAGGAGCTGCGACAGGGGAACATGACTGTTTCTGAGTACGAGAGAAAGTTTTGGGAACTATCCGAATTCTGCATGCACATGATTCCCGATGACCACGCGAAGAAGGTGAGGTTCATAGATGGCTTGAACGAAAACATAGCCCTCACCCTTGCTGGATCAGTGCATCCTACCTATCAGTCCGCTAGGGATGCAGCGCTGGAGCTAGAGAGACTGGTGGAGATGCGCAAACCCTCGACACATAGATCATTCGAAGGTTCATATAGTGGGGCACCTAGACAAGGAGCATCCAAGAAGAGCCATAGTTCAGGCTCATCGGGTAGTGGTGGACCGAGCCCACGAGGCAGATTTCAGCGGAGAGGCAGTTATCGTATGCCCCAGACAGCACGCCATTCGATCAGTGGGGATACAAGCTCGTATCAGCAGTCACACTTTGGTCCTACGCGGACTTGTCCAATTTATAAGAGGAAGCATTCCGGGCAGTTCCAGATGGATGGTATATGTTTTCAGTGTGGGCAGCCAGGCCACATAAGGAGGGAGTGCCCTTATGGTAGTGGCAGTATGTTAGGGGCAGGTCGGCGAGCACAGCATACTAGTGTATTTCAGGGTCAGAGTTCCCAGGGGAGTTAAGCAGTAGGAAGTTCTTCGGGATCGGCCCAACCGTCTACAGGATCAAGTTGGGGTAGAGGAAGGAAGCCCCAACAGACGGGTCAAGGTCGACTGTTTGCTATGATGCAGCAGGAAGCCCGGGCCACACCTGACGTTGTTACAGGTACTTTGAATATTTTTGGTAATGATGCACGTATGCTTATAGACCCGGGAGCAACACATTCGTTCATCTCAAAGGAATTTGTCATTCGGGTCGGTATGACCCCTACTCCTTTAGGATGTCTATTAGAAATAGCCATTCCTATAGGAGAATCCTTGTGGCCTAGCCAGTTGATCAAGGAGTGTTTCTTCTGCATCGAAGATCAAGTGATGGAAGCGGACTTGATCCTGTTGGATCTATCCGGACTTGACGTAATCTTGTGCATGGATTGGTTAGCAAGGAACCATGCTTCCGTAGATTGTTATAGCAAAGAAGTTACATTTAGGAGGCCAGGTTTGCCTGAAGTGGTATTCCGTGGGGAAGTTGGGAGGCTTTTGCCGAGATTAATATCTACCCTCACCGCCAAGAAGCTACTGAATAAGGGTTGCCAAGGGTATTTAGCTCATGTGATAGATACCCGAATAAGTGGGGTCAGATTGGAAGACCCTAAATTGAGAATAATTAAGGGAAAGGTACAAGAAGGTCTTGATCCGGAGTTTTCCATAAGGAGGGATGGGGCCCTCGTGTATAAAGGACGACTTTGCGTTCCTGATATTCCAGAACTGAAGAAGGAGATCTTAGAAGAGGTGCATAGCTCGATATATGCGATGCATCCTGGGAGTACCAAAATGTACCGAATGCTTGTTAAGTATTATTGGTGGATTGGCATGAAGAGAGAAGTGGCAGATTTTGTATCAAAATGCCTAATTTGTCAACAAGTAAATGCAGAAAGACAGAAGCCTTCAGGACTACTCCAATCCTTACATATTCCCGTGTGGAAGTGGGAGGAACTCAATATGGATTTTGTGTTCAAGCTTCCCTCTACACCCAGGAGATATGATGGTGTTTGGGTGATCATTGATCGTCTTACCAAGTCGGCACACTTCTTACCGGTACAAGAGCGTTTTTCACCCAAGAAATTAGCCCAGTTGTTCGTGCAACGTATTGTGAGTCTTCATGAAGTACCGCTAGCCATCGTATCCGATCGAGATCCATGTTTTACTTCACAACTATGGTTGAAGTTGGCTGATGCATTAGGAGCAAAACTTAACTACAGCACCGCCTTTCACCCGCAATCTGATGGACAAGCTGAGCGCACAATTTAGACATTAGAAGACATGCTGAGGTCTTGTGTTATGCAATTTCACGGTAGCTGGGATGAACAATTGCCATTGATAGAATTTGTCTATAACAACAGTTATCAGGCGAGTATTGGGATGTCCCCGTATGAGGCTTTATATGGGAGGCAGTGTCGGACACCTTTGTGCTCGAGTGAAGCAGGAGAAGAGAGACTCCTTGCAACGAATAATGCGGTTGGATCTGAGTATTTACGGATGACCTTGGATAAGGTGAAGATCATTAGGGATCGGTTGAAGGTTGCCAAGATCGACAGAAGAGTTACGCCGATGTGCGTAGGAAGGATTTGGAATTCGAAGTAGGAGATTAGGTATTCCTAAAGTTATCTCCATGGAAAAGAGTAGTACACTTTGGTTGACGAGGTAAGTTGGGTCCTCATTATATTGGGCCTTATGAGATTACGGAGAGGATTGGCCTCGTGGCTTATAGGTTAGCATTATCGGAAGAGCTAGCCTGAGTGCACAACGTATTTCATGTTTCGATGCTACGGAAATATATTGTAGACCCATCACACGTACTCGAGACTCCTAACATAGAATTAAGGGAAGATCTTTCGTATGTAGAGCAACCAGTGCAGATTTTGGATCGCGAGCAGCGGGTGCTACGTAACAAGTTGACTTTTTGTTCCAGCTGAAATTTCTAGTTGACTGTGGTACCGTGGTGAAGTACATGATGCCCTGAGTTAGTAGACTAGTAGCACGTCGAAAACGGAGCTACGGTTTGGAAGTTATGGGCAAAACAAATCGAGGTTCAAACTGTCCAAAAGGTGCCGGGAGTTAACTTTTTATCGTTATAGAATTTTGTTTTGACTTTTGTATGGTTGTAAAGTACTTATCGATACGAGTTCATAGACTAGCGGCACGCTTAAATTGGACATCTGGTTAAAAAGTTATGGGCGTGTGAAGTTTTCCGAATACCATAATATTTTATTATATTTGGCTTAAGTGCGCAGTGACGCCATGTGTCGACGTCTGAGAGGTCCACGTGGGTGAACAGTGTCACCCATGGTGGCTTTTATTTGGCAAGACGACGGGGGAGGAGAGAGAAAGAGAGAGAGGAGAGAGAGAGAGAGAGGGAGAGAGAAAATTGCCGGCCACTAGAGTTGCAAAATTTTTCGATCGATTCTTGCCACACGCGCTAGCCAGATAGGAGCGCCTCTCCATTCCCGGCCAAACCCCAAAATTTCACGGCCAATCGACCGGCGACGCGCCCGGATCGGGGCTTTTTCCGGCGGCGGCGTCGATTCCTTCAACAGCCGAGATCTCCACATTCCGACCTCCGTTCTTGTCACTGCCTGTACCGTTGAGACCCTCTCCCTCCGATCTACAAAACCCCCAAAAATCTCAGCCACCAGCCACCTCACGCATCGTCAGCGGCGACGGTTGCCGGTGACCGCGACGGCTCGCTGGAGAAATCCCTATTCCGGTGAGTGCCCAGTCCCGTCTTCGGTCCTTCTCCACTAATTCTGACCTCCTGAATCCAAATCTGGTGTCCTTTTCCTCCAATTCGTGACGGTTTGAGAGAATCGAAGAGTTGAATCCCGAAAGCTTTCCGGTGAGATTCCGACCACCTCGGGTCCGATCTCCGGGAAGTAAGACCGGATCCGTGATCCTCGTCACTCAAGCTTCGATTCGGTATATTACTCGTCAATTTTGATTGTGGTTTGTGTTCGCTCCCCGGGTACCCATTTGGGTGTTACCCGATTAAAATATTAATATATTTGATTTGGTGTATTGTGGATGTTTTAGGTGCACGTGTGGGTAGTGGAGTTGATCTTGCGGAGGATCTTGACTGATATACGTATTTAAGGTGAATGACCCACCTTTAAAACTATTTTGGGGTGATTAATTTTATTTATTTGGTGTTAATTTGGTATATGAAATTATGCTCATGTGGTGGAATTTAAATATAATTGTGGAAAAAATATTATTTTATATATATATACCCATTGATGCTAAACGGAAATTTTGGGTTATTAAGAAATTCCCGATTATTATTTTATTGTGATTTAATTGTATTTATTACACATGAGCAAAGTATTTTCATTAATTAATTGTGTTTGGATTTTTATATTATTTTTTGGGCATAATTGATTTAAATATTTTAAGGAAAATATTTGTTTAAATTGGTGGTTTCAAATTCGATAATTATGCCCGTGGAATATTATTTGATGGACTTTGTGATACGAGAAAAATTATTTGCATATCGTTATCGATGGTTTCGTACCGGAAATGTTAAAGGAAAATGTGGGATGGTGAATTTGAAAACTGGTATATTTTCCACGGTAATTTTTGGAAAATCAGTACGGTAATAAGAAACTTAATAATTGGTTTTAGACGCACTCATATAGTATTGGTGTTCTGGCTGTATATGTGGTTAGCACACAAGTTATTATGTCTCCCGTGAGTTGCCATTGGACCGAGGGCAGGCAAGTTTTATATAGTGCACATAGCCGCCCCCCTCCGTGGCCGGGATGATGGTTTCAGCAGCGGCGCTATCAGGACGCCGAAGCGTCGTATGCAAGTTTTCCTCTTTAACCTCCCCGCCAGTCGGTGCTCGAGACACTGGGTATCGGAGGGCATCATTGGTATATGGTGTGGTGCGTCAAGTATAAATTTTCGGATAGAAATTTCAAACCCCAAAGTGTTCAAAAATTATTTATTATATTTTATTACATTTTATTTATATTTGGGGTATTTATTTATTGTTTATTAAATTAATTGATCCCTTGGTTTTCGGGGAATACGAATAACGGGTTTTGTGAAAATGTTTTAAAAAGGGAACATTTCCAACGGAGTGAATAGTGAGGGTTTTGAGAGAAAATATTACTTTCAAAGGTTTATTATTTATTTATTTATTTAATTGTTGGTATTAATTAAATTCCTTTATTTGTTATACTATTAATATTAAAAGTGTTCAGTAGATAGGGTCACTCACTGAGATGATTAGCATCTCACGTTTTGAAATTCCGTTCCCTTAGATGCAAGGGGTGGTAGATTTGTCTTCGTTTATTTCAATTGTAATATTTCTTTCATCCTTGTTGTATTCTATACTTAATAGTACTTCATGAAGCTCTGTATACTGTCCTGGACATTTATGTATTAATTATGCACTGGATTACTGTTATTCATTTGGAGTGCTGTAAATTTGTGGAAATCAACTTATAGTTTGTGGGAGGAATAAGGGGATGAATATAAAAGTGTGTTTTCAGTACAGGAAATTTGTGGTAAGTCCAACCCTTAGGGGAGGTTCTGTCGGATTTTCCATTGAAGGGTCCGGTAGGGTTTCTCTGGGATCAGGGCTTGTCTAGGGTTCCGGTGAGGAATTTTGGACGGGTCCTGACACTGACCATATGGAAAAGCAACTCAAACTCCAAAATTTGGAGTCTATTGGACTACATGTGAAGGCCGTTAATATGCATGAATTTCTTGTGGAAGGTGGGAGTTTGAGGGGTACAGTTAATCTCCAATAAAAAATATGCTCATGCAAAGTCTTCGATCTTGGTCAATATCCTTATGATCATTGTATTACCGCTTGTAAAGAATGCAAAATTGCTACTTATGGCATGTGTTCTCATTTCTACACCGAAGATGCATATCGTGCAGCTTATGCTGAGTCTATTTATCCTGTGTTAGATGAAAAACAGTAGCATGCTTCGGATGACATGGCAAGTCATATTGTTCTTCCACCGAGATGGACATGTAGGCAAACCGGTAGGCCGAGGATGCCATGCATACCATCCGAAGGTGAAAATGTTATTGGACGTAGATGTAGCCGATGCAGTGATGTTGGCATTATAGGCAGAGATGTACAAATCCATTGTCTTATGTTTCGAATTAGAAAGTTTTAATTTAGTGTTATGGTTTAATATATTTTGATAATTATTTCATATATTGGATATTATATTTTCTACTCGACGGTGGAAGATTTATTAGCAATTTTTTTCTTTTTTTGAATTTAATCCCAAATGAAAAGAGACTTTTTGGAATAGATTTTAAATCTTTAGTTTACATCTCATTTTATGAAATGTCCAAATGATTTTGAAAAGAAAAACAAATATATATCATTTTTTCTTTTCTTTTAAATGGTTATTGATTTTAAACGTCAATACATTTTTTGTTAAATCCATCTTCATCTTATATAATATTTGTCTCCACTTTCAATGTTTTTTTACCCTACTATTAACTTAAACAATCTATTAGAAATTGATTTTCAAAATGGAGAAAATTAGTTTCCAATATGACTAAATATTATTCAACAATTTCCGCTTGAAGGAAATTTTTTTCCAACAAGAGGAAAACGATTTTCGCTTGGAAAAAAAATTTTCCAACAGGAGGAAAACGATTTCCGCTTGGAGGAAAAATTTTCCGCTAGGCAGAAAATTATCCAGAAGCTTTAATTAACCATGTGGGATTTCCGACTAGAGGAAAATATTTCCACTTGGAGGAAAAAAATTTCAACAGAAGGAAAACGATTTCTGCTTGGAGGAAAATCTATTAGAAAAATGCATCATCGCCTAACGTATATGCTTAGTTCTTTGTTGTAAGCCTCATGAGCATACTTCCTCCTGAAGAACTCTATGTCATCTTGTGTGAAAGTCAATGGTAATCTAACATGTAAAAACTCCATAGGCTTGAGTGTAAAAATACCACAGTCACCACTGCAATAAAACAACTCATATAGAAAGATATTAAGGGTTACATTATGCTTTACAGTGCAAATTTTTTAAAAACTCCATTTTTTAATGTTGGTCATTTATTTTCGAATGCTTAAATCACTTGCATTGCAGATCACTTATTCCCATAATGGCTTCATTCTGGGATGACTATGTACCTTCAAATCGTACCGTATTCAATATTAATGCATTAATGCAGCATCAACTTGCATAACATTTTCTATTTTGTTCAAAATAGCAACTTACATTAATGGAAAACAAACCACCACCAATGCTTCTCTATCTCTTTATCTCTCCCTCTCTCTCTTTCTTTATCTTTGTGAGTATGTGTGTGTGTGTGTGTGTGTGTGTGTGTGTGTTTGTGAGAGCTTTAAATCCTTATTTTTTTAATTTTCTCAGTAGTCATTTGCAACTATATGATCTCAAATTTTGTGCTTCAATTTTCTGCTTGGTCCATCACTTGCTCCTTTAGTGCTAAAAAAATAAAAAATCAATAATAGTAAAAAATTTAAATATTTAAATATTTCTTAATTAAACTAAAATGAGTTAATTTTATTCTTGTATAATGGGTAGGTCTTCTAATGTAACTCGCATATTCTCTCAATATATCTAACTTATCAATAATTCCTCTTTCAGTTTTGATATAAAAAAAAGTTTTGCGAGCCCAATTCATAGTAGGTCTAGCATAGGATTATCATTGATAGAGGATCACATGATTCATTAAAAGGGAAGCACTTATTTATCTCTAATCTTAAACTCTAAGAATAATTTGCATGCTAACTTTGTTGAGATTGGTTTGCAAAGCCAACTGGGCATAAAATTGTTTGGAAAATGATCATAACAAATATAAGACACTAGCAGATGCATAAGATGACTAACAAATAACATTAGCCTAAATGCAGAAATATGTGCCACTAAACGCATCAATGGATTTCATTTTCTTTGCAGTAAACATAAATACATAAATAATAGAGATATAAACCATCCCCATCTCCAAACTATGGATCACAAATAAGCAATCATCATGATAAGTCACAAAATATCATACATGTTAGAATTGTGTTTAAGCAAATATCATTTTCAAATTAAGTTTCTGAATTACCATATTATAAATGTGGTTAGAGAGGGAGAAGAAGAAGCATAAATAAAGGCAATAAATATAATTTGACATTTACCTGATTCTTTTGGGAACTAATGCTGGACTTTCTATCCTACAATCTTTTTGAAACCAAGGCTGGGGGGGAAAAAATAGCAATTAAATCTGATTCAATTGGTAAATGAGCTTTAATATTGTTTATGAAAAATATAAATCAAAAGATTTATATAAATCTAGGAAAAAAAAAATTCACTTCTTGCAATATAGCACCTAGTTGTTTACATTAAAAAAAAAAAATTGCAATGAAGTCGAGCCAATAATCTAAGCTTATATCAGTACTCAATAATTTAAGTATTTATGTAAATCATCCATCTTGTACTGAAATGCCATCTAGACTCTACAGCCAAAACCACCTCATAGAAGAAATGATGCTTGTTTTCATAATTGGGATATTGGAAGCAACTTCCTTGTCCTGATACAGTCAATGCACCAACCAAAGTCCACTTCTTGTATAATTTGCTGCTCAAAGTACCATCCCTTTGTAAATCAATGCTTATGGGAGCCTGAGTTGCACCCTTTTCACCATTTGGCTGAAAGTAAATGAGAAATAAAACTTCAGAATAAAGAAGAAACTTCTACGCAGTCCTATCAAATAGAAAAAATAATAAAAAAGGATCCCACTATTAAAATACAAATTCAACGTACCAAAACAGGATGTCCAATTAGACTGTTCAAAATTGTTGATTTACCGGCACCCTAAATATTATGAGCACCAAAAAATGTTCAAAGAAGATACATAAGGATCTCCAAACAGTTAAGAGAACAACCAATGTAATAAAATTATCAAGATTTAACACTTTGCAATATAGACTAATCATCAAATAGCTTCTCATAGTTCATAAGGAAAAATATATAAAAAACTTCAATGTTTCATAGAACCACCAATGCGAGCATTGATACTTATAAAAAGAGGGAAAAGATCACGATATAATGGTTGGACCCATTTGATATCATTTTCCATGCAAAGACCAAGTCTGCAATTCAATAGACAACAAGTTGCACTATCCGACTATCTCGAAAGGCAACAACATTTAATTCCTAAAAAATTGAAAAAAAAAAAAAACAAAACAATACTAAAAAAAAAAACTCTGAAATCAAATGAGTAAGAGAAAATATAAGATGTCCTCAAGTTCGAAGCTATCTTTCGCTGCAATGACCTATTTCCTTTCTCAAGTCCTCAGTTCCTTGCCAACAAGATAAATTTCGTATGAGGAACTGACCTCAAAATCGAAGCAGTTATCAATCCTAACCACATGAACCAACATTGCCAAAGATCCAAACACAAACCAGATTCAAAGATCTATATATTAAAAAGAGAAAAGCAAATCCAACCAAATTCCAATGAATCAATCTGTGCTCTCTAAAAGTATAAAGACCCAACCACCCAAACTACTATACTAACGCGAAAATGAATCAAAACTAAGAGAGAGAAAAAAAAAATAGCATCGATAATTTATGGTATAGAAACCAGAAAAGCGGTGATAACGTAGTAAAGGACAAGGTTCACTCACAACATTGCCGAGAACGACAACATTTAGGAAAGTAGAAACACATCGAGAGGAACCACTCGAACTGGAATTCTCATCAACTGTGGCGACAATGGTGGTGCGACGATGATGGCAGCGACAAATGACAGATCAGAGTAGAGCCCACAATGGTGTGTCTCTTCTCTGTCTCTGGGTGGCAACAATGATTGAGTTTTCGAAAGGGAAAGAAAAGGAAAAATAGAAAGAAACCCTAGATGAGTCGATAGATTCGAAGGTAGAGGAAAGAAAAAAAAAAAAACAAAAACAAGAAAAGAAAAAAAAGAAGTGTTTTGATAGAGAGAGAAAAAAAAAAATCATTATGAAAGGGTATTTTCGTCCAGATAAGCAAAAAATGGGCTACTTTTTAAAAAAATAAATAAATTGTTATTTTTAAAAAATGGATTGGTGGGGTGGTTATTTTGAGCATGGCCCGTAAACGTAAGGCCTCAAAGTTTAGAATTAGTTATACGCGGTCGTTTTGATGTTGTTCTTCTTTTTCGACTGTAGTGAGAGAGAGTAAACATATTCTTCTTCATCGTCTACTGAAAAGAAAAGAAAAGAAAAAAAGGCAGAAAAACCCTTTTTCTTGTACTAGTCTCCCATGGAGTCGTACACTCCGTTGCTGGAGAAAATCCGGGTACCCCAACCGTCGCTCCAGAAGTACGCCGTAATTTCAATATTCGCGAAGCTACGCTCCGCCCCGAAGCACCTGGACTCCGAGTCCGAACCCGGAAGAGAAGCCATTTCTCAGTGCCTCCACTCCAACTCCTCAGCCGTCATCGACCAGTCAGTTCGCGAGCTATGCCGCCTGGTCATGGACTCCCAAATGGACGTCTCTCGCGGGTTGCTGGAGCTCCAGTCTGCTCTCGAAGGGACCGACTCGAGATTTGTGGACCTTTTCGTCAAAAGCTTGGGATTCCTTGTGAGGTTTGGGTTTCAGAAGAACTATGTCAAGTGGCATTCAAGTTTGACGGAAGGTCACCCCTTTTTCAAGGTAAAAAAGGAGTCCCAAGAGTTTCTAGACAACTCTGTTATTGGTTTGTTGTACGTAATATATAGGATTAAATTTCAGAATTATGTCTCAGCTGCATTGGAAAACTGATTTTGTTTTAAATTTACGACTTAAAGTATAAAACTTTTGAATTCAGCACGGATTTTTTTTTTTTTTTTTTTGGGGGTGTCTAAGGCGGTTTGGGCTTTCGTTTCTGATATGTGATTTGATGTGAAACCAAACATGGCCTTAGTTTTTGACCGTTGGTTCGGTTGAAATATTTGAATATAGAGACAATGTGGGTAAATTATGAGGAATTAGAACTTGAAGCTTTTTTTTTTTAATTTATTTTATTTTTTTTCCAAATGAGTGGCAGGTTCTGTCGTGCCGATCAGAGGTTCAGTCTGAACTTGTGCAGCAAGTTTTACTGTTGATGGCAAGTCACAAGCAATTGGGGATGGTGGAAATTTGTGAATTCTTAAAACCATTTCTGAACTATTCTATTCTAAGGATACCCTTTATGGATACAGCATCATCATCTATGTTTGCAAGGCATTTGATATCGTCTATGACATCATTTTGTTGCTTATATCCTCCCGAGTCAATGCCTGTCTTTAAGTTGTTAACAGAGGCTCTTAAATATGCTCCCTGCAAGAATTCAGAGGCAAGTCAGTTGTTACTTGTTTGATAAAGAGTGCTGTTTGTTGGCTTTTTTTGGGGTCTGTTGGATCATGGTTGGAGTGATTCGTACAATTTTAGAACAAATTTTCATTTCAACTTTGTGCCTCGTATATATTTATTTATAACTTGAAACTTTACAGGAATCTAGGAATTTTATATATTTTGTGGAATGTATGGTGGATGCATTTGTGGTGGTCTTGAGGCGTTGGGCAGAAATGGGATTGGTAAGTGGCTTTGTAAAAGCTCACTCTTGTTCCATTTGCTGAGTTCAATGTTGTTTTAAGAATGTATCATTGGGTTTACGGTTAGGGATATCTGATCATATTATCTCATCCTGTTTCTTGATTCGTTTATTGTTTTTTCTGTTCTTTATTGCAGCTGATTTCTGAGGCTCAATTTTGCGGTCTTGACCTGTTAGAGGCAATTCTGTCAATATGTTTACTTCATCAAAGGCATTTTGGTTGGATTGAGCCCATAGCTGAACTCTCCGGGCGCATGTTATTTGCTCAAAAAGATTTAGGATTGCAATATGTACATAAACTATCTTCAGTAGTGCTATCCTTATTTGTTATACTCTCTCAATTGGAGCTTGAGCATGAACAGCTGTCTGTATTGAAACTTCTCCACTTCCTCCTTAAGTGGAAATATGGAAATGGTATACTGAATAAGTTTGTTTTGAATTTCAATGGCCTTTTTTGTTGGCCTTTTCTGTTGACGTTAGTACATTGTCTTATTAAAAAAAGGCAAAAAGAAAATATATAATTTTCTAACTTGTTGAATTTTATATCAAGGCATAACTTTTTGGGAAGGAGAGCTCATTGTTTAGTATGGATAGTTTTGTTCACACTTTGTTTTCCCAAATTTGCTGTTTTATTTATTCTTCTTACGCCATTACGATCTTCTTCTTCTCCTCCCTCTTATATTTTATCTTATTTACTACTTTATTTTCTTTTCAGAATATATTGTTGGCAGGACAGCACATGCTCTGCATGAAGAGCTTTTATTGACATTTCCTGTCATCAGCCTTTTGTCTTCTACTTCTAAATCTGTCAGAGGAGCAGCAGCCGATCTTCTGATCATCTTAGAGAAGCTTTTGCTAGAACTTTTTGTTGCACCAAGAAATAAAACAACAAAAGAAGCTGGGTTTCCATCTCTAAGCTCACCTGGATCTATCATCTTTAGACTTATGCAACATCAGTGGTTTCAGGTTTTTATTTTTATTTTTATTTATTTATTTTTTTTATTTTCTTCCCCCCTTCAAAAGATCTTTTTGTCGCAGATGCAGTTTTCTTGGTATTCCTTGCCTAACCTCTTTCACATTACCTTTTAACTTAGTGTTTGTTTTGAAAGAGTAAAAGAGCGTGGGAGGGAGGGAAATCGAGGATATGATCTATGTTTCTAATTCATGAATTACCAATCCTGGAGAAGTGAAATTATAACTTATATTCTATAAAGGAAAGGCTGTAAATTTTAAGACCCTTATTTGGCTATCACATGTGTAGTTTGGGAAGGAAGTGATGATCTTATTCTTATAAATTCAATACGACAGCAACTATGGCTAGCAAATAGTGATTAAAGTTTCATAAAACATATTTGCGCTTCTACAGGATCAGCATTCATTGTCTGGGTTCTTTCTATGTCTTTCTTTTGATGGCAAAGAAATGCACAATATGCCTGGCTCATGGGCTTCTCAATTAAGAGAATACTCTTTATCGATTATTGATAAACAGAAGTCCTTGTTATCACTTTCTGTACCGCAGGATACATTTGCTTCTGGTAGGATATTAAGACCTTCATTTATTCAAGTTCCTCTGTTTTTAAATCTTGTAACTGGTTTCGCATTCTCTTCACAATCTGCTCTTGTAGATATTCCCTCGTTACTCTGTGCCATTGCTGGTGTTTTGCTGATGCATAAGTCACTGGGGTGTGAAGCTGTAGATTCTTTGGCTGCTATAGCCATCGTGGATCCTAAGTTGGGAGCTCACTTGTTGCTAGTGATCCTATTTTTCAGTAACATATTCACAAGGAAAGACGTAATTAGCCATACCATGTTGGTATGTTTGCCTTCTGTATCTTGGACTCAAATTTCATGAGTTAATAATGGGCATATGTACTTTCTTTTGGCTCTTTCATTTGACAACGTTGTTGTAGTTTCTTAATTCAACTGTTCTACAGCTGAAACTTCTAGGAATGCTTCCAGCACTTGCTTCACATTCCATGATGATACCACTGATAGTTCAGACTATTATGCCAATGCTTCAGAAGGATGCCAAACCGTATGTACTATTTAGAAACTTCCTTTATCACCTTATTTTTCCGTTATTCTTTTATTTTTTTTCCTTTGATGAATTGGAATTGCTATACCTTATGACTTCCTGTTCCTGGAGGGGATCCTTAAATGATATGTCGCTTGCTGTAATATATTGGATAGCTCATCATTGGCTTCGCAATAACTTCATAGGTTTTACTTAATTTTGAGCAATTATTTGAACCAATATAAATTGTTTCTGTTGTGTTCAGAACCTTACATGCAACGGCCATTCGTCTGCTTTGTCAAACCTGGGAAATAAATGATCGTGCCTTTGGGAGTTTGCAAGTAAGATTTTTGTCATGATGTATCGCTTTCATTTTTTTCTTGGCTTAATGATCCTAATAATGCTCTATTTGGATTTCTAAGTCAATCCTGAGGGAAGAAACTACAGGAAAGACTGTGAAGAGGCCTACTTCATGTGCTAAAATCTGATGCTGTTTGCATGCTGTTTTTGTTTTTTTACTTTTAGTATGTTCTTATGGACTTTGCACTGTTTCGTTTTTAATATTTAGGGAGTATTGCTTCCCAAAGGTTTCACTGAATTCAAGTCTGAGAGAAATATATGTATTAGTATGGCTGCTTCTGTTCGGGATGTTTGCAGAAAAAATGCTGATAGGGGTGTGGACCTTATCTTGTCTGTTTCAGTAAGGATTTTCTGTATTCCGTTTCGCCTGAGACACTTTTTACTCTCATGCATGCAGTTATAAAGTACTCTGAATTCTTGTTTTAACAGGCATGCATTGAGAGCCGAGATCCTCTTATTCAAGCTCTTGGTTTTCAAAGCCTTGCCTGCCTTTGTGAAGCTGATGTAATAGGTAAACCTTGAATTTTCTGTGAACTTATATTTGGTACCTATGGTTATACGAGTATGCCTGCAAGTGTTTTCTTGTTTCTATTTATTACTCAAGAGCTGATGAAACGTGAGCATGTGAACTTCTTGGCATTTCTTTCTTCTTTTTTATTTTTATTTTTATTTTTTTTTTCTTATTACTCAAGAAGTTTATCAACTTCTTGGCATTTCTAAGGAATTATTTTATTTTTAGTAACCATATATTTATATGTATTTGACTTGCCGTTACCAAAATGCTTCTTTCTTAAGGAACTGGTGATAGGTTAAGTGTACAAGTAACCTACATATATTGGTAAAACTCAAAATATTATGTTTGTAAGTCTAATGTGTCATTAACAAATTCTTTAATAATTATACCAGCACCATAATTCGATACAAAATTAAATTACCATTATGTAACTGTTAATTACTTAAAAAATTTCAGGTTGAGTTCTGCATGTTTTTATAATCCTGCAAGGGTTTCTCCCAAACAAGTGTGAGTGATTTGATTACTCAGTCTATAATTTGTTAAAAGAAAAAAAAAAAAAATCCTTAGTTCATGGTTTTTGCATCCTTGAAATTTTTTCCTGACGTATCAAAATGATTCATCCTATAGTTATGTTGTCAAGACTGGATATTTGTACAACTACTTTTCAATGCTACAATTACAAAATTTTATACTTTTGTCACTTTTTTCCAAGTAAATGAAGAAGCTGATTTTAGAAATATAGATTATTTTGATTATAATTTTTTACATATTCCTCTCCAGACTTTTATACAGCCTGGGATGTGATTGCAAAGCATTTGCTAGACTACCACGCATATTCGAATCTTGCACATAGGTAAACACCTTTATCTTTGAAGTGCTATTTTAAATTATTGGCCCATTTATCTACCTCCATTTACCCAACCATTGCTGGATCATTTTGCGGAGGGTGACACTAGATGTTGGTTTCAACTCACAGTGGAGAGTCTCTAGCTTTGGAAATTATGGAAGTATTGACTTGAATGTTTTTTAATGTAACATATGCTTAAACCTCACTCCATTCTGTAATTAAAGGAGTTTTGATACTTCTGTAAGGCATATTCAATCACTCGTTATCAATTTTGAATTTGCTTAACTCTTGGGTTTCTGCTTATTGGCAGCATTTGCCTTCTTCTAAGATGGGGTGCAATGGATGCTGAAGCATATCCAGAAGCTTCTAAGAATGTTTTGCAAATGTTGTGGGGTATCTGCACCTCTACTCGTGCTGGTAACAAGTTAGAATGGGCAAAGGCAAGGATATCTGCCTTAGAGGCTTTAGCACAATATGAGGTATATCTTGTGAATGCTTCTATATGTATATTTCCTTGATAACATTTCCTGTTGATTACTAAAAGCTTTGCATAAGTGGACTATCTAATCCTCTGATTGTAAATTTTCTGGTTGGTTACTTGTCTGATGGCAGCATATTATTTATTTTGTTCTTGGTATTCCTTTTAAGTTTTCCTTTATGGTTCCCAGGTCTCACATATTGAACAAAGAATTCCAGACTTCAAGAAGAAGTACACGGAATTGCTAGTTTCAGAAAAAGATCTCCTCATAGTTAGGGCCATGGAAGAACTTCAAGTCAAGATCATAACATTTGAGCACATGTATATCAATGAATATCCTTTAGTCCATTAATCATCAGTTGTGGCAGAAGAAAACTGTAGTGTACAATTAATACTAATCTACTTTCCTGTCTATATGCTTCAGTACAAGGCGAAGACTGGTGAAGGAAAAAAGAGTTGCAGGAAGTAAGATTGAGAAGTTACTTGATGTATTTCCTCAGGTGATCTTTTCTTCAGGTATCATGGGAATGGTCTATTTTTTGTTCATAAATTGGATCTGGTTGGCCAGAAAAAAAGGTCTATGGTTTCTTGAATTTTTCATTGAAGAAAAAAATAGATCTTACTTATGCTTCATTAGATAATTTCTAGGTTCACATTAGCGTGGAACCTTTATAAAGAGTGAAGCTGGTATACTATGGTTTTTTTGGGTTATTGTAACTGAAATATGATGTTAGGTTCAAAGAAGATTAACTCCTTGCCACTAATATATATCTTTTGGAAGGATGGTGGTGGTTATTGTGATGGTGATTTGTAATAGTTTTCTAAAACTTTGATGTATTCTTCTTGTATATGACCTGTATTATTAATTAACATTTCATTTTGAGTTTTGAGTTTCGAACATTTCATTTGCAGAGAAAAGAGGTAATGCTACAGAATTACCTGGTGCTGCTCTATTATGCCTTTCCTTTACTCCTAAGGATGTGAATACCCAAGGGACATCAAAGGTATACTAATTGAATCTACAAATTTATTTTTTTCCATTTCCTTCTTCTGGTTTTATTTTCACAGTTTTTATGCTTAGGAATTACGGGATGTACATGCTGGATATGAAAAGGCACTTGTGGAATTAGCTGCATCCCTTCAGCTCTCAAGAAATGTTTTTCTGGCACTTATTTCACTGCAATCATGGAAATCCTTCTTGCGGCGTTGGCTGAGGGCTGATATTATGTGCTTGGATGCTAAAGCACCATCAGTCATCTTGGATAAAACCACCAAAGCTGCCAATGATATTCTGAAGGTCCAGTATTAAACCAAAATGAGAAAAATAAAATAAAATAAAATTAATTCTGATGGTTCAATTTTTAGTTTTGCTTTTGTAATATTGCATTTGCACACTTGTCAATCTCCTTCCCTTGACGTAGTTTAATCAACTTTTTCCGATTTTTTTTTATGCAGAGTATGATACGAATAGCAAAGGATGCAATCCCTAGATCTGCTGAGAACATTGCACTAGCCATTGGTGCACTTTGTGCAGTAGGTGCTCTCTTGTGCTTGTAGACTTTGCCCTAGACATAATAATATGACTGCCATATAGACTTTGCATTGGCTTTCAAGAAAATTAAATGAGATAATAAGTAGAAAATGAAAAACAAGGGTATCGAATATTCATGAGTCATTGATTCAAAAAGTTAATTAAGAAATATAAAGTGAAGGCCTTAGAGTTGAAAGCTTAACCAACACAAATATTAAGTTTTCTTACTGACCAAATGCACCATATTGGAAGAGGGGGAACACTATTTGAAATCATGAGCCTGGCAATTCCAAAATGTCTAACAAGTTTGGAATCTTATTACAAAAGCACATAATCCCCAAAACCTGACAAGAAAAGGACCAAAATTCCCCAGAATAAAGCAATAATAAAGAAGTTGATTGACCATGTTTCCTGCTATCGACTGTGGGTTTTTGGAACTTTTAAGATTATCTGCTGTTAAAATCTTTTGTTCAGTTGATAACCAGCAAGAAAAGCTACTATATGCTGGAACTTTTGCCTACCAAATGTCTGTTCAAAGACCTTTAATTTATTTCATAAAGGTTCCACTCATCTTTAGTGGGATCACTTGTGCTTGTGTGCTTTGCTCAGTCAAATCTTGTCATTGCTTGCTATTGTCAGGTCTTGCCTTCATCTGTCCATACTGTTAAATCAACTTCTTCGAAGTTTCTCTTGAGTTGGTTGTTCCAGCATGAACATGAGCACCGTCAATGGTCAGCTGCCATCTCTCTTGGATTGATATCAAGTTGCTTACATGTAACTGATCATAAGCAGAAATTTCAGAATATCACCGGACTTCTTGAGGTATGCTGAGTTCTAATTTGATATTATTCCTGTTAGTTTTTAAAAACTTGATGTTGAAAATTTTTATTTTATTTTATTTTTTTAAAATTTTGGTTGGAAGGGGGAAAAATAACATGCATAAGTTTAAGCATAAAGATTTAAATTTTTTGGTTCCTGTGGAGTCAGTCCAATGGTAAATGCTACTGTTTCCTTGGGCGATGACCCGAGTTAGAGTCCCCCACCCCCCCACCCCCCATATATATAAAAATAAAATAAAATAAAATGTAAATCTAATATTCTAATTGTTATTGTCATGCTGACTTAAATGTCTTTATCGTTAGATACATACTTGATGCCCTTAGCCCTTGGGAAGTGAACTTTTTTTTTTTTCTTTTTCCTCGATTGTCTAATAAGTTAAAATGTAGTTTCTTCCCAATGGTCTGAGGAGGTGGTTCTTTTTTGTTTTTTCTTTTTTTTTTTGGGTTTATTTTTGCTTTTTTTGTTTTTGTTTGTTTGTTTGTTTGTTTTTTTTTTTTTTTTTTTTTTTTTTTTTTTCACTTTCTAAATTATACTAATAAAAAGGATAACTAATGTCCATTAAGACAATGATTGAAACTATTTATTTATTTTTTTTCATGCTTCTAGGTTTTAAGTAATGGCAAAAGCACCCTTGTCAAAGGAGCCTGTGCAGTTGGCTTGGGCTTTTCATGTCAAGATCTTCTTACTAGGGTTGATGTAGCTGATAACCCTGCCATGGAGACAGAAACAGGCAAGATGTCAGAAGCAGATTTAGTGGGAAAGATAATAAGGGCCTTCTTGCTAATAATATGTCAGCTAACTCAATCTTCATCTGATATTGTGGAAAACCTTTCTGCATATTTCCCATCGAGCACATATGATACAGATTTGAAGATGGCTACTGAACTGTCACGTGAAAGACTTGATGACTTGGAGGAAGATATCTGGGGTGTTGCTGGAATCGTAATTGGTTTGGCAAGTTCAATCGGTGCAATTTACAGAGCTGGGGCAAATGATGCTGTGCTGAAGATAAAAGGCTTAATTATGTCATGGGTTCCACATGTAAATTCACTGGTTCAATGCTCTGGTTCTTGCTTGGAGGGATCTCAGATGCTTTTATCAGTAGGGTCTTGTCTTGCACTTCCTGTTTTAGTTGCTTTCTGCCAGAAGGTAGAACTAATGGAGGTTAATGAAGTAGACCATCTACTGAATGGTTACAGAATGGTCATTTCAGAGTTGGTATCTGTAAAAAAATCGGGTATTTTCCATCAGAGCTTGTTGATGGCATCTTGCATAGGAGCAGGAAACCTCCTTGCCTGTGTACTCAATGATGGGGTGCACTCTATTGAAGTGGAATCTGTAAAAGTTATGCTGGAATTGTTTAGAAACTGTTATTGTAATCCTTACCCTCCTTTGATCCATTTGGGTGGGATGCTTGGAGTTGTTAATGCTATGGGAGTGGATGCTGGGGGCTTGGTTCACATGCATGCTCCAACTACAATACCGCATAGTAGTTATGAACAGAAGGTATATTTTCTGTTCTTGTTGAACTTGTTTCTTTTCTCTGTTATCTATTTTTCTTGTTTAGGCCGCGGAAGGTTTATGTATTTTTGTGTTTGTTAAACAGGAAAGTCACTATCTCAATGGTCCACTACTTTCAAGTCCTGTTTGTGAGCCGCAATTGACATCATTAATGCAGGAGATATTTCTCGTTGCACAGAACTCTGATGACCATCAACTGCAACATAATGCAGCATGGGCAGTTTCTTTTCTTCGAAATCATTTATTTTCCAAGGAAGTTCCGAAAAAGGATCTTACCAATGAGACTGACATGGCTGGTTCAAGATCTGTTTCTCAAAGTATTTCTGAGAACAGTGTAGTTATGAAACTTTCTTCGTGGCTAATGCATCTCAATATCTCTGAGGTAGGTATCTGGCTACAATGTCTGCACTATGATCTCTCTGGAAGCCATTATTGTGAGTTAGTTACAGATCAATTGTATGGCCAGACTCAAATTTGCTTAAAGTTGCAAATATGGTTGATTACTTGTGACAAGGAATGGGCCTTTGCCTTCAAGTTGGGCACTCAATTAATAATATTACTCAATTCCACGAATAGTCAAACAGATTGCTAATCTACCACCCTTAGTAACTTGGATCCGTACGGTTTACTATTATTCTTGTTTATTTGTTATTATTGGCTAGAACGGAGTAGAACGTGCTATCACTGCTGGTTCTTGAATTAATTTTGTTTTTAAATTTCTCTTTCATTTCCATTTTTCAAAGAGATTGAATAGTGGAAAATTTGGTATTTTGATTTAGTAATCTATTATGTTTCTTTTTATTTTTTATATACATGTATTCGCATACAAGTCATATGCAAGAACCATACTAGAAGTCCAGAAATTTACTTTTATTGTTGTCTATGATCTCTCTCTCACTGTCTCACATACACAATCTTAAGCACACAAAGTATAAAGGTACTGGCAAGTGGTATTCCTAATTTTTTGAATTTGAAGTGAAGACAGGTAGCATTTCTCGTATTGGCACAGTAGCAGTGGTGTTAAGGTGCCTTTCACAAGCTCCTAGGTTGCCAGCCTTGGATTGGGGAGCAGTCATCAGGCGCTGCATGAGATATGAGTCTCAGGTTGCTGAGCAGGACTTGGCTTTCAAAACAGGAGCGCTTAGGGAAGAATGTTTGAAGTTCTCTTTAGCTCATGCAAGCCAATTTGATCCACTTCTAAGTTTCCTTGATGAGCTGTCTGATCTCTCCAGGTTCAGAATGCTTGAGCCGAATCTGCAATCTTGTTTGTTCGTTCATCTCGCAGAAGTAATAAAAGTGTTCTCAGCTTCCAGGCTAGAGAAGTTATTCAATGATGTGACTGTCTTCTTGTCTTCAGTTTCTTTCAATCAAGTTCATGATGATCAGAAGACCATGTTACGGAATTCATGCTGGAAGGGTATTTGTATGTGTTTAGATGAAGCATCACTTGACTCTCTAGAGTACATATCCCATATTGAGAAGTGTATGGAGGTGCTCTTTTCCTTTTTGCCTGCACTGCAATCTGCTGATGGCAAAGGAGTAGATCAGAGGAATTTCGTGGAGTGGTCTGAGGCAGTTAGATGCTTAGGGAAGTCACGAAGAAGTTGGTTATCGAATTTTCTACAGGTATATAACATGATATCCTTGTCTACCTGTTTATGCTGCAGCAGTTCTTTCACTATATATATATATATATATGTATGTATGTATGTCTTTTCTGTTACCCTCCTTGACTATTAGAATAGATTAATTTTACTTAGAAGTGCTTTCTGCCTCTGGTAACAATGTGAGTTTTCAACATAGTGCCATATTTTCCCTTGGTAGCTGTACAAGTGTGTCGATGTTCTTTGAAAATGATTTTACTCCATTAGTAACATTGATTGAGTTATGTATGCCAAACTCATTAAAACCGTTATGTTTTTATAAGTTCCATCTGTACTTGACAGGTCTCAAAGGAAGACCTACTACAAAAAGGTGACCAGTTGATTGAAGTCCTGAAGAAGATTCAAGCCAAAGCTAAGCTAGTTAGGAACGGTTCCTTCCCGTTGACAGAGTTGGGAAGACTAAAATCTCATTTATTGAACTCTAGATCACATGGTTAGTTTCTCTTTATTTGTTTATCTGTATGTCATTGTAATTTATAATTCATCATTATTGTTCTAATTCTTGAAGATCTGGTTAAGTTCTCTAGAGAATGTTAATCAACAAAAATTGGGAATAAGTTGGGCTTGAAACGTTTAATCAACAAAATTTGGGAATAAATTAGGCTTGAAACTTTTGTTTTCTGCTCGGTGCTAGGAGTAAAAGAGTTTCCATGATATTCTTGGTTGCTTAAAATGATTGCCATACTGTCACTGCTGCTACTAAGCTTTTTGATATATGCAGGTATATGGGGTGTGCTCACTGAAGTTGTAGCAGCTTTGCAACATGCAGAGGTTGCTGTCAGAAGACAGTGGCTCATTGATGCAGTAGAAATTAGTTGTGTGTCAACTTATCCTTCCACGGTAGGCATTTACAATATATTTCCCTTCATAGTTGAAATTGATAATTTCTTTCAATTTCTTGTGCTGAAATCTGTAGCTAGTTCAAAGTCATTTCATTTATGTAGTTGGTATCTGGTGCCAGATATGATGTAATCATCCCTTTTTCCCAAATTCATGTTCACTTGGAAGACAAAATCTCTTGCATTGTGACTTCAAGTGGTTTAATGTGGCTTGATTAAGATGTTTATCAAATTGTCAATAATCACTTGCATCTGTATCAGACGGATGAGAAGGATTTTATTAAAGACTTGCCTATTTGATTGGTCTAAGTTGGTGTCAATAGGACATGGATGCATTGACATTCTGCTAACCTTTTATGCAATTTTTCGATCCCTTTCAATGCAAAGTCTTGAAACTCAATTTTGAAAGGGTCTATGATATATCCTAGTCCTCACCTTGCCTTGCATGCCAGTGAAGTGAAAGGCATGACCTTAGATTCCAATTGCTTGCTCCCACCGGAGATTAAATCCTATTTCTGTCTCCATGTTTTGTATACTGTGTTTAATTTCTTTTTGCTTAATCTCCTACAGGCACTAAAGTTTCTTGGTCTGCTATCCGGAAGCTTCTGCAAATATATGCCATTTCTGATTCTTGACGAACATGCTGTGCTGAGTGATTTACCAGTCACCCTTAGTTCTCTCCTATCAGATTCCAACTGGGGAGTAATTGCGGAATCTGTTGTTTCTTTCTTCTTGGTTTCCACAGAACGCATTCACAATTGGGTAAGACACGTAAGCTGGTGTGTGGATGTGCCTCTCATGCAACCTATTGATGAGAGTGAGAAGGATATGGCAGTATTTCTATTGCACGTTATGCATCGAACCTGTGTTTCTTTGAAAGACTATTTGCCTCTAGACAAGCAGCTTAAGCTTGCAAACATGGTGCTTGCTTGACATACCATACCAACATTTTTCTAGTAATTATATAATTAAAAAAAAAATGCAGTTTTTACATATTTGTTTAAGGTTGGGAAGTTCAATTCGCAACTTACAAAAGAGGCACGTTACCAGTTTCAAATTCTCTATGTATGGATGTATAGTTTCAAATTAATTTCTCTTCTTTTGTTTGCGGGTGAGACTCCAACCCAACTCATAGGCCGGGCTGTTGGTGCCTCTTACCATACGCCACCACACGGCCTCGAATTTCTCTTCTTACACATCTTGAAGTTATTCGCCTTTTTCTTTTTTTTCTTTTTTTTTTTTTATAATTATTTTTTGGGTACATCGGAGGACCAACTGCCATTTTTCGTTTTGTAATCTGTAATTTAAAAAGTTACAGCTTGACTGGAGGACATTGAAAAATTAATTAAATAATGCACAAATATTACTCGAACAGTCGCAGCCAAGAAACGTGAAAATATATATATATATATATATCACCCGACCAAAAAAATGTGGTTTTTTGGACATATCAAGGACAAGGTGTGGGCAAAAATAAAAATAGAGGGGAAAAAAAAAAAATAAAGGAAACAAAATAAACAGAAACTCGAGAATTAAAAAGAACGATAAAAACAAACTTCGGTAACCCTAGAAAAATAAAAAAGATAATTTATTTAATAATTTACTGACAACATGTTGTTTTCATTAAACTAATTATATAAAATTGATGCAAAACATGATCGGAGTTCTATCTACTGGCGGTAAATTCTTCCGGCCTTCAAGCCGAAAAGAACCTTTTAAAGTCGCAGTTTGAATCTTATGACTCTGAGATTGTTCCTAGTTTCTTTAGACTTTTCAAATCCTTTTTCAAGTGTTGAGCTCTCCTAATGAATCCAACTCCTATTTCCATCGGCCGATTTCTGATTCTACCAAGCAGCTCTGCTGCTCATACAAAACCAACTTTAAATCCCTTCGTCGCCTCTATTTTTACACGGAAATCTACTTTTTCTTCTTCTTCTTCTTCTTTACAAAACCTCTCCGACTCTCACTCCAAATCAGTTTCAAACCCACTTTACCATTTTCTTCCTCCAACTCAAAACCCCAACAATATAGTCAATCTCATCAGCTCTAGCCTCAGACAAGAAAGTTTCCACCTCACTCTTCTCCAAAACGACATAAAAGGGCTTCTTCCCCATCTGGGTTCCAGTGAAATTTCGAGGGTTTTGTTGAGATGTCAATCTGATTACTCTTCAGCTCTTACTTTCTTTAACTGGGTCAAGAATGATTTGGGTCTCAGACCCACTACCCCGAACTATTGCATTATGCTTCATATTTTGGCTTGGTCACGAAAATTTTCGCCCGCCATGAAACTGTTATCTGAATTGATAGAGTTGGTTAACGACGTTCCAGCAGAGGATGACATATTTCAAAATTTGATTTTGTGTACCCAAGACTGTAACTGGGATCCAGTTATCTTTGATATGCTCATGAAGGCTTATGTGAAAACAGATATGATTCGAGAAGGTTATACTACTTTTAGGAAGACAATAGAGGTTGGTTTTGTCCCAAGTGTTATCTCTTGCAATTTTCTTATGCATGGATTAATGGGGTTGAATTATATTGATCAATGCTGGCATGTTTATGAAGAGATGGGGAGGATTGGGGTACATCCAAATGCTTATACATTTAATATTTTGACTCATGCTTTATGCAATGATGGAGATGTGGATAAAGTGAACTCTTTTCTGGAGAAGATGGAAGAAGAAGGGTTTGATCCTGATATTGTTACGTATAACACTCTAATCAGTAGCTATTGTAGGAAAGGAAGGCTGGAAGATGCATTTTATTTGTACAAGATCATGTATAGAAGGAATGTGATCCCAGACTTGGTTTCATATACTACCTTGATGAATGGGCTTTGTAAACAAGGGAGGATGAGGGAAGCTCATCAGCTTTTCCACAGAATGATTCATAGAGGATTGAATCCGGATGCTATGTCGTATAATACTCTTATTAGTGGTTATTGCCATGAGGGAAAGATGAAAGAATGCAAGTTATTGTTGCATGAGATGATCAGCAATGGAATTCTACCAGACTGTTTCACTTGCAGGACACTCGTTGAAGGATATGGCAGAGAAGGTAAGCTGCTCTCTGCTTTGAATTTGGTTGTAGAGCTTCAGAGATTTGGAGTTTCTCTTTCAGGTAACATTCATGATTATCTAATTTCCGCATTATGCCAAGAAGGTCGGCCGTTTGCAGCTAAAAGTCTTTTGGAAAGAATTTCTGGGGATGGTTATGTGCCTGATATGAATATCTACAATGAATTAATTGCATCTTTCTGCAAATGTTGTCATGTTGCAGAGGCATTACTTTTGAAAGATGAAATGGTAAGTTCGAATATCAAACCCAGTGTCTTCACATATAGAACACTCATAAGCTGTTTGTGTCGAATAAATAGAAGTAAAGAAGGCGCATGCTTAATGGAAGAAATGGCTGAATCGGGTTTGTCACCAGATACGGTAATATGCAGGGAATTAGTAGACGGGTACTGCAAAGAAGGTAATATTGCTAAAGCAGAATCAACACTGAGCTTATTTGCCAGGGAATTTCAAATTTTTGATACTGAAAGTTACAATATACTTGTCAAAGTTTTATGTGAGGAGGGTAATGTGGCTAAGATGCTGGAGCTGCAGGATAGGATGCTAAAAGTAGGTCTTACACCAAATAGCTTGACATGTAGATATGTGATCCATAGCTTATGGAAAACTACTAATCTGGACAAAGCCAAGCTACAAGCCTACAACTAGAATGAAAATATCGAGACTTTTGGAGAAAATATTATTCCTTGACCGGATGATATGAGGTATATGTCAGTTATCTACATTCAGGGGTTCAAAATGCCTTTTTGGATACCATTAATTTGGGCAGAAGATGAGGAATTCAGCTGAAGAGGTTGGCATGGCTGGGGAGCTAATATCTGATTTCCCTCTTGGTTATTTATGGCTACTAATGGCAAGTTGACATCAAATTTGGCACTTAATTTGAATGCCGTATTATGCAACCACATAATTGCCTTATCGGAGTTTGTGCACAAAGTTTATGCAAATAATCCCATTTTCCCAAGGGGGGGGGGGGGGGGGGTGTGTGTGGGGAATGAGGCTGCTTATCCACCTCATTCCTGGATTCTAACGTCATGATAAAGAGAAGTTTCCCTTTCTCAGTGGCTTTGCCAGACGGATAGAAATTCAAACGAGGACCGTTGCATGATAAGTTCATTGTACATGAAATGATCCTTGTAATTCATATTTGTAACTATTAATCAAAATTAAGTTCATTATTGATTACTGGCATCGACCAGGTTAATGAAAAAGTTGAAGTCCAGGCTTCAGCATATAGTTCTTGTTGGAATTTATTATCTTTTGTTTTTTCTTTTTTTTCTGGTTGTTGTTTCATCTTACAAGAATCTCAGTGGAAGTGCTTGTTTACAGTAAACTTGAAGGAAATGTTTGACCCCGCTGGAAATTTTTCAAGCTTTTAGTAGTGGAATTGGTCGCCTTTAAGTAGTGTTTCAGGAACCATTTCTCGATTTTTGGCTTTTTAAGGTGAAGTGGGGTTGGAAGTGTTTGTAATTTTAAGTTTTAAGAGGCCACACCTTCTGTTTGTTCTTTCCCTCTTTTTCTCTCTCTTTTTTTATTTTTTTCCTTTTTTTTTTTTTTTTGGGTGGGCGTGTGCGCGCGCGCCGAGACATCTGTTTGTTCTTAAGATCTCTGAGAAAATAAATAAATAAATAAAAATAAAAAACACAAATCTGGAAATCGTGGGAAACTGAAAGGTCGAATTGAATTTAGTATGAGAATGAGATGGGTAGAAACTGGTCTTTTATACTGTCGGTTATAAGCTCTTCCAGGATCAAACGTCTTCACCAATTTAACGATGGGTAGAAATTGATTTTATAAGCTGGGATACACATAATGGTTTGTGAGCCTCCAATCCATGTCTAGATAGCCAAACTCAACAAACGATAATGGCTTGCCAATAGAAGGAAACATTGTAATGATCTAGTAAAGATGTAGATCAATTCATATGCTGTAACAACAAACTGAATGGGAATCAGACCCCATATATATATATATATATATATATATTTTTTTTTTATGTAACCAATTAATTAATTTGAACATAATTTCCAACTATTGTCTTTTGGTCCTACACATATCTAAGCAGATAGACAATATAAAGTCACCACTCAACTATACCAACCAATATCCTTTCAAGTGGTAGTCAAAAATCAGGAAATTTTTCCCTTTTCTACATGTCCCATGCTTACAATAACGAAGAAAATTGAAAATTAAATTTCAACAATAGCTTAAAGCAGAAATTCCTCAAAATAAGAGTGTTTCTAAGATTTAACAATTTACCTGACTGTACAAGTCCGACAATTAGCCCCTCCTCAAAGCATCTCACCTTTGGGTGACTCTTTCTTGTCAGATGTTGGGCTTGGAGTAGGCTGGGAATTTTCACCTAGTTCCAAGTGCTCAACACCACTCTCTGTTTCTAGATAATCAGCTTCTACAGTTCCCGATGAAGCAGCTTCCTGGGAAACAATGGATGTTGGTTTTTCTCCAGGATGAATGTCAGCATCCAACAACCCCTTGGGAGTGGAAGGAGAATTTTCTTTGCCACCACGGTCATTGCTAGAAATACTTGATGGCAACCATGTAAATTTCAAATTATGGCCTTCCCAGCATTTTCCATTAATAAATGCTCTCTCAGCAGAACGGCGTGTTGTGAAAGTTATACATGCTGAGCAATCTTTTGATGTCTCAGATTCACTACTATTATCATGGGTCTCGACGTCTTCTAGCTCCACATTGGAAAGATCATCGTATGGTAAGAAGTGTTCCTTCAACACAGCAACCTAAAGGGCATTAAGACATTAGTTTACCTTTAATTGATGCATAAACAAATAACACAAGGACAAATAGAGCCTTAATAATTTAATTACAGATTTGACTGAAAAGGAAAAGTTAAGGAAGAAACACATAAATGATGTACAAGGCCAACACTGAAGGTAGTTTGAGATAACAAACTTATTGAGAATGCAGTTCAACACTTATGTGAAAAGACAAAGTAGAACGTATATGCACCAAGTTCTGGAAACAAAAACATAGCAGACTCGCCCATATTCAAGATTTTCTTGTGTCTTTGAATCTTTCTTCCCAATAAAATGTCAGACAAGTTAAACTGGTTATTAATTATCAGTATCACAGACTCATGCAAGTCAAGTATCTATTGATCATGATCCAATGATCTCACGAGCTAATGGTGTGGATAACTGTAACCCTACTGGTTAAGCAATGTGCAAGAAAAGATATTGTGACTATCCAGAAATGAGGACAATCTAATTTTCCTTCCTATACAGATGTTTTAAATTTAAGAGAAGATAGCTTTTGTATTCTTTTGTATTTTTTTTTGGGGGAGGAGGGGGGAGGGAGAGAGAGAGAGAGAGAGAGAGAGAGAGAGAGAGAGAGAGAGAGAGTTACATTAGCCAATCCAGCCGGTAAAGGCGGACAAATTCTAAAGGCAGTCGGGCGGTTGTCCAATTTGTATCTATTCATCAGGAAAGGAGCCCCCACTGGTGTTAATGGACGAACTGCTTGCTGCTTTGAGCTCACAGGTTCCTGCACTAGCACATTTGTATTGGTTTTGGGACTATGGGAGACAATGTTTTCCCCTGATAAGTTCTTGTCCAATGATGTCTCCGCATGTGGTGATACCACAGTAGGGACAGGATCAGAAGGCCTTGGAGTAGCAGCTTTAGCAACATCAGCCGCTATTCCCCGTTTTGGTCTCTTAGCAACTTGCTCTGTGTCTGACTCACCCTTGAGTCCTGAAGCCTGTAAAAGATTAAAACATGAAATTAGGTTTTCTATTTTTCTTTTCCTTTTTTTTTTAAAAAAAAAATTTATTTTTATTTTTTGGAGATCAAGCTAAGATAAAGAAATATCCATCCATCTCTACCATTTCTAGTGTTGTTACATACATGATACAGTTCAAGCAGACCATTCAAAAGCAATATACCATAGCAACATGAAAAAAGAAAGGCTCATATGAAATAATATCAATACAATACTGTAAACTAAACTATATAGCAACAAATCAGAAGTTTCCAGCTGCTGACAGGACTGAACTAGTAACAAGACCCAGATTCCTTTTCCTAATTGCATATTATACAATTGCAAATATAACTTAACTATATAGCAACAAACCAAATTTCATGGTAAGAAAATTGATCTTACTTGTTTCTCAAGTTTGTCTAACTTTCGCCGGAAATCATTCCGCTTCTGATCCAGCATTTCCTGCTTCTTGCGGAGTTGTTCTTTCAACTGTTCCAAAGTTTCTAGCTTCTTCTGTGAAGGAGGTTGAACCTTGGGACCATTCGAGATGACAGGCCTAGCATTATCAGAGGCAGATAGAGAAGGATCTTGAGTATGGGCAACACTACTTTTTGGTGCAGCAGCTTGATGATTATCTTTGCTACTACTAGCAACAGATGGATTGGGTGGAACTGAAACAGCTGTCACACCATGGGGAGTTACACATGCACTGCTGCTGCTGCTTATGCCATCATCGGGAATGCTATCACGATTGGCCCACCATAGCTTGATAAAACGATTACCCATTACAGCATCAGGAGCCTTTAATGCAGCCTCAGCCTCTTCCCTCTTTGAAAACTGGACAAAGGCCCGTTCACTATTCATAGGAATGTAGATGTCAATAATCTCTCCAAACTTTTGAAAATGAGAAAGAAGTGCCTCCCTTTTATTACTTTTCAGAGGAATTCCATTTACAAATAGAGTGCGCAATGCTTTTTGCGATTGTTTCCGAGTGTTACGCATAGTGTCAAACTGTGGCTTGGAAGATGATTCCATACGTTTTGGACCAGCATCCTCTGCAATTACTCGTTTTCCTTGGCGGGATGTAGGTTGAATCACAGCTAATGCCTCCTTATCCTCTTTAGTTTCATTCTCAAGATAATCTAAGGAACTTATTCCAGGATCAATTTTCTCTTTTACCTCTAATCTACTTTTTGAACCGCCAATTCTACCCCAAACAGATGTATTCTGTAAACCAGCAGCATTTCCAGTGCTTCTGACTGTGCATTCATTATCTGAAGGGTCGCCATTTAATGGTTCGGTTTCATCAATCTTGGGTGAATGTATGGCAAGAAGTGAATTTGATGTTTCAGGACAATTGTTATTCCAAAGGGGCTGGTCAGGATCATACAAATCAGCCCCACCTGTGCAACCCGAACCCGGATACAGACCATTCAAACCCATGCCATCGTCAGCAATTCCAGGCTTACTCATTTTGTTCTGTAATCCTTTACTATTCATTGATGTCGTTGAAGATGCACTTGCTGATGCTAGAGATCCAGGTCCAGCAGTTGTTCCGAGTATATGTGCACTTGGAAGCGAAACAGGAAGGTTAAACTGTGAAAGACTCTGTAGATTGGGTAAAAAAATTGTTATTAAAAAAAAAAAATATATATATATATATACATATATATTATACCAACAGAAAAGGCCAACAAGATAAGCATTAAAGTGTAACAAAATATTAACAGGAAACAGTGTTTGCAATGTACACACCTGAACATCTTCAATAACAATCCGATTGACACCATGCTCCATTGGACACATGTCCCCTCTTAGACAAAATCCACGCTCCTCAAAATCTCTACACCGTTGGCGAGGTATACCCATGTTCAATGAAGAATGAATTGCCGGCCTGAGTGTACCCTGCAAACCAATGGAATGAAGTGCATCCAGGCCACCATTTGGTATTCCAGGAATTAATCCAAACGCATTCCAGGATGCACCCTGAGCATTAGAAACATTTGTCAACCCTCTTCCAGAAAACAGGCTACCAGGAATAGAGCCCTGCTGAACCATTTGAGAAGCAATATCAGCGCTGAACCTAGCATCACGTTGGTTCCACAATCCAGAGTCCCTTCCTCTACCCCTACCAGGACCAGGGTCTCCAGTAAATGCTTGATTTGCCCGGATTCTTTGACTTACATCAAAAGGGGCCCGAGGTAACAGTCCTATGCCAGTGCGCCTTTTATCAAATTTTGCAGACAAGTCTTTCTCCAAATTAGTGGAGTTGTAATTTTTCCACGTCGTACTCGTTTGGGATTCATTCTCTCTGAAAGAATGCCCATTTGGAAAAGGTTTGTTCCGCTTTCTATAAGGCCTTGTCAAAACTTGATCAAGATTGTCTCTCTCCAAAGACTGAGAACGAGTCTCCCGTCTACGATGCTTATGATTCCTATCATCATCATCATCATCACTAACTTCCTTCTCCTCAGGATCACTAGCACATTCAGGAGAAAGTCCCCCTAATTTTGGAGATGAAAGTTTTAACTCCATTGGATCCCGTCAAATCAATAAAATGTAGTTTTATGGCATCCAAATCTTCACAACTCTCACTTGAAGCAACCAAACCACTTGATTGCCAATAAAAATCACCAAAATGGCACCTATAATCGGTTAAATGTATTAGAGCAAACAACATTTTATGGACAGAATTACAGGATTGAAGGAATACAAAATTAGCAGTGATTATGAGCTTATTACTTCGCTCTGAGAATTAAGGATAATGTTATAAGCGTTGCTATCTAGGAATAAACTAAAGAGAAAATAGAATCAGTAACAGAAATGAACAAAATATGATATTACTATAATAACATCCAATAATACCTCTACTAAATTGACATTTTAACGTTGGCCTTCCGTACTTAACAAAAGGCAATTGACCTTAATCGAACAAACGGAAAACAGCAACAACACAATTTACAGAAAACGGATCAAACTCAAAAGAAGCATACTCCAATTAAAAACACTAATTAACAACTGAACAGAGTATTTTCAACACATACAAACTTGGAAAACAAGCTCCTAAAAGCCCACGGATTCTAGCATTTAGATAATAAGAATTGTCCACAAATTCAGCGAAGCTAACAATATTGCAGTGATTAAAAAAAAAACCCAGGACGCGCATTAATAAATGATAATCTAGGTTTAAAACAAACACAATTAATTTCAGAAAAAAAAGAAAGAAAATAAATAAATAAACCGATTAATTCTTACAAGGTCTTTTGTAGACAAATTTAGCAACCAATGCCGCCTAAAGCTCCATAAAATTAAAGATTGAAATCAACTTCGTTGCACAGCACGGAACAAGGCGACGAGAAGACCACGAAAGGGGCATTCAGGAAAGAAAAATTGCTGCGAAACGGAAGGGGCAGGATCGTAATAAAGTGATAATCGAGGGGGATTTCACACAGAGCTTGTTGTGCACAAGAGATTTGGATGGAGCAGCAATATGCAATAGAAAGAGAGGGAAGGGGGGGTTTTGCGACTGTAAACTTTTTGTTTTGAAGGGGGGTTTGAAGCTGTGCGGAGCTAACAGGATTTTGGAAGAGAGAGAGAGAGAAAGAGACGATGGCGTACCCCCAAAAAAAAAAAAAAGAATAAATAAAATAGACGACAACCAGACTTGGAAATTGTATTTTCCTCCCGCAAGATTTTGTTAATTCTAAACCGTCCTTTCCTTCTTCTTTTTTTTTTTTTTTTTTTTTTTGGGTTTGTTGGGGCGGGGGGCGGGGCGGGGCAGGGACTAGCGAGGCGGTTGGTTGGGAGACCTTAGTTTTTTCTCCCTGTTGAGGCTTCGGGCTCGCCTTTGGGTTGGGTTCCTTTTATATTTTAATTTATTTGTTTATTATAAATATCATTTGAGGTAGGAAGAATATTCCATTTAAATCACAACTATACTAGGCTCTGAATCGGCTCTTGCTCACACTTGGGCCAAGTTCTCTGGCCCCGTACGGCCCTGATTTCTATTGTGAGCCTGTTTACTTGGGCATAATTTCTGTGTTTCCAAAGCGGGACGCATGTTTCTTTCACAATTAAAAGCTCTTTGTTCTTTCCATTGAAAGAAACAAAACAAAAGCAAGCTCTTTGTTCTTTTGCTGTCTTTCTCCTTGGACCGGGGACACTATATCTTCAGTCTCCAACATCCCAACTCAAACCAAAATCCCCATGGCGTATCATGTACTAACGGACATTAAGCAGATAACAAATATCATCAATAAAAGTAAACAAATAAAAAGGAAAAATAAAACAAGAAATGCATCCATCGAAATACCAGAGTAACATGAAGAAATCAACTCCACATTATTTTTCGGTTGAATGATTGCAGCAATATCTTCAAAGACCATTTTAAACATTTTTGGTAGATGTAGGAAGATTACAATGTCACCTAATAGAATCTACAGACCACATAGTTTAAAACACCGAAAATGAAAGAAATTGTAGTATGGGAATGACAACCATGAAGTTGAACAGCAGCATTGCATAACAATGATAAACTCCAAACAGAAAACCCAATGATTCAGATTAGATTATTCTGAGTATACACAAATGAGATGAAGATAGGCAATCTCTAAACAGAGACATGCTCAAATGACCACGAATGAACAAAAAATTAAAAAAGAAAAATGCAAAAGATATAAAAGGGGCAGCATAATCCCAATCGCCATTTATATGTATCTTTCTCAGCAAATGTTGATCCAGAAACAAGGGATACGTCTATACATCATTCTGGACAAAAAGGCAACAAACTACCGACCAAACCAACCTCTAGGTGGCTGGACTTCCCCTTCGTTCATTAGCTTATCCAGCACCACATTCAAGTCAACTGCCTGGTTGTTCTCTGTCAGCTTTCTAACAGTTGCCCTCACATGGTCTCTTGGAAACCCCATATTTGTCACTCTATCAACAACATCATCGATAGGAACTCTGTTTCCACTCCCACTAGAACCTGAACCACCACTAACCCCAGAAGCAGCAGGTAATGCCTGCGGCAGTACCCGAGCAGTTGGCAGCTGTGGATAACCACTTCCACCACTTTGAGCTGCAGTAGGAGACGAGACTTGATGTGGCTTAATCACAGGGGTGTTACCATACTGAGATGGCATTCCACCATAATGATATGGTTCACCACGCACAGGTGGTGGGCCATAACCAGATGAAAATCCTGAACCAGATCTGCTGGATGGTGTCTCATAAACATGGGAAGGAGTGCCATAAAACTGTTGAGAAGGCAGGGGCACACTTTGTTGCTGAGAGGGTGGCTCTCTATGGGTCGGTGGGTAGGTCTGAGGAGGAATATAAGGTGGCTCTTCAGAATGGTGAACTGTTGAAGGTTGGAGTTGAGAGGGATTAACAGGTGCCAGAGTCGGATGCTGCAAAGACTGCTGGGGTGGTGGCTGAGAGAACTGTGGTTGAGGTGTAGGCTGGAATTGTTGATGAGTTGGTGCTGCAGGAGGGGGGAGTGGCTGCTGACTAGGAGGAATTTGATATTGTTGATTTGGGGCATCTTGAGTTTGACTGTGTGCTGGGAAGTAAGACTCTTCTGGAGGGGCAAAAGAGATCTGGTTTTGAGGAAACTGATTTTGAGGTTGAACTGAGTGTGGCACACCCTGTTGGGCAGGAGCATTTGGAGGAGAGAAAGTAGGATGTGATGGTGGAATGTTAACATGGGGAGGAAGCTGTTGGTGAGATTGCTGAGGAGCAGATGCCACCTGCTGTGCAGAATCCCCATGCACCATCTTTTGGGGTTCTGGCTGCTGGTCAACCTTAGAAACTTGAAGCTTTGAAAGCTGTAACTGAGCTTCAATTATTTCATGTTTATCCTTCAAAGATTGAACCCCTGTGTGCACCTGTTGTCATTGACAAATGAAAAGCAGCATTAGCATAGGTACTGCATGCTTAAATAAGTCTTCAGCAGAAGTAACCGAGTTTTTTGCTTCCCTCAACAAAAGCAAACAAGTAAACCTTACCAGCAAGAGTTCAATTTATAAAAATCTGTTGTTAAAATGTTCCATACTCATTCAACTTATTATCTAAACTAAAGAAATAAGGTTTTAATTCACGTATGTACATACATATAATATGGGTGTGTGCGTGTGCGTGTGTGTGTGTGAATCCATACATATATATATATATATATATCCGCACCGTCTGCATGCGGACCCGCACCAAGCCGACGCTTTTACAAAAAAGTGTCGACTTTGCTATGTATGTGTACACAGCAAAGCCGACACTTTTTCTAAAAAGCGTCGGCTTTAGTGCGGGTCTGCATGCGTACGGACCGTACTGTAGCCTTTCTATATATATATATATATATGTATACAGAGAGAGAGAGAGAGAGAGAGAGAGAGAGAGAGAGAAGGGGTGTAAGAGACATCATGGGAAAGATAGAGAGGGCCGGCCTTTCACTCTCCAAATTTTTTTTTGAAAAAAATTGTAAGAAATAAAAAATTGAGGCCACCAGCATTTGTTCCTCCAACCACCAACAACACCATAAATGCCATTGAATCTAATCCACAATTTGAAAGCGAACACCACCACAAGAGACCCGACAGTGACCGAAGAATGAACGATTAAATATAAAAAGAGGGGGAGAAAAAAAAAAAAAAAAAAAAAAAGAAAGAAAGAAGGAAAATTTATAAAAACGCCATCACCATCCAAAAAAATATCACCTCCAGTGATCTCATGCGCATTGTCTTTTACATTATTAACCAACATACTTGATAAAATTATTCACCAAAAAAACATATTCGATAAAATTACTATAATCCTTCGCCTCCATATCAATAATATAGTTGAGTTTAAAAGGGAAAAAAGAGAAAAAAAAAAAAAAAAAAAAAAAAAAAAAAGGTCTGCATATTTAAACTATAAGAATTGACTGGATTTGGCAGGCACTATTTGTAAGCCACCAGTCTTAAAAGGCTAAAGTTGATCTTTCCAATAACTTACATAACAGATGACACCATGATTAAAGAGAAAGAAGAGTCGGATCACATTTGAAAAAGCATAAACTCTAAAAAAACAACATGCATCTGTGTGTATATTATATAACTGATAGCTATATATGCATCATGTATGTCTTCTACTAACTTGCCAAAAAAATAGAGAAAAAAAAGAGTAAGTTTTCTGCTGGTGATTGCTATAATTTTATCAGCCCCATTCAACGTCTGAACTTGTAAAAGTAGTTACTAACTAATAAACTGTAAGCACAGACAGGACAATTTTATTAACTCTTAAATCTAAAGCTGAAAAGCCATTCCATAGAGGTAACTATTAACTAATACCAGAAACATAAAAGGCAATTTACTTTAGAATGAAAGCAAAAGTACATTGTAGCATTAACATTGCAGAGTTGAGAAGCATTAATCATGTTATGTAGTATCAATGCTGCTACCATAAGTTTTATCACATGTTTTTATCTAAAAACATAAATTGCAGCCCAATTGTTAAAGCACAAAACAAAAGGAAGCAAAAATATATATATATATATATATATATATATATAGCAAACCTCTCTAAGAACATTTTCCAACTGCTTCATAACTCCATCAGTGCTTCCATGATTGTTCCCAACTGACATCTTCAAATCATCGACAGAATTCTCAAGATGGCGGGTCCTGCTTTCCAGTTGTGTCAGTCGCGCACTAACACCTTCCAATACATGCAGCAGATTCTCCGAATGTTTCTTCACAGTCCTATCAATCTCAGCCACCAGTGCTGAGTCAAGTGCATTCCGATCCTTCTCTATAATGGCTTTTGCTGGTTCCATGGAGTCTAACGAACCATAATTCTGGGCACAAAACATGAAAAATGTCAAAATTAAATCCCAATAAAACAATTGAATAATCATCATAACTAAAAACCCTAAAAAATTTCTCAATCCCCAAATTAAATACAATTGTTGCTAAAGAAAGAGAAAAATTGATAGAGAGAAAGAGGGAGACAGAGAGGGAGAGAGAGTGGCGGCAGTAATTACTCTGATAGGAGAAGAGGTTTTGGGTTTGGATTCGGCGGAGTTCCAGGACCTAGCGGATCCTCCGAGATTGGACGGCACAGAATCGAAATTGGAAGACGGTGGAGAACTACCGACCCCGATGAAAGGGTGAATGGGATGGAAATCGTAGCTTGGAAATATATCTTCCTTCTTATCGATACCATTTCCATTGCCGCCATGGCCGCTTTGATCTTCTTCTTCTTGTTGGGGATGATTCATCAGGTCGATGAAGTCCTTGCTCTGCGTCGTCGACGATCCCTTAGACAGATCCATTACCTGCTTATCCATGAACGATGTCGTATTCATCGAGCGCACGCACACAAACTGATAATTTTTACGGTGCCTGGGAGTTTAAGTTGCTCCTTTTTTTTCTGCTCTCAATTATATAAAAATTGTTGCGAGGATAGGCAGAAGAGATAGCGCATGGTGTAAGGCAAACGACTTCAAGGTGACTCCCTCTACCTCTTTCGTTTTTCGTCTCCACGACGTTAAGTATGCTGGTTAAGAAGAATAATTATAAAATCATTAATTATCGACATAATTAAGGCCCACAAATAACCTTTTCGGCCTAAAGGCTTGGGCTTTGGTATTTCATTTGGAAGGTTTGGGCTTTCGCTGAAAACATGAGGGCGTAGACAAGATAAACAAAAGGGGAATTTGGCCCAATACCCTCATAGGACCGAGCTTCATGAATTTTGCCCCCTCAATTCATTTTTTTTTTTATCTACCCCTCCAATCTTTTAAAATCCTAAAATACCCTTATGTGTTTTTTTTTTATATGTTTTTTTCTTTCCTTTCTTCGACTTTTCCCCTCCATTTCTTTATCCATAACCAGACCTTAGGAGCCCTCTGTTTCCTTTCATGAATCGGCCGGATTGTAAGCGTGGAGCTGCGCGTTTTGAAGGAGATGGTGAAGAGGCGACTCAGAGAGAAAACTGCAGGATTTTAGAGAGCCCTAGGAGCAGAAGCAGAAGCAACAGGTAGGCAACAGCTCTAATTTTGATTTTCTGTTAGTGGTGTTGGGAATTTTTTTTTTTTGGGAGAAATTGTGAAAGTTGTGTTCTGTTTTTTTTTTTTTTTAAATAACGGTGGTGGTAGGGATTTCTTGCTGAGAGATATGTATGATGATTTGATGCTGGATGGAGTACAGCCAAGTAGGGATACATTCCATTCTGTCATCAGTTAGTGGAAAGGTGCTTTCATGTTTGTTATCATGGACTTTCATTCTTTCTGGAATTTTCCGTTTGGTTGATTTTGTTTTGTTGCAGGTGGATAAGCAAAATGCTCATTTCTTTGGTGTTACGATCAACGAGCAACAAGCCGAGTGTGGTATTGTAGAAAGAGTTACTTCAAATGCACAAAGCAAATTTAAGGTATGTATATTTCATATTTTTGCATTTAAATTGTTTATATACCATGTTTGATGACTATGAACTCTCTCTCTCTCTCTCTCTCTCTGCATCTGCATTTTCTTTTGTGTTGCTGGTGTGACATTAAATTTATAATCTAATTGTTTTATTTTCCAGTTACTTTATTTCGAGCAAGATGTGAATGGCGGTTATGGTTTGGCCCTACAGGTACCATATCTTCTTTCCTATTGTGTCTCCAATCCATTTTCCATTTTATAGTGCATATGGTTTTTGCATTCTGAAAGCTGTCATGGTTGTTTAAAAAATTTGAAGCATAGATGGAGTCAACAGTGCCAATGATCATATACAATTGGTAGAAATGTTTTGTAATAATCTTGTCATGTTAAACTTTCTACTGCTATATCCTTCAATTTCTAAGTACTATGCGTCTCTAATTTATTTTCAAAGCATAAAATTGTGGCTGTGAAATTGTGATTTTGAATATCACACATGGGTAGAACTTAAAATTAGTAACCTACCTGTGAATGTGACAATGATGCTCAACTTCTCTTTTCAAGTGAATGTCATTGCATTGTTTCAAGTGGTCAAGTGGTATTGGTGTGGCATTTCAATGTATTTCTATTCAGTCCTCTGACCTCATTCCCAAGGGCTTTCTTACTTGCAATTTGACTACAATCCTTTAAACAATTGACTTATATAATTGTACTATGATTTTATGTAGCATGCTTCTTTTTATTTTACTTTGGTTCAGCAAATCTTTACCTTTAGTCAATAATTTTGTCATATGGAAATGCTTTTTTTCCCCCCACCCCTCATCAAGCCATCTAAATTTCAATATATATCATTGACACACAAAAATCATGACAGTCAATTGCCTATTTAATTAAAATTCATTTAGCAGAATCTCTTCCTATGCACATGCATTTGACATTAGTGTGGTCTCTTTACAGATGGATAATTGATCCTCCTCTGGAGGTCAATGTACCATCAAAACGCACACCATGGCCTGATGCCCCTCCTAAACTCCCTACCAATGAAAATGTAGTGTTGGGCATCCAAGAGCATGCTGTAAAGCATCCTACAAAGACCCGCACATCTAGATCAAAGAGACGAAGCAAGAGAAAGCATGACACAAGAACGGTGGACACACAGGTTGCTTCAAAGCATTCTGAACAAATTTGAAAATCTTAGCACGAAGACGGCTAGAGATGCATGCTGCTGTGTGAATTTTAGGCATCATTCTTCAGCATCATAAAAAAATTTGAATTGCAAAGGCTTATTAGCACAGAGGCAGATGGCCTAACCTGGTATATGTGAAAAGAATCCTTCACGCTGGGCCAGTTGATAACAGGCATTGGAGTTTGAATTTTCACTTAATTTTTCACAAATTGTTTCTTTCTTTTATATATTTTTGTTTGGGATATCAGGATTCTGGTTCAGCATGAGGTATGCCAGCAAAGTCTTGCCGTGTCTGCTACCTTGTAGGACTTTGTATCCAATATGTTTCGAATCTTATACATAATCTTGGAACATAGGAATTATAGAGTTGTGTTCAGCTGGATTTTTGTAGAAAAAAAGATACCAAAATGTAATAAACAAAAAAGAAAAAAAAAAAAAAAGGAAACTTCCATATTTGTGAAAGGATCCAATTTCTTCCATATTCAGATTTTGTTTTTAGTTTTTGTACATGATTCTCTTGTCAATAACTGTTCACCATCGGTAATTCCCGAGGAAATCTTCGGTAAACTACAAATACCCTCTGGAAAAATTACCGACGGTAATTCCCGATGGTGTACAGTACGACATATTTTGCCAATTTTTTGGACCCCACAAGGCCCCTAATGTGTGTTGAATGAAAAAACATGCAAAACATGGATTCTATAATTGTACTAAGGAGAGAAAATCATAAAATTTCATAAAAGTGTATCAAAGTTTGCAAAAAAATAAGTATACTGTTCACCCTCGGTAATTCCCGACGAAATCGTCGGGAAACTACGAATGCCCTCTGGAAAAATTACAGACAGTTTCATCGGTAATTCCCGAGGGTGTACAGTGCGTCATATTTTGCCAATTTTTTGGACCCCACAAGGCCCCTAAGGTGTGTTGAATGAAAAAACATGCAAAACATGGATTCTATAATTGTACTAAGGAGAGAAAATCCCAAAATTTGATAAAAGTGTATCAAAGTTTGCAAAAAATAAGCTAACTGTTCACCCTCGGTAAATTACCGACGAAACTGTCGGGCAACAACAATTGCCCTCTGGAAAAATTACCGACAGTTTCGTCGGTAATTTCCCGAGGGTGTACAGTACGTATTATTTTGCCAATTTTTTTTACCCCACAAGGCCCCTAAGGTGTGTTGAATGAAAAAGCATGCAAAACATGGATTCTATAATTGTACTAAGGAGAGAAAATCAAAAAATTTCATAAAAGTGTATCAAAGTTTGCAAAAAATAAGCTAACTGTTCACCCTCGGGAAATTACCGATGAAACTGTCGGGAAACTACAAATGCCCCCTGGAAAAATTACCGACAGTTTCGTCGGTAATTTCCCGATGATGTACAGTACGTATTGTTTTGCCAATTTTTTTTACCCCACAAGGCCCCTAAGGTGTGTTGAATGAAAAAACATGCAAAACATGGATTCTATAATTGTACTAAGGAGAGAAAATCAAAAAATTTCATAAAAGTGTATCAAAGTTTGCAAAAAATTGATGACTGTTCACCCTCGGGAAATTACCGACGAAACCGTCGGGAAACTACAAATGCCCCCTGGAAAAATTACCGACAGTTTCGTCGGTAATTTCCCGAGGATGTACAGTACGTATTGTTTTGCCAATTTTTTTTACCCCACAAGGCCCCTAAGGTGTGTTGAATGAAAAAACATGCTAAACATGGATTCTATAATTGTACTAAGGAGAAAAAATCAAAAAATTTCATAAAAGTGTATCAAAGTTTGCAAAAAATAAGCTAACTGTTCACCCTCGGGAAATTACTGACGAAACTGTCGGGAAACTACAAATGCCCCCTGGAAAAATTACCGACAGTTTCGTCGGTAATTTCCCGAGGATGTACAGTACGTATTGTTTTGCCAATTTTTTTTACCCCACAAGGCCCCTAAGGTGTGTTGAATGAAAAAACATGCAAAACATGGATTCTATAATTGTACTAAGGAGAGAAAATCAAAAAATTTCATAAAAGTGTATCAAAGTTTGCAAAAAATTGATGACTGTTCACCCTCGGAAAATTACCGACGAAACCGTCGAGAAACTACAAATGCCCCCTGGAAAAATTACCGACAGTTTCGTCGGTAATTTCCCGAGGATGTACAGTACGTATTGTTTTGCAAATTTTTTTTACCCCACAAGGCCCCTAAGGTGTGTTGAATGAAAAAACATGCTAAACATGGATTCTATAATTGTACTAAGGAGAGAAAATCAAAAAATTTCATAAAAGTGTATCAAAGTTTGCAAAAAATTGATGACTGTTCACCCTCGGGAAATTACCAACGAAACTGTCGGGAAACTACAAATGCCCTCTGGAAAAATTACCGACAGTTTCATCGGTAATTTCCCGAGGATGTACAGTACGTATTGTTTTGCCAATTTTTTTTACCCCACAAGGCCCCTAAGGTGTGTTGAATGAAAAAACATGCTAAACATGGATTCTATAATTGTACTAAGGAGAGAAAATCAAAAAATTTCATAAAAGTGTATCAAAGTTTGCAAAAAATTGATGACTGTTCACCCTCGGGAAATTACCGACGAAACTGTCGGGAAACTACAAATGCCCTCTGGAAAAATTACCGACAGTTTCATCGGTAATTTTCCGAGGGTGAACAGTCATCAATTTTTTGCAAACTTTGATACACTTTTTTGAAATTTTTTGATTTTATCTCTTTAGTACAATTATAGAATCCATATTTTGCATGTTTTTTCATTCAACACACCTTAGGGGCCTTGTGGGGTAAAAAAAATTGGCAAAACAATACGTACTGTACACCCTCGGGAAAGTACCGACGAAACTGTCGGTAATTTTTCCAGAGGGCATTTGTTGTTTCCCGACAGTTTCGTCGGTAATTTTCTGAGGTTGAACAGTCATCAATTTTTTGCAAACTTTGATACACTTTTAAGAAATTTTTTGATTTTATCTCTTTAGTACAATTATAGAATCCATGTTTTGCATGTTTTTTCATTCAACACACCTTAGGGGCCTTGTGGGGTCCAAAAAATTGGCAAAATATGCCGCACTGTACACCCTCAGGAATTACCGACGAAACTGTCGGTAAGTTTTCCTGAAGGAATTTAGTGGTTACCGACGATTTCGTTGGGAATTACCGAGGGTGAACAGTCATCAATTGTTTTGCAAAATTTGATATACTTTTATGAAATTTTGGGATTTTCTCTCCTTAGTACAATTTTAGAATCCCTATTTGCCATGTTTTTGCATTCAACACACATTATGGAACTTGTGGGGCCCAACAAATTGGTAAAACTTGATGGACTGTACACATTCGGAAATTACCGACGAAACTGTCGGTAATTTTTCCAGGGTTTATTTGTTGGTTACGAAAAAGCGTTTCTGTAATTACCGATGGTGAATTGGGAATTATCGATGCACCATCGATAATCATCTTTCCTTTAATTTTTACCACAACCGAGGGTTTTTTTTTATCTTTTATCTTTTTTCTTTTTTTTTCAACGGTTGTCATTAGTAAAGATAGGTTCAGCATATTAAGATAACATTAGTATAACATTAGTATAGACCGTCATAACATTAAACATACGATCTACATTGAAAGTTTATTAAAGTACAAATCAACAGCATATTTTTTTCTAAAAAACATAATGTCTTGCGGACCAAATGAAGGGTTCTCCTCACTACTCATGTACTCAATAAATTTCAGAGCGTAGACACCACAATCACCCCTGCAGAATAGCATTAATGATTAGCATTAATGAAAACCAACTACGTGTATTTTCACACGTAACCACAATAAAAAACAGCAGCAATACAAGTTGTTTGAAATGACAACACATTCATACCCATTATCTTGGCGGGGTGCATCTTTGATCATGGTCATCGTGAATGGATCTAAAGTGGGAGACACGTCCGGATTCTTCCCGTAATATCCCCCATCCCTCAATAGGTAAGGCAGCATATACGTAAGGCATTCCGCATTCTTCAACTCTCTATTCTGGACATATTTATTTCCCATATTTGGATCGTATAAATCAATATGCCGGGCCTTCAAGTCCACACATGCTGCCAACCAATGCGCGCCTCCATTGTTGACAGGGATGTACACCTGCAAATTAGAACATAACCTCATTATCCACAAAATGGGAAACTTAGTGAGAATTTTTTTCAATATATGTATGGACTTACATAATCACATATCCGCCACGACACGCTAGGTTTGGGTGACCTCCCACGCACATAGTTACAAAGGGTCGCATCACATGAATATGTGCTACGAGATGCGCTCCATATGGGATAACGCCCTTTGATGGATGACTGCCAAATAATGAAATATATACAATATAAAATATCATCAATACAACATTAAGCAACGCAGTAGCATCCCATCATCTTACCCAAAATAACACGTCTAATATGGCACAGGTGTTGGTGAACATCTTCTCATTATCAAACCGTCTTTTTCATATGAAATACAAAATAGTGTCAATATGCTGCAAAACCACATTAAAGGAAATAAGTAACAAGTGCGAGGTGATAAATAAAACATCATTCCAAACATAGGACCACAATGATTTTGCATGAACATAAAACATATAACTTACATCGGAATTCAATCATCCTTCATCGGTCAGTAGCTCAGCAAAAAATTCCTTTCCCACCATCATATAAGATGTACACACGGTTGCTTCCTTCGGTGCCACCCTATACCACTCATCGAACGCCCTCTCCTTTGATGCATCAATAGGTCGAGTAAGATTAAATTTGACCTTCTTTTTACACGGGTCGGTGTAAGGAGAGATGACGTGATGTGACTGGTGGTAAACTCGACCGAATCGGCTTGTATCACCAACGTTATGCTTCCGATCTTCCACCTCAATCTCAGCTGATTGGTCATGATGTGGACTGTCAGCTGAAGCACCAACATCCCACCCGAAATGTAAAGGCCGATATGGCACCAAAGCCCAGGAATCCTCCACATAGGGTCCTCCAGGTACGATAGGCTCAACCGGTGTAGTACAATCATCATCCTCCTTCCTACCATTGGAACCGTCTATGGGTGCATCAAATTCTTCAGCTTGCTCTCCAACAGACGGTGCCACAGGGGATGATGGTCTAACCGAAGATGACGGTGAATGGCTATGCATATGATGCTCGGCCTGCAAAACACAATGATTATTTTTGCAGTTCCCAAACTCTAACAACAAATAATTGCTGAATTACAATATGTAATTTAATAATGCTGAAGCACTAAAGTAAAGTATACTAAGTTGTCTAAATGATACTTGATGCTTTTGTTGGTCAATAACAGAACTAAGCATCTTCCTTAACGCTGCCATCTCTTTATTTAATTCATCAACTTTTGCCTCCAAGCAAGCAAGCTAATCAATATCAATATCCAAAACATAAGTCAACATATATTAGTACAACATATGAAATACAAATTTGCGTGCAAGTAACAATTGCATACCCTGAAATTAGAATCTGAAGGGCCACTAGAATGCTCCCCAGCTTTGGACGCATCTTTAGCTCTAACATCTTTAGCGCCAACTATTGGTGCTACAATTGGAGGTGACGTGTAGCGAACTTCATGTATGTCAACTGCTATTGTTCGCTAGTAATCCATAGTCTTCTCCTCATCGGTAGCATCTAACGTCCAGTGCACAACATACTACATGCAATGAAGAAAGGAAAAAAAAGTAAATTTGGAAATTGACTATGGTAATGTAACTTGAATGTAGTCGTACCATGTAGTCTAAACAAAATTTGCCTTACATTGCTATTGGAGGAGAACTAATTATAGACAGCAAAATGGTTCGGTTGCCTTGGAGTATGCCATCCAAGGATCCTCGGACAACGGGTTTCCAACCGGTCGGCAAATTGGTTACCAAAATCAGGGATTGCTTCAAACCCCCACACCTACAAAATACAAATTATAGGTTATTAAATATAAATTTTAAGTAAACGCTACATGTATTAAATATATTACCGTACCTGAAACACCAATGGAAAACCTTTTAGGTCATAATACTGTGATATATTCTTTACTGCACGTCCTCGTCCTCGTAGCTGGAATGCATTGTGGAATGAGTTGATCGTCTCCTTGTAGCTCAGAATGCCCCAAGGGTAGTAATTAAATACGTCGAGATCAGCAACCAAATCAATGAATTTTTTTTTTATTTGAACCTTCGGATCCATTCCGAGTACACCATGAACTAAGAAATATAGTAACGCAATTCTAACAGCATCCCAATCATCCACAAAAAGTGTATCCTTGAATAGTCGTTCCAGTTCGGGCGGTTTCAAGTCACTCCTGTCATCTAGCAACCTCGTGCGCAGCTCATTTCCTTTGGAAATTTGCAAATCATACATCGAAGGGTACCTACAAAACTTTAACCCACTAATGAGTGCGAATTCCCACTTCGTAAATCGCACTGCAGATTCGCCGAAGTTAAACTCCAGTACTTCTGGATTGTTGGACTCAACTTGTCTGCAAAGCAGGTGATGCACTAACTGACCAGAGAACCGGAGGTTCTTCATGTCAAGTAAGTGTCCAAAACATGTTTGTCTATACTTTTCGAGCTGCTCACTTGTGAGGACACTTGTAATTACTTTGTTCGCCCCTATTGGATTCCCGAATGAATGTGCCCTACCTTTATTTATATCGGCATCCTGCAACATCCATTCCTTTGGAGCATCGATGGGCTGCAATATGAATTACATAAATGGAACTGACATCAACGATTTAATCATACCCTATTTTTCCACCCTAACTTGATAATAATAATTTCCAACTAAATCTTAAGACATATGGGTTCACATTTTTGCACAAGTGGTAATTACCGATGAAACCATCGGTAATCAACCTACAATGAACTAAAAAAAAAGCCCGATGGCCTATCGGCAATTACCGATGGCCATCGGGTGAAGTTTTTCTTCAGTTTTCACATTCATGAATAAATACTGTCACATGTCTTATCATTTACCGCACAAAACAACCTAAATGAATATAAAACTTACCGTATCAGATGGGGGAGAGGAAAGTGGAACGTGCCCTCGAAGTTTGGTGCTTTCCGTCTCAGATTTGGATTTCTTCCTAGTAGTACGTTGACGCTTAGAGTCGGGTGCTGCTACTGTGCTACCACCGCGTCTCTTACTTTCCACCTTCTTAACTCCCTTCTTCGGTTGACGTCGCAAGTTCCTCTTTGGTGCCATTATAAAGTACAACCTACAAATGTACATTGACAACATTAATAAACTTTTATCTACCTTTAACAACATTGTCAACTATGTATACATACATGTATAAATATCCGCAATCCTCAATTTCATACGCTCTCTTCCTAAGGATATTGTGCATGCCATAACATTTACTGAACATTTAATGTATAGCAGTGTGCATGCCATCTAAATATTTCTTTCTTCTTCTTCTTTAATTTTTTATTTTTTTCTTTTGTGGGGATAAAGTGTTTGCGTGTTTGCTTCTAGCTAACCATGTACCTAAAATTTTATGCATCGATCTTCTCTCTCTCTTTCTCTCTCTCTCTCTCTATATATATATATATATATCTCTATACCTTTAGAAAGTACTAACTCTGGAATTCTCAACTTCAATTATAATTAATCATAAAGTATTTTTCTCTTTTCTCCTGGTCAAGGGCCACCACCAGGAAATCCAAATCCGGGTTGGGGCGCACCAACAGGGAACCAAGGGAAATGGGGAAGCGAACGGAATCATAATGCAGATAGATACTCAAATCAGAGGGATAGAGGATCTCACGGTGGGGATTCTGGTTATGGTGGGGGTAATAAACCTTGGAACAGGCAGTCATCGTTTGGTAATGGAGGGGGAGGGGGAGGTTCTTCAAGGCCTCCGTTTAAGGGACAGAGAGTTTGCAAGTATCATGAGAGTGGTCATTACAAGAAGGGTGCTTCTTGTGATTATATGCACACTTGAGAGGTTTTAGTTTTAACATATCCATAGCAATAACATCAGCCAGCAGAGGAAGAGCACTTTGATACTATACAGTTTATTCCCCATTGGAGAGTTTTGTCATGTATAAGCATTTTTTCTTTTCTATTTATTTGTAGAACAAAGTGCAGTCTTCTAGTAGTCGGCGACCTCACTTCTTTTTGCTCTCTCTCTCTCTCTCTCTCTCTCTCTCTCTCTCTCTCTCTGATATATATATATATTATGGTAATTTAAGGGTTTCAGCATGTGTTGGAATTTGTGGAAAGGATGGGTATGTTGATGTTGCTGCTTGTAAGGGTCCTTTTGGTCTTAGTCAACAACCGTTAAAACATATTACCTTTATCTAGACAGGATGCTTTTATGCTTTTTGGATCAAATAAACGCCATCCTAGTTTTCATACATATTTGTGACACAAAATTCATAATATATTTCATTATTTTGTATATGAATACAAGGAAAAAAATCTAATAGGGAATTCTTGACGGTATTACATTCCTTTATGAATTACTATTAATTTCTCTCTCTGTCTCTCTCTCTCTTTCTCTCATTCTTTCCCAAAAAATACCCAAAAAAAATAATCATAAAGTATTTCTCTCATTTTTTCTCTAATTAATTTCTCTCTCTCTCTCTCTCTCTCTCTCTCTCTCTCTCTCTCTCTCTCTCTCTCTCTCTCTTTCTCTCTTTCTCTTATCTTCAATTCTATATATATATCTATACCCAAAAAAAAAACATTTTTTATAAAAATTTAAAAAAAAAAAAAAAAAAAAAAACGACGTGTCGTCTGGGTGTCGTTCATCCCAGACAACATGTCGTTCAATCCATCTTCAACCCTTGTCCGGGTCGACCCGAACCCGCCTAAACCAGCACCGACCCGATTCTTGACCCGTTTATTTCTTCCACCTCCAGCCACCGATCAAGGCCAAACCGGTCCCATTTTTTTCCTCTCTTCATTTCCTACTAATGCCCAATATCAATCTATCCTAAATCTTCAAAAAATAAACCCGCCTAAACCACTACCGACCCGATTCTTCACCGGGTTATTTCTTCCACCTCCGGCCACTGATCAAGGCCAAACCGGTCCCATTTTTTTCCTCTCTTCATTTCCTACTAATGCCCAATATAAATCTATCCTAAATCTTCAAAAAATATAAACACAAAAATTATAAATAAAAACCCACTCCATGGCAACGAAAGAAATAAACATAAAGCCAAATCCACACAAAAACAACCCACACCGATCCCACGGCAACAAATAAAGAAAAAGATTCAACCAATTACCTTATTCCCTGTGCTGAGATGAGATCCTAATGTTTGCCTTTTCCACGACAGCTTCGGTTTGGTTGTTTGTATTTGTGTGTTCGTGTATAAAGCCGTTTGTTTGCTTTTTTTGTATTTTTGTATTTGTGAAAGTGTAAAGACGTTTAGAAAAGGAATAGTTTATTTTTGTTTGGTTTTAAAAATAAAAGGATATGTAAGTAATTGTTTTTTGTTTGAGGGTTATAAGGGATATTAGGGGGTAGATAAAAAAAAAATGAATTGAGGGGGCAAAATTCATGAAGCTCGGTCCTACAAGGGTATTGGGCCAAATTCCCCTAAACAAAATGCCTCCTTTTGGGCTTGTACGATGATGAGGTGCCTAAGTTTCTAATTTGGAGGAGAATTTGGCCCAATATCCCATTTGGAAGGCCACGATATATCCCCTTTCCCTTCTGCATTTTTTTGTTTTACCTTTAAATTTTTCGATATTTCCAAATTAACCTTTGAAATGTCAAAAGGAAGAGGAAAATTAATGAAGGGGCTTTCTTTTTTGTCCTCTAGACCCGAAAGCATCATGAAGAAAAAGGGAAGAGAAAGTGAAGAAAAGGGGAAGAGAAAGTGAGAGAGAACGGCAAATAAAGCTTGGGAGAGAGATGATTTGTCAGGACCCGTCCAGAATTCCTTCCCCGGAACCCTAGACAGCCCTGATCCCAGGGAAACCCTACCGAACCTTCCAACGGAAAATCCGGCAGAGCCTCCCCTAAGGGATTTACTTACCACAAAATTCCCTGCACTGAAAACACACTTCTAAAATTATCCCCTTATTCCTCCCACAGTACTACAAATCGATTCCACAAATTGCAGCACTTAAAAAAATAAATACAGTAATCCAGTGCAAAATAAATACAACAAGAGTGAAAGAAATATTACAACTGCAATAAAAGAATAACAGGGTACTGCCGAACTAAAACAGCGAGGAAGATCAAGTCCGCTCCGAGTGAACACCGACAACCTGGTACCTAGAGGAACGGAATTTAAGAGTGTGAGATGCTAATCATCTCAGTGAGCGACCCTACTACTATACCATATAATATCACAGTAATAAGTATAAATAATAATTATTTGGAAATAATATTTTCTCTCAAAACCCTTACAATTCTCTCAGTTGGAAAGGTTCCCCTTTTAAAACAATTTCACAAAACCCTTTATCCATATTCCCCGAAAACCAAGACATCAATTAAATACCAGAAGCGGCAACAATTATATTTTTAATTCCAATTCAGTTTCCAAACATTTTATTTTTAAAACACAGTTCTGAAAATCATTTGATGCACCCACTATATACCAGTGGCACCAACAGTACCCAGCGTCCCAAGGTACCGCCAGACAGGAGGTTATAGAGAGAAACCGGCATACGGTCGCGTGGCGTCCCACTGCGCCGCTGCTAACCTGGTGTCCCGGCCAAAGGGGGGTGGCCGCCCTCTCCGATGGCATCCACAGGACACCCTCATAATATCAACCGCACGCTACTCACACCCACCTGCGCGCTAATCACAACCGTGTGCACACTAACCATATCACATATACCATATCACATAATCAGAACACCAGTACGTGCACGGTGCATCTAAAAATTATAAAATCCATAAATTTAAATCATAAAACAAATTTCACATTTTTCATAAGCATAGCGGGCATAATCCATCCGCTTGAACCGGGAAATTCTCCACAATTTCCTTATAATCCATACCATAAAATCCATGATTTTCAAATCCACCAACTCCCAAATCCATCAATTCAAATATCCACATTTTTTCCAAGCATAAATAATTTCTCGAAATATCATAATCAAATCTCATAATATTCCATGGGCATATTTTATAAAAATTGAAATCACCAACATAACCAAATATTTTCTTCGAAATATTTGAAAATCAAATCATGCCCAATTTACCATTAAAACCACACCAATTTCAAAATCCTCAAAACCATAAAATAATTTCACATGGCATAAATTGGTGAAATACACATTTTCTTAAATCCGATAAATTCACAAATAATTCCACAATAATTCAAATAAATATTTTCCAAATATTTAAATCACACATTATATATTCACCAATTAAATTCCCAAAATTAATTTGAAGGTGGGTCACTCACCTGGAGCACGCAATTAACCCATGATCCACTACGGGATCAATTCTACGACTCACCGGTGCTCCTAGAACAAAATTCACAGACAGTCAAATAAATTAATATTTTATTCGGGTAAATAATACCCGGTACCCGGGGGGTCAAAACACAAACGATATCTAGAATTTACGAGTTATATACCGAATCGAAGCTCGAGTGATGCTAATCACAGATCCGGTCTTAATTTTCGATGATCGTACCCGACGAGGTTTGAATTTCGTCGGGAAGCTTTCCGGGTTTCGGCTCCGCAATTCTCCCAAACCGTCGCAAATTGGCGGAAACGGAAGTCGGATTTGGGTTCAGGAGGTCGAACACTGCGGACTGGAGCTGGCCGGAATTTTCGGGTACTTGCCGGAACAGTATTTTCCGACGGGCCGCCACGGTCACTAGCAACGGTCACCGGAACAGTATTTTCCGGTGGTGGCCGTTGGCTGTGAAATTTTGCAGATTTGTAGATCGTGAGGAGAGCAATCCAACGGGACCGACGGTGAGCAAAACGGAGGTCGGACGGCGGAGAAATCACCGTTTGAAGATTTCCGACCCCTCGCCGGAAAACGCTCCGATCCCGGCGCGTCGGTGGTCCGATGGCTGTGATTTTTGGTGGGTAGGCCGGACTTGAGGAGAGGATGATGGGTGTATGGCGCGTGTACTGTATATCGGCCGGAATAGTGCCGATTCGCGGTGGCCGGCGGTGGAGGGGGAAAAATCGCCGCCAAACTTCGGACGTCCGATCCGGGCGCGTCCGGCGGCCGTTCGCCGTGAAATTTGGAGGTTTTGCCGGAAATGAGGTGGGCAATCTGGCTGGCTGGCGCGTGTACAGTAACTAGGCCGGAAAACATGAAAATGGCCGGCGGCCGGTGACTCTCTCTCTCTCTCTCCTCTCTCTTTCTCTCTCCTCTCTCTCTTTCTCTCTCTTCTCTCTCTTCCCCGAGTGTTTTAACAAATAAAAACCCTGCATGATACTGTTCATGCCACGTGGACCAATCAGAAGCTGACACGTGGCAGTTCACTGTTCACCGACCCAAAAACATTAAAATAATACGGTATCCGGTAAACTTCAAACGTCCATAACTTTTTAACCGGATGTCCGTTTTGAGCGTGCCGCTAGTCTGTGAACTCGTATCGACGAGCACTTCACAACCATGCATGAGTCAAAGCTCAATTCCCCATAAACAAAAAGTCAACTCTGGCACCCCTTGGACAGTTTGGACCGCAACTTGTTTCGTCCATAACTTTCAAACCGTAGCTCCGTTTTCGACGTGCTACCAGTCTACGAACTCGTGGCATTGTGCACTTCCCCACGGTACCCTAGTCAACTCAAAATTCTCACCGAGTCCAAAAGTCAACTTTTGACCCCCTTCGGTCAACGGTCAACCTCGGTCAACGTGCACGGATTCCGGTGCGATTCGGGACGGGGTGTTACATGATTTGCCTGAACCATAGCCATTTCGGGCTACATTTTATCTGAGTATCTCTTTAAATATTTTTAATTTCTCATATTTGGGTATTTTTCAAAACTTTTCCAAAACCCACCTTTTTTTTTGTTGAGGGCATGGAAATAGGAGAGACTGTGAATTGTTTTTTTTTTGTTTTTTTTTTTTTTTGAAAAGGAAGAAACTATTATTTATTATTAGCACTTTTGTTAATGTGTAATTTAGGTATGTTGTTTGAACTATTTATTAATTTTTTTTGGCCCATATTGAAATTTCTAATATGTATGATTTTATTGATTTTCTTATTGGGTATGAAAATCAATGATCACTCAAGCCTCCCAATTGAAATAGGGGTTTTACCTTGATTCTTATAAATAAATAGAGCATGTTCTTAAATAGAAAATTTTGGGGTTCAATGAACAATTGTTTTCAAAGGTGTAATGCTGAACATGCAATGCTGGACAAAGGGAAAGGGAAAATAAAGGATATGAAAGTCATTTGTAATTTTCATTTAGGCCATAATAGGTATGAAAGGGTCAAAAAATAATATTTCACACGGAAGGGGCATTTTTTATTGCACCTTTTTTTTCAGGGTAATGGCCTAATAATGGGCCTGATTCCCCTTCTAATTTTTTTTTTTTAATATATATATATTTCTTAGTTTTCCAGGACACGTGAAATAAGTGAAGATTAATAAGTTTTTACCATAGTGAACCGGTAATAATCATATATTAGGTCTCAATATATTATGATAGAACTAGACTTTTCATTTATTGGTTTTTCCAATGAGGCTATGTGAGTTTTGATTAACCCATTAAATCAAAAAAATTATTTTCTTTTATAAAACCTGCGACTCAAAAGAGATAATGACTCCTTTCAATTTAATAAATTATATGTGGAAATGGAGTATATGTTAGTGCATGTAACCTTTGTTCAAATGTTCATTTTATATGTTATTGAATCTCATAAAAAATATGAAAGTTTGTTGTAGTTAATAAATATTTTATCACTATTTCACTATAAGAAATGAATAAATATGAACTATAATTAGTATAATATCTATGTCGCATGTGAAGTGTTAAGAGGTATATATTACGGATAATACTATCATAACACTTCCTTTCATTTGTAAGTTCAGCTTTTTGGGGGCTTTTTTTTTTTTTTATTTTTTGGGTGTGGTCTTAAGATTTAATAGGTTTTTTTATTTTATTGGACTCTTCCATGTAAAACGTGTTTTTTAAAATTGGTTAGTTGTAAGACCTCTCCATAAGAAGAGAGATGGAATCCAATGAAAGCTCTGGCAAAGGCGCCACCATGCAAAATAGCTACTCTTGAACTTTTATCCCATTTCATCATTTTTTTTCTACTTTCAACTAAAATTATTTATAAGTTGTTTGAGATATTTTATTGGTGATTTGAATTTTTATGTGTTTGATAATATTTTTAAAATTTAATAAAATTTTAAATTTAACTAATATTTTTAAAATATATAGATAGAAATGTTTATGAAAATATAAAGAATTTTAACCAAAATTATAGAAATTTTACTCCTTTAGGGAGAAAAAAAAAAAAAAAAAGAAACTAAATCCAAATCTTCCAAAAAGACGGAAAATTAGCTCTATGGGAAAAAAAGATTTTAAATCATAAGGAAAAATCATTTCTTGCCTGTTCTTCCAATGCGAGTATATTGATTGCGGAGGTCGCTTGGGTTCGCCCAAAATCATTATTATTTTACTATTGGAGTGGATTGGTACCATTATCAGTTGATATATATGTATATATATTTTGTTGGGACAAAATATATTAAAATTAGATGGGAAAGGAAAAAACGAGAAAAGTAAAAAGAAAATGAAACTTGGCGTTACTTGATTAATTCATTTGGGGATTACTTGCCCCTACTTCTGAATATAACATGCACTAGAAAAGTTGCCCCTTGGTATACCATACAAAGTCATAAGCAATTATTCCTAAGAAAAACCCTAAATTAAAATATGTACTCGACAATGGACCCATTGGAAGAACCTGGCCATGGCACTGGAATTACGACCATACTTTCTTTGTACTCAAATGCAACTTCTCTTCCATCAATACGACAAGTCGTTGGTTTCTCGGATGCAAACACCCTCATCTCCCCGGAGCCCCTGACGACAACTCGAACCAAATCATTCACCTCATCGAAATCCAGTGACTGTATTGCCCCTCCTGTATTGAGCATATTCACCAACCCAATGGCAGCAAAATGGACAGACTTTCTAGCCAAAACAGTCACCGGCGAAACAGTAATTAGCTCAAAGTTGAAGGGCTCCAATGAGATATCCACTTTGTCGTTAAGCTTGGAAAGTATGAGCTTCTTGGCCTGGGAGAAATACAAGGCAAAAACTTCAACTCCCTCAATTGGAATTGGATTGTTGCCACTCTTCCACTCTATCTCGTTAGGACTGGCTTTGGAGGTCACCATGTGAGAAAACTGAGAGGCACATTGGTTTCTTCTGGTTTCTCTACTCCACCCTCCTCCTTGGCAATTAAATGCCCCAAGAACTCCAGTATACTGTCCCAAACAAAATATATATAAATTAAAAATCAGACCCCAAAATAAAAATCAATCATGAAAAACCCAAAATTAAATAAAAATCAATCAAGAAAATAACCCAAAATTCATAATTATTATTATTATTATTATTATTATTATTATTTTTAGATCACTGACCTTGTTAAGGTTCCAAATCTTGAGCATGGTTTTTCCATCATGAAGAGGGTCTTCAAAGAGACAATCACGGGTAGGAAGAGCATAATACTCACACCTCAGAATAGATCCATCAGGCAAGACAAGGGTCTTGAGCAAGTCGAAGTTGTGCTTTCCGACCGAGTCACTTACATAGATTGGACCCCCAGAGATGGCTCTGGACGCAGCATGGAAAGCAGCACAAGGGTGAGTTGACTGGAACATGTCCCAATCTGGGTGTATAAAGTTGCCCATCCACAAACTGTTGTATGCACAGTGAACCATGTGGCACCCTTGCAGCCAAAACGTACCGTTTGGATCACCAGATGGATCGGTGCACCAGAAATCATCACCTGTTTAAATACACCACACCATAATAAATATTAATTTCAAATTATTATTATTTTTAATGCTCCATACTAATCTTATTTCCCATTCCGTTTTCCTTGTTCTATCCCATGTTTTGCGCAAATGGAAAGCACTGCAAATTAAAATAGTGGTCTTATGAATCTTAAACAGTAAAGATTTAAATTAAAATTGTAATTGAAATAATTTACACGTGGTTGTCACAATCCAGGCATAGCATAAAATATATGATTATGTCACTTACTTTCTTGCCTAAAAGACACGGTTTATCTAAAACTTGGGGGGGGCGGCCCAAACTAAACAGGAAAAATAAACAGAGAATTTAATTTAATTACATAAACTTACCGACACGACCAAGAGAAATGGCCTCTGTTCCGAGAAACATGAAATCGTTGCAGTGCTCCATGCTAGCAATTACACCGTTGCCGTTAAAATGCCTCCTCACCGACGCCGTTAGGGCCTTGAAATACGCCTTGGCAAGCTCAACTCGTCCACCGTAGTTCTCGCACAACATCTCTAACAGCTGGTCAACAAAAATATATAATATATATTAAATACTTCGTGGAAAAAAAATTAAAATTAAAAAAAGAAAAGAAAAGGATAAAGCGTGCCGACCAAACAAGTCAATAACTGAACCAACAGTCTCTTTGACTAATAATAAGGATGGGCCTACTAGATTTACGACACCTGGCACGTTGAACGGTAGGTAAAAAACGAAATCAATATGAGAAAGAGGACTTACATGGATAACGTCCACTTTGACCCCATCAATACCTACCGACTCCAAGTGGGAGTGGAGCCCTTCGTACATCTGATCAACAATCTCCGGTGGGACCAACCCAACACCAGTGCTCACGATCTTATCAACGGCCAGATCTTCCATCGTCAACTCCAATCCTGGCGAAAGCGTCGGCTTCACGACAGTCGCTTCGGGCAAAGCCGGAACGTCGGGTCTCAACCCGCCCCAATACCCACAAAGCGCATGCCAAACATAGACATAGTCTACGCTCTTAAACTCCTCCTTGAGATCCTTAATGAAAGCCGCCATGCCCTTCTTTTCGGAGTCCTTGGGGCTCACATAGTCCCTGAACTTGTAATTTTCTTCAAACTTCAAAAGCCTGCATGGCATTTGCTCGCCAGCAACGGTCTGATTCACGCCCTCCTGAGTGATAGGATCCGAATCATGACCGATGGATTGCCATCCATCGTCGATAAGGACAAGTCCAGGTGGGCACCCACCTTCAACTAGTCGTTTAATCCCTTCCAAAACTCCCTTAGGGTTCACCGTGAGGTAAAATGCATCCCAAGTGCACCAACCGAATTTGTCCACAATGCCTGGAGGAGTTTTCTCCTCCAAAAGCCTGAAAGTTCCCAAATGAACCCTCATCACTTTCATAGCATCCTTAACAAGAGTGAAAGGATCATCACCGGCATGCAGATAGAGAACGCTTCGGAATCCGGCGGAAGAGACTTTTGACGAGCCGCTTTCGACGCAAATGTCGACGAAATCGTCTTCGCCGGGCTGGAGACACGAACGGAATTGACCTTCGATGAGTGGGAGGAGGATGACGTAAGGACGACCGGAATCGGATTTCTCGAGAACGACCAGTTGAGTTTCGTTTTCGAGGTCTCTGCCGTTGGAACCGACCCAATGGGTGGTCCACCAGACCTTGAACCTGAATATGCTCATGAACTTTTGGTCCTTCAGTTTGCCGATCGGGATGACGTGGCGGCTGTTTGATTGGGTAGCATCAAAGCCGATGAAGCAACCGACGGTGGTGATCGACTTGTCGATGGAAGTGTGGGGTGAAGGAGTGGCTACAATGTTATCGGGAACATCGGAGAGGATCAAATGGCCGTTGGCCAGTAAGTTTGATTTCTCGATGGTGAATGGACATGAGCTATGGCCACTGACGAGAGATGTGACGTCAGAGTTATTTTTGCTCAAACTTGGAGCCATGGAGGATTAAGAAAGAGAAAGAAAATAGAGAGGGTAGAGAAAAAAAGTTTCAGAGAGAAATAGAGGTAAAACTGATGGAGAAGAAAATATAGTTTTCTGCGATGGAATGCAGAGAAACCAAGGAGTGGCTTATATAGAATAAAAATAAACAGTGGCGGACAAGAAAATTTGAGAAAAAGAATTGGAATCGGAAATTAAGAAGATTCTGTACAATCTTTGAAAAAAATGGAAAGAATCACTGGGAAAAGGAAAAAAAAAAAGAAGGAAAGAATCACTTACTGATCGGAGTTTTGTAAATATGGAATCTATAACTTTGCAGTTTTGAGATTTGAATGCCTTGAGGATCTGGTAACCACTCAAGTCAATTTATATGCACAAGCCCACGAAATGAAATGCCTTGACGAAGGTTCGGTGAAAGCTGGTTGAAAAATTTTTATTATTGTTTTTTTTACATTTTTTTATTAATTTCTTGAATAATAAATTTTATATTCTATTAACATCTTCGTTTTTCATCAGTTTAACTTTTTCTGAATTGAGACCACGATTTTTTCTTTTTTCCTTTTTTTATTTTTGTGTGGGCCAACCCGGTAAAAGTATTATTGTTTAAATAATCCACTGGGGCCGACTTTAGTTGCTCTAATAAAAATATGTTTATATTCGGAAGATCGGATGTTGACAAATATTATAATAACATCAAGTCCCGCATACGAAAGCAAAAAGAAATCTTTCGCCTCTATTATTTCAGTAATCTTCTTCACAAATATTTTGCCTTTATTTTTCTTCCTTTACTGAACGAAATTTTGTTTTGTTTTTGTTTTTTTTTTTTTTTTTTTGGGCCTTTTTGTGGGTGGTGTTAGTATATAGAAACAAATTTTGATACTAAAGAACAAGATACGTAAATCCTTTTCTGGACCACTTGATGATCTGTTTGAAGACTAATTGGTATAAATTATTACAAATTCCACACATAAATCCTGTCCTTAATTTAACTCGTTACTTAATAGGTAATTGTGGTACAAACGATCAACCTTCTGGAAATACATCACTATATATACGTATTAATTTAATTTAACAATTACTAAAGACATTGATAAAGATGTTCCCCTTAGCATACACATATACACATACACATCCTATAAACACTCCTAAATAATACATCTCAGCTGCTACTCTTTTACTCTATTTTTATTTTCCACTTGGCTATTGTATATAGTTATATTGAAATTTAATTTTCAGTTTATATTGAAAACCTACTGGCATATATATGTTTAAATACTAAGGGTTGTTCTTTAAAAAAATAAAAATAAAAAAAAAATCTAAAGATTGTCATTTATCCAACTAGATTTTACTTTAAAATTATTAATTGTGTATCATCTTTAACGTTTGAAATATGAAATAAGCTACTCCTTGGTTTGAAATGAACAAATGCCCCATATATATATATATATATATATATATATTGAAACTGGGGAGATTGAAAATTGAATTTACTAAATTTTCCATTGAAATTATTTGACATTATCAATCAAAATTGTCATTAAAATCCATTATCAAGTCTTTTTTTTTTTTTTTTGAAATTAAATCTACATAATTACATGATCAGAAAATAAGTATACATAATATTTTTCCACTTTAATTCATCCAACAAAGTTCACGGAACCAATAGTACTTAAAGTTCAACTAGTCGTCCATGGAATCCCATGAACTCATGGTGAATGAGGAAAGGTATCTAATTGGTATCCATTAGAGTCGTGAGGAACATGGGTACATATGTCCTACAGTACTGGACTTGGCACTTGTAAACGTAACTGTAGATTTTTTTTTTTTTCCAACTTTTTTAATGTCAATTATTTTGGTCTCGCACAAAACATCACAATAAAAGTAGCATCTATTTTTTTCTTTTTCATATATTCTTCTTTTATTTCTCTTCGAAGCCACATCAATAAGTCCAATTTTTCACGAATCATGTATCCATCAGTATCCCAAAATGGCACATTGTTCTTATGGGGGTGCATGGGAAGTCAAATTGTAATTGATATATATTTAATTTGATTTCAAAAATTATTAATTTTTTTCGAGGGAGCTATATCTGGCTGAAAGTCGCTTCGAATATTTTTCAGGATTCTAAATCTATATTTTGGCTGGAACCGGGGGATTATCAACACTGAAACATGGAAAAATTTTACAAAATAAAAATGGAAGAATATATTAATTTATTTATTGGATGCGATTTCTCATGCGGGTAAAATGCATCATCGTTTTAATTTGTCCGTTTATTTTAAAGTTTTAAATTACTAACCTCGAAAAGAGATTACGACATTTTTTTTTTTTTTTTGCCCTTTTTCAAATGGAGAGATTATGACTTGACAATAGGGATGGCAATTTGCCCCACACGCCTGATACCTGCGGTGCACCGTTCCTAATGTGGTGATTTTTTTCCGAAAATTTGGAGATGTGGGACGGACACGGGGCAAATGTCTAAAAACCGAATCGGGACCGGACCAAGGACGGGGAATAATAACCCCGTCCTGAACCTGCCCCGATATATATATATATATATATATATATTTATTTATTTATTTATTTTTTTTTTTTTTTTACAAAATTTTATTTATGTAAAATCATTTTTTTCATTTTTTTTTAAATATGTATTTTATTATAATTGTAAATTTGTTCCTTTAGGTATTTTATTATATTTTTATTGCATTGTAGTCATTTTCTTTATATTTTAATCATAAAATAATTTTTTTTATATAAATTTCTAAAAAAAAATCAATTAAAAAACAAAATGGGAAAAACCGTCTTGTCCCGTCCCCACCCTGCAAAATCTCCGATTCCGCCCCGCACCTAAAGAAACGGAGAAAATCGCAGGGATGGGATGTAAAATTCCCCATGGGGACGGAGATGGAATTTTAAAAACTGATCCCGCCCCACCCGTTGACATCCCTACTTGACAAGGGCATTAACAATTCGATGGAATGGACAGAGCAACAAATAATAAACCCACCCCATTATTAAGTCAAATATTTTTTTCAAAAAAAAAAAAAAAAAAAGGTCAGATAATTTGCAAGGTTGAGATTTCAATGTATTTGCCAAAGAGTCCCATCTGACCCTACAGCATTTCATTTCAATATGATATTTCCTCTATTTTTTTTTTTTTTTAATGTATAATCTATCTCAAAAAAAAAAAAAAGTATAATCTGAAATTTCCTAAAATAATGTAATGAATATAACGAAATTAAATTAATGAAGGTAGTTCTTACTTATCAACTTTCCAATTTATCAATTAAGTGTCTAAATTGTCACTTTGGTCTCAAGTTATGCCTCTATTTTCATTCGTTCAGTTTGGGCATTGCATATTTAACTTATAGTATGAGATTTTATTTTTTTATTTTTTTTATATTTTTTAAAAATCTATATTGAAAGAAAAGCTATAATTGAGAATCTTGCTTAAAAAATTTAAAATAAAAATTGAAAATGGAACCTAAATTGAAGCCAACATAAAAATAGAACAACTCAATTGAAATATTTAAAACTTTCTTTTTGATAGTGAAGATACGGGGATTTGAATTTGAATCGTAATACGAGGAAACAGAGGGCCTAAAAGTATAGTTAATCCTTTTTTAATTTAATTTAATTTTTTTTATAGGTTTTTAAGGTCTAGAAATCGAATTGTCTGGATTCAGAATATACCAAAAGAAACCTGTTAGCCAGCTGGGTCTTCACTCTTTTCATCTGGCAGTTTAAATAATCTGAAACTCTTATCTAATCCACGATTTCAAAGCAAAAGAAATTAAAAACAAAAAAAAAGGAAAAAGAAAAAAGGAAAACCTCTTATCTTATCATAAAGATTCCATACGGACCATACCCTCTTTCCGCTTTATTTTTTTATTTTTTCCTGCTTTTTAATTTTTGTTTGTATTATTGAAATCCTCCCACAGAAAATAATCCTCAGTCTATATTTAAAAGTTCTTTTAAAAAATTATGCATTAAATAACATTTTCATATATTTTTTTATGGAACATTTTCGATAGAACTAGACCATATAATAAAGAGAGCAATGGTCAATTTACAAACCATATAACAGCACAGTTATCGAAGTTGTGAGTAAATTAGTAAAATGTCCACCTCTTTTTTCTTTTTTCCTGAAAAAAAAAAAGGGTGGTTTTTAAATGTTATTGTATATTTAATTAATATAATTTGTTGGTTTTGCAGCTCTGCCCTGATATAAAAGCAGATCAAAAGTTTGATGAAAAAGAATAATATTCTTATTCAAAGCGTGTGGGCCACAAAAAAATTTGTGGACCGTTCTTCGATCTCAGCCACTAGTATGGCGCCAAATTTATGCTTTCTTTTCTATTTGTTTTTAAAATTTTTAATTGTAAATTTTATTAAGATGCACAGTAGCATGTGTTAGTTTTTGACTGCCGCTCGCTGTTTGTGGCGTGCCGACCAGTGCCACGTGCACGACTCTCGGGTCATCATCCACCGACCTAAAAAAACGCGATACTCTTCCCCTAAAAATTAAAATAAGATAAGTTGGGGCCTGAATTCTCGTAAATGTGCCACGTTGAATACTTGTGGTGCAAGAAAAAGTACCGTTGGGAGACCCAACCTTGTACTGCTTAGCTTAACTAAAATTTAGAAAGAAATTTTCAAAACAGTTTGCTGCAACTACCAAATGGCTCAACTACTTTGTTTTAACCAATGAAAATGCTCCAAGTCATAGGACTCGTCGCTCCACCATCTTGTATCCGCGCGTCGTTAAAGCGACAACATATGATGGCTCGCTGTGGAAAAGCACCCACGAGCCATGGCATAAACATGTTTGTTAAGCTTTTGATTTGCCACTAAATAAAATACTAATCCAATAAAATGATGCGGAAGATATTTGTTACTATCACCACAGATTATGGTACGGTAGGTAGATCTAAAACTAATTTTTCTTTTTGAAACAAAATTGTTTTATACCAAATTCAAATTAAATAATATCTAGGCAGCTTTTTGAAAGCAATTCAAAAACTTTTGCAATTATTTTTTAGGACAATAATTATGAATATAAATCTCTATATATTTACTGATAAGAAAACAATGTCTGATATTTTTGAGTTGTAAGAACAAGATATGTAAATTCATAGTTAATTTTATAATCATTTGTAAAACATTTATAAATATGGAAATTATGAAATGTGAATTAAAGTAGATAACATTTTATATTATGACAACAAAGTGCGCGTGGAAGTAGCAATTGTTTATTATTTGATAGGGAGTGGTTTAAGTGTCAAGCATTCATGTTGAAGGGGCAAAAAGGTGACGAGATCAAGTGCCACGTGTCAAAAGAGAGTCTTGTTGCGGAAGTCGTCGGAGAAGAGGGAGCAGAGACCTATGCCCTATCGCGCCAGTCATGGAAATGTATTTATTGTTGTGGATAAGACTTTGCCGGTGGATCGAGAAGAAAAGCGCTTTCGGTCTTTAAAAACTCCATATTACGTGGGGGGATTCCGCGCCTCTACGTGTACTCAATTTCTCCATTTCATTTATTTATTTATTTATTTTTCCTGAAATGTGTACTTAATTTCTCATTTCTCAAATGTTCCAAACTTTAAATGATGACTCTTTGCTAAATGTAGGCCAGCAGAAATTAATTACCCGATAAGATAAAGTGGTAAAGATTATACAATTAATGGGAATTTGACCAATCAAATCATAGTATATGCTTTATTTACCAAAAAAAAAAAAAAAAAATCATAGTGTATGCTTTTCTTCTCACCAAAGAATATGCCTTTGAATTTGTCCTAGTCCCAGAACAATTCCCCATAAGCCACCCAAAAGCCAGGGAGAAGTCTTGTCAATAAAATAAATCGGGGTCTAAAGTCTCATCGTCCGCTCTACCAGTCAAGTTTTTTATTTTATTACTTTTAAATATTTTTTTACTTTTGAAAATTTTGCAAGGGCAGTTAACATCAGTTACGGACATAGAATAGAGTTGAAAATCCCACAAGGACATTTATTTTGGACTGGACGTTTCAAACACAGCTCAGAACTGCATGTTCGTCTCTGTTTCTTGTTTTTGTTTCAGCCCCAGAAGCAATGCATATAAGATTGGTGAAATTAGTACAAAGTGCAGGCTCACAAGATTAATTAAAACAGCCCATGACCCATTCTTGTTATCTGGCCCATGGTCAATCTTTGGGCAATGTTCCATTTTTTAATCTTTCAACTGGCCCAGATATATAACAGTAGAATAAAATTGGGTTTGGGGGCAAAATGGCCCCAGTTCAGGCAAGTCATAAAACCAACTACTGTTTCAGGTTTAGAACTACTTTGTTACACAAAATGGAAAAAGAAACTCGTTGTTGGTACACCCAAATATTTCATAAACTTTTCACTCCACGAGGTAGTATGTCATACTGTATCACCTTCATCTATTTGTTCTGTGAACATCAAATATCTAACCTACTGCGATGGAGTAAATGCAGAAGAACTTTGTAAATATAGCACTGCTAACAGGAAAGCTGATTCTGAATGGTGGGCTGATTACTACGTATAATGGTGATATTTCTTTTTCACAATCTGGAGCAAATATATGACAATGATTTCCTTTCTATTCTGTATATTTCTTAAAAATATTAACTATACAACTTAGGAAAATACTCCAACCTCTTTCCCACTCATCTGATAGCCGTCCTTGTATCTCATTGGAATCCAATGACTTATTCCTAAGACTAGCCAGTTTTAGCTAATTATAAACTTTGGCCATAGTTAGGATATACTTCTTTGTTGCTTCATTTAGAGCTCCAGTGCTGACTGTCAGACATAAAAGGTAAACATATAAATACATGTGACCTGTTCGATCATTCAAAATAACATAATGGAAGTTATGTTAATGAAAGTTGTCCCTAAATCCCACTTGTTTCTTATATTTGCCCAATTGTGCATGACTATAGATGAAGAAGTAAAACTTACAGTGTTTAGAAGCCGGAGAGCAGCAGGCCGGGTAAACTTTCTTGCAAAAAGAAAGCACGCAGAAGGTTCCCCTTTGCTGCTGCACCATTCTCTGCGGTTCTCAGTCTCATAATAGATATTATCTATCTCCTGCAAAGTACTGAATTTGTTTGTATGCTTTACTACAAATTTAATAAGAAAATTGCATATTAACCAAATAAACCACGCAGCTTCGTAATGCTGCATCATACCTAGCTTTAAAATCAAAATAAATAAAGTACAACTAGTGAACTTTATTTGTATGTTCCTAACGGAAAATGCACAACTTCGCCACTTTGAAGCTCCTCTTTACTTGATGGAAAAGAGAAGAAGGCTTTTAGTTAGGTTCTATTAAATTCAGAAAATCCAAGGAAAGTAAGAATGTTCTTGTTGGATGAGAGTAGTCAAATATTTGAACAAAATTCCTTTGACAGAAAAAATTGTATTTATGACATAAGGGAATAAGAGGATTTTGTAAAATAGCTCGATTCAAAATAAGTAGCATCCAAGAGTAATGTTTTCAAGACAACCCTAGTGGTTTTAAATCAACTTAAGCATAATCCTTTTTGCTCCTAAACCCTTGCAGGAGTAACTATTTTGCACTTCTGTTCTATTCCGATGGCTTAGATTGTGTTGGGACGCTTTATCTAATAAAAAGAAATGGTAACAGTTTAACCTTGCACCAATCACTAGCCACGCCATTGCTCAAAGGATGACTTGGTGACGTAGCTAAAATAAACATACCTTTATAGATTTTAGAAGCTTAGGAGTACCATCTGAATACTTGTAAGTCACAGGATGCCATCCACGACGCTCACGGTCTTTTGAGGATGATAGATCCCATGATGAATATGTCAGTGATCTTCGTGTTATTTCTTCTTCGAGGCCTTCGTGCTGAGATTGGAAGACAAAGGTTGTAGAAAGATAGTACCAAGAGAGAGATAGAATAAAAGGTGAGAGAGAGGAAAAATAATTTATCATATGACAAGAAACTTGATTTTTCAGAACTCAAAGGATATAAAAGAAAGAATTATATCAACTTCCATAATTTGGAATGTTTCATTCTTTCACATACTTCTACAAAAACCAAGTTAACTTTTCTATCTGAGCATAAAAGGCTAATAACTGTTAGATGGTGCTATAACATACTGCCAGTAACGTTTGAACGTAATGTTCATCTGGTATACAATTATGCTCCTTGGATGCATCAGCCGGCTGCACATGAAATAAATCAAACTTCATAAAACAAACTTAAACGTTTTATCTTTCTATGACAATTTGGAACTCTGTTTCAGAAGAAAAATTAATGATCATCTTAATTGACAATCAGATTGTGAAAAGTAACCTAAAGAATACTTACAAGGGGTCGATCCCGCCAAAACTCAGGCAGTGACCTTCTCTGCATGATCGTCACAAATAAAACAGGTAACAGTAAGAGGAAAAATCAGGCCCTAACAAAGAAATTTAAGAAGGAAATAATTTGATAGGATATTAAGACAGCTACTCACTGGAGGCATATATCATCCCATGAATATTAAGATTTTATCTATATTGTGCTGAATGTTGTTACATTTATTGTTTTAGAAACTTTCATGTAAGTCCATTAGTTTTACATTAAAGCTGAATAGACAAAGTAGGAGTATATGCAACTTCTTGAGACAACTTGCCTTGCAATGCCATTGAAACATAGGAAAGACTATATTGTCATTCACCACAACCTCAGCATGCTTCCTAGTCAAAACAACCCACTGCAAAAGGAAAAGACAATAATTGGATATAATAAGTAAAAAAACAAATCCCAATAACTATGACTCATTAGCTTTTAGTGTTTGACTCAAATATAGAAGCAATAAATCTCTTATCCCGAGTTCCTACCTGAGATCCTTTTCTCCAATTATAAACAGGAATAACAGGAGCCATTAATGGATTGTATCGGCCCTCCTTTGTATCAGCAAAACTGCTCAAGGATAACCACATCTATTTAAGGTTTGGTTAAGCATATGAATAATTTATGGCTTACTATACAGAAACATGCATTCTTAAAGGCCATCGAATTCAGACAACTAACAATCATTTCTATACTATGTACATGTGAGTTAACTCACCTGTCTACAAAACTGGTTGAGGTTGACATGATGTAGTCATATATATAGCTGAAGTTGTAAAGAGGGATGCAACTGAGAAGAGATCAAACAACTGAAATACTGTTAGATAATAAAACTCGAACAAAAGATGACCTTCTTTCGATAAGTAAACAGAAACTAACAAAACTCAATTTCAAAATTCATAATATCCTCACAAGTGTTCTTAAAATAAGATTAATTGATCAAAGAGGGGAATAAAAAGATAAAAAAAAAAAAGACAACCCCCCTCCCCTCTTGAATTTTAATAACTGAAAGACACAAAAAATAATGGGTCTAAGAATCGATATCAAGACAATCCTCACCTGTCAGAAAGAAAAACAAACCGTTGATTATAAGTATCCTCAAGTGCATGCCTAAGCAATATACGCTCTGCCTCGATCATGCTTGCTTGTCCCCAATCTACCTGGTATATAATACATGAAGTAAATATTATACTGCCACCAATATGTAACAAGTAATTATTACAGTTTCATGGTTTCCTAAGAATTTCTCATTTGGTCGGACATTACTTCTGAGGCAAGTGAGATACAAAATCAAATTTACAGAGGTCATAACTCATACATAAACACCCAAATAAAGCATCAAGACTACTTGGACTGAGATATAAATAAAGATCTACAAAAAAAAAAAAAAAATACTCGTGTTTAGAGTTTGAGAATGTTTTTGTTATGAACAATCACCTGTATACTATCATTGACTTGGCGATTCAGAAAATAGTCCGACCTTGTCGTTGCCTTGTTGAATAGAAACCCAGGCCTAGAATGAACATAAATTGAAAATCTATTCTCCCCTCCCTGCAAATTGCAAAACAGAGTAATGTTTCTTTACTATGCATTCCAAAACAGCAAACAAACAAACTTTCCTGCAAATAATCGCTCAAAACCCATTAACTTCAAATTTAGCAGGACTCGAAATGCGTAACAATTGCTTTTTAAAAAATATATATATAATTTAAGCATTATAGTCCCACTGTACAATAATCACCGTAATATCAAACTATGAAGATGTATTTAACAAAATAATTAAGAACTGAATATACGAATTAAACACTTTTTCGTGTATTAAGAAAAACAAAGAAAACAAAAACATAGATTAAGAAGAAAAATATACCTGAAAGAAAGAGTCCCAAACAATGTCCAAAGGAAGACGATTGCGAGCTATGAACAAGAAAGCGATCTTCGGCTTCTGAGCACGCAAAGAAGAAGAAAGCGTCATAATACGACTGTATTGAGACTGCATCATCAACAACGACAAGCTTCCGAAACACAAGGTCATCAATAGCACAGCGAAATACTTCCTCTTCCATTTATAGTAAGGCTGTTTCTGCTGATGAGCTACTTTCCGCGCCTTCATTTAAGCTTCCTTCATTCGTTCACGAAGCCGATGCTCATTACTTCTTCTTTTGATGAAAATGAAAGATCCAATAAAATACCAGATCCACTGAACTTGGAAATTCCAACTCCAATTCCAATCTTTGAGCTGTGAGCTTTTGAGAATTCCTGTAATTTAATGCAAATTATGAGGAAAAGAAATGTGTATTTATATATCTATATATATATATATACATATATAGTCTTCCCGAGTGAGTTATTTCAGGATTCCCGTGGCCGCAGGAAGGTAAGCATGTGAGTTTGGGAGTAGACTCAGAGTTGAACTGAGACGGAGACTGACTTGGCTGGCCCAGGCAAAGACCAATGGCAATTATTATTAGTATTATTATTATTATTTTTTTTTTCTTTCAAGGTCGGTATCATAAAGTTGCTGGGTTTTTTTCTTTGTTGCGTGCGTTGTAGGGGAAAGAATCCTCTGGAGTTCTTTTTTATTTTTTTATTCCTAAAATTACAATTTTTTTAATTGAATTTTTGGATCTCTATCTTCAAAAGTAAGCATTTCTTACCCTACTGAAAAAAAAAAAAAAAAAAAGGAGGAAGACGTTTCCGACCGTATTAATGAACCTATTAAAGAATAACAGATTAACTACTGATCCAAGTCACTGTAGACATAAAGTTACTTACTTTAAAACTATATATTAACTTCTATAAAATCATCGAATGTTAACTATTTTTCTTTTTTTTTTTTTTTTTTCAATTTAAAGCACGTATTCTTGTTTAGCAGTTGTTCTATTCATCGGGGAGATTTCTGCATGTAAGGTAAATATATATATATATATATATATAGTTTTATTTTTCTTTTAATTTTTGGGTTAGCCAAAACGTCAATTTTAATAGTAGTAATATTGATTATATATATATATATATATATATATATATATATATATATATATTTCATAAGCTACATAATCGAATAAAAAATTGAGACAAAAATGGAGAAGAATAAAATTTTAACATTTTCCCTAGTTGTATTGTACATACATACTATTATAGAAGTTAGTGCTAGGTTGATAGCACCTGTATCAGTTGGCAATGATAGAAAAATAGACCAAAAGAAGTTGTTAGAATCAAATAATGATCTTTTTGTTGGAAGTCTTTTATCATATCAAACACTAATAATTTGTATTAGTCAGCTGTTGTATTTTCAAATGCAAGCAACTCACCAACTAATTGCCGTTGCTAGCTGGTGAATGGATGTTCAACTCGACAAGCAATTACCAAAAAAAAAAAAAAAAAAAAAAATACACTCTACAAGCAATTAGAATATATATTTTTGGTGAATGCAAACAAATATAAATATTATGCTAACTTATTACCAAATACATCTTATTCCTTGACAATTATCAAAATATTTATAAGTCTCACTATTTGTTTTCTGTATTTTTTTTCCTCCTAATATTCTAATATATGTGTACTTAAAAATTCAGTCATTTTTTTAGATGATTGTTATATGGAGAAAATAATCATGTGACAACAAATATTTTTATCCGACTTGTCTTCTTGGGGAAAAAAAAAAAAAAAAAAAGAAGAAAAATAGCTAGTTCAATCATACAATATATCCCTCAAAACAACTTCATTTATATATATATATATATATATATAAAAGAAGGAAACATGAGTTTAAAGCGATCAATATTTTCATGAACATTTTCAATTTTTGGGAATTGAAATCATGAACTATTTGTGCTTGTAAAGAAAGATACAACTTGAAAAGAAACTTTCAAATAACATTTTGGTTTCATCAGACAAAGTGCAACTACAATGTTTAGGAAAAGATAAAAGGGTAACTAAAAGCTTAAATAACAAAATGATTTTAAATTTTATTTTCGATAAATTTATAGAATAAATATAAGTTTCCTTGTGGGGAATTTGACCCAATATCCTTATTTTAAAGGGCTTAATGAAAAATATCCATTTTTTTTTAAACTTTTTTTATCTACCCATGTTTTTTTCAATATTCCAACTCTACCCTTACCCTATAAATCACTTACAATTTCTTTCTTCCTCTTACCAGTATCCCACCTACCAAATTTCGTATCTAATTTCCCTCCCCTCCCCCCCCCCTCTCTCTCTCTCTCTCTCTCTATTTCTTATATGTTTTTTTGTTATTTTATTTGATATTTCTTTTGCTCTATTCCATTTCCTTTTCCTTCTTCTCCACATGATTCTTTTCCCTCTCACTCTGTCTTTCTCTAGGATCCTTTTCCCTCTTACAATAGGAGCTCTTAAATTCTTCTAGCAACTTCTTCCCTTTCCCGATGACTTTTCTTTCTCATCTTCATGGCTTCGGTTATCTACAGAACTTATTAATAGGGCAAACGGTGGTCGGAACCTATGCCATGTCAACACAACCCCTTTTTGCAATCTTCCCTCAAACCTATCCTCACTCACGATGCGTGTTCTTAGGGAAGATAACAAACCAACCACAGCAGGTAAGCGTTGCCCTTTCTCCTTTCATCCCTTTTCGACCTTTTTCGATTTAGAAATTCTGGTTTGGTTTATACTTTGAATGCATGAATAAGGAGATAGTATTATGTTTTAGAATTCCATCATTATCATTAAGCTGTTAACTAGAACATGTTTTTTGCCAATGGTTATATGGAAAGCTTTGGTGCAGCAGAGGTGAAGATTTTTCTTCTGGAAGTTTAGCATGTCATTCTTTACAATGACCCACTAACAAATTTTTTCATCAAATGTTAAAAAGTTAACCTAGTCTTTTTTCATTAGTTTTCATTATATTATCACTTTGGACCTAGACTTCCAATTAATTTATGCTGGCCCTTCGGACCTGGACTTCGTCAGTGGATATGTTTCATAACAGGGTCCTATAGATTTGGTAGCTAATTTTCTTCTGTTCTAGTGTTTAATTGGCCAAATTTCATATTCATTATGTGCTCTTTTTTATATTTTCTTTTTAATGCTCATTCTTGATGTGATTTATTGAACAAGCTATTGGTACTTCAAAGAGGCATAAAGAATTAAAGAAATTATTTTCCTTATAAAGTGGATACACTAGTCAAACAGAAGAAGAATTTGTGAAAAAACTAAAACCCTAAGCAGCCTTACAAGAAAATACATTTTTCATTAGTGTCATTATGATAATAAATGTTATTTATTAAATCTGATTTCCATGTTCTGTGAGGTTTTTGTGTTCCTCAAAAGGTGTCATTTACATATATTCTATACAGGGGAAAGATGGGTGCATCACTTCACAGGTCTTCAAAAAGACAGGCAATACAGTTAAAACCTCCATACCTTATGGTAAAATTTGTTTTCAAAATCTTTTTATTTTGCTTTTATCTTATAAATACACTTATTTATATGGTGAAAACTGACATTAACTTTTGTAGCTTGTGCATGTATGTTTCATTCTAATATAAAGAGAAATCTACCTGTTATTTTGTACATGTACTTTATCTTATTTTCTGTTTCTCTTGGTTATTTATTAGCGTGCATTTCTTCCTCCATATTCGAAGTACAATTTGTTTGTAAGTTATGTCCTGTGTCCACTGTCTTCTTAGTGTTTACTCGTTGAAATTTATCTTTTAAGCATATATTGATTTTGCAGCCCTTTTTTGACATGTTTGGATATGGAGGACCTATTGCATCTATGCATTTAGGTAGGTATGAGTTGCTTAATTTGTGTCCTATATTCTAATTGAATATTTCTAAATATTTAGTTTTACCTTTCTTCATTTCTTTGCCCTATTCTAGGCATGCTCTTGTTTATTCAAAGACAAAGACTGCCAAGTAGAATGCTTGATGCAATGTCTTGAATTAACACATCAGTATACATTTTTCTAGTTGAGTTGTTGAAGAACTTTTTATTTTTCCTTTTTTACTTAATCATGCTTTTCTATTGTCTGATAATATTAATTTTAAAAGTCAAGATGTTCATCCTTTTTGTTGATTGATAATTTAAGTTTCTTCCAATGAGTTATGGGTGCATTGCACTTTATGTGATTAAAAATAACCTCAATACATTGTCTTCCGAGGTTCCTACACGAGCTACTATAATTGGCTACTGCACAAAATATCATATGCATCATTGTGGTATATATTCATACAAGTTCTTTGACATTAGCAGGAAAGTTGAGTGAAATCCTTTAATGAGTACATAGACGAAGGAATTAAGCAGATAACCTTGAAGAACTATACAAGAAAATTTATGTTGTTGTCTGTGCTGATCCCACAGTGAAGAAATCTGATAAGGAACCACCCAAGGGCACTATAAACGTTTATGGTACACTTCCCTATCACCTTTTTGATTAAAAATTCAAAACCCACCACTTATTGGTGGAACATTTTCTCAAGACTTTACAATTTTTTATTCCTATTTCATTTTTCGGTTGCAAACCCCATTTTAGGTCATTTCCTTGTTTTTTTTTTTTTTGGTTTTTTTATTGTGAGCAAAGACTAAAAGAACCATAATAATGGTAGTGAACATAGAAATGATAAAAATAAACAATAAGCATCCCACTTACTATTTCATTCTTGTTAAAACTATATGTTTTCTTAAAGCTTAAATTTTTTATGTTGATAATTATTTAATGTTAAATGGTCTTATGTTTGAATGTGCTTAACCTTATATAATGTTGTCTAGCAAAGAAAATATTTAGTTTAAATCCTAAGCCAATATCTACATATGTAATTTTGTCTAACATATATGTTGTACTTGGGAAGTGGAGTGAGAAAATGGAAGTGAGGAAAGTTGAAGCTCTGAAATTTGGCTTCTCATTCTAAAGGGAACTGGAGAAGTAATAGAACTCGACTACAAAAACTATTGTCAAATATTTGTTAAGGCTGTTGAGTGTTTGCACTGATGCCTTTTAATGTTTTCTCCAAAATAGTTTTGTCCTACAAACAATTGGAATTCTGAAGTTGTTGTTAATTAGATTTTCTATTTCTATTCTTCAAGTTTTTAAGTCCACTTTCAGCTGTTCCTTTGGTAGCTTTAGCTGGATTTGGGCTCTATGAGTTAAGTTTTCCTGGGGTAGTGTTATTCTGCAGCATTAATCATGGTTTATGAAGTGAATTGTTTAGCGATATTGTTTTCAGTGCCTTTCTTTGAGTTCTATGAATGAGTTTTTCGATTTAAAGTATTTGCATTCATACCGCTTCATAACACTTAATATCCAATGTAAATGCACTTTGTTTTTCCTTTATTTTTTCGTATCAGCATGCATTTTTCTTTCTATTTTTATTTATATTATTATTATTACTTTAATATCTTTTATTCAAGTAAATTATTCTTGTGTTAAAGAGATACTTCACAAATATTGTTCTCCATTTTTTTTGTTGATATTTTTTGTATTTATCCCCTTCTAATTTAGTCATTTCTCATACATATTTATTGATTTAAATAGTCCATTGGGGCTTTCATTTATTGATTTAACTCAAACTCCAGTTATGATGTTGTGGAATCATTTCCCTCTGCACTTCATGTTAAAAGATGCAATGATAGGTTAACATATGATAATAATAGAAAACTATGGGAGCTGTGCAAGGAAGACATTTTATTGAGTTCCTCAGTTTGGCTGCGTATCAATTATGCTTTTTGGAAGTTAGCCACCACTATATTATCTATTGTATTGACAAATACACACACATTAAGGGGAAAAAGCCAAGAAAAGATATTAGAAAACAAGCAAAATCACAATGAATGTAAAATAAGGTGTTCATATGAAAAAACGAGTAAACCAATTGAAATTGCACAAATAGATATCAACATTTACATGCACTTCAAAATTTAGATGTTGCTTTTCCTCATTTCATCATTAGCCAGACTAAAAAATTTAGATGTTCTAAATTTTGGAGGTCCATTTGGTTCCTATATTGGTCAAAGTAGTGCAATAGTATTATTACCTATATTCTTCTTGTTCAGTTCATATTTGCTGACCTTCAAATTAAGGTCAACATTGAGTTCCTTTCATTGTTGTATATTTGTACATTCTACACACAGGGAGTTGGCATTCTGATCTCTGACTTGGTTGGAACTATTAATGGATCCTCATTATTTGTATAACAATGTTCAAATTAATATCTATGCTTTAGCTTTCTACTTTATTTTACCGAACCACAAAATTTCCACCTTTATCTAAGAACCTTTTTTCTCCTGTGCACTTAATAACTAGTTTTTAGGATTTTAAAAATTAAGCAATTTATTTGTCACATGTTCTAAAACATTGTTAATTTTTAAGAAATGCTCAATCCTCCTTGCTATTTGTTGTGTGGGATGA